>NC_136986.1:14484651-14929864 GCF_032717465.1 Coenobita brevimanus
TCACGTAATCTTACTGAGGGAGCTTGTTGGCTGGGTGGGTAGGGGTGGTGGGTAGATGGGTTGACATGCATTGTTGTCAGAGTGGATATTATTGGGTGGATAAGCAGGGTGAGTGGTTGGGTAAGCAGGATGCATCTGTGCATGGGTGGAATGAGGTGGGTGAGTGGTCAGGATGAAATGGGTGAGTGGGTGACTTGGGTAGGTTAAGTGGATGGAGAGGCAGGGTTGGTGATGTGAAGCGGTGGTAGTGTAGGCACATGGGGTGGCGTGGTGTGCTCAGCAATGTGGGTTAGTGGTTTGACTAGGTGGGTGTTTGAGCTTTGTGAGTTGGTGAGCGTGGGGTTGTTGGATGGGTTTTGTCGGTGGGAAGGTTGATGTTTGGTTTCCCGGAGGGGAAGGCAGGAGACGGGGTTACTAGACTGGATGTGTAGTCAGGAGTGTGGATGGATGGGTGAGTGGGCGGAAGATTGGGTGAATGGAGGAAATTCGATCAGTTAGAGAATAGGTCCACAGAGAATATTCCACATGGAAAGAAAGGTTTGTGGAAAAATACGTCCAAGTTAGAAATTAGCCCAAATGGAGACATAGGTCTATCCATCATCCAAATTCTATTTTGTCCTACCATGAAGCATACAGTCCCAGTGCTAGGTTATCCAGTCCTGGCAATTAAGGCAGGGGTTACCAGCCTCATTCTTCCCTGACTTGCTTTATGTGAGCAACAAACTCCAACCACCTCACAAATGGAAACCTCTCAAGTCTTGCTTTAGTTGGAGCACCTTAACCCAGTAGACGATCAGGCATCATTTGGTTCTGTGGTTACTGGTACCCAGCAAAGTAATTGGCTTCGTGGGTTACATGAAACCATTTGGCTTGTCAGTCAGTGTATGGTTACCTGAAGGCAGCACTACACTGGGCGGATAATGAGCATCCCCTCCTACCACAAGGAATAGATAGATTGATTGATTGCAATAAAAGAGCTTTTCATAAATATGTAATTACACATCAGTATAATAAAACTAAGGAAACAACCTACAAACATTAAAATCCACATGAAAGTATTGAGGACGCACCAAACACTATGTACAAAGCAACTAAAGTTAACAGCTATGTATAAAAGATCTAAAGCCTACTGAGGAGGTCTGATTCCACAACAAACGAGAAGGTGGCTCCACCCATTATACAAGTCTTGTCTCCAAGCAGTGAAGAGAGAAGCTGCATCAAGACAAATACTGTGGTGGTGTGTGGCTGTATATGCCTATGGGCTAACAACTGCCTTCACCTCTTGGGACAGGAAGTGTACCCCCCACACACTGCAAGAAAGTCCATATGGCAGCATTAATTACAGGGATGTAATTCTTGTATGAAAGAGGTCTGACAGAGGCAGCGCAGGTGACTGTTGCCTTTGCTACCTCATCTGCACATTCGTATCCCTGCATTCCAACTTGGGGCTGGAACCCAGTAATACAAAATCCTCTGGTCCTGATCTTCCAGGAGCTTGAGCTTTAACAAAATATCCCAAACCATTGGTTGGGCAGAATTAAAATGTTCAAGGACAGGCAAGGTTGCCCTGGAATCGCTAAAAATAATAACACTAATGGCAACATTGGTAAGAATAAGCTGGAAAGTCATCGGAACTGCCCATAACTCAGATGCGAAAATTGAGGATGAGGAGAGTTGACTACCGCTCCAGCTAAAATCAAAGATTACTCCCAAATCCTACGCCACTA
The DNA here is from genome assembly GCF_032717465.1 of Coenobita brevimanus. NCBI lineage: Eukaryota > Metazoa > Arthropoda > Malacostraca > Decapoda > Coenobitidae > Coenobita > Coenobita brevimanus. The sequence goes on from NC_136986.1 coordinate 14,486,379, forward strand.
TCAGACTTAGTCATCATTATGAACTGATAGGTGGGCAGCATGAGCTAACAACTGGGTGGAAATCATGTCAGATACCACAGCCTTAGAGATCATGATGTATCATCAAAATCTATCCTGTAATAAAACTCACTGTTGAATTACAGATGTTTCCACGTGCAAGACTGGAGTGCGTGGGAGGCTGAGGCCAGTCAGTACTTCCTTTCCCTATAACTGAAGGGATAGGGAATCGCAGATGGGAGTTACTAAATGGTTAGTGGGGTAAATTGAAACCATAATCATTTGTCAGGTTTTCGGGAAGCCTCTGAACTCTCTATCTGGACTTCCTTATGTGGGACTGATACCATTGCTCCAGCCCCAGTAGCCACAAGCAGTCTTGGGATAGGGCAAGTGCAAACTGATCGTTTAGAGAAATGAAGGCATGCATGATGTACAAGTCTAGACTTAGTGTCTAGACAAAGGCAGCCAAGAAATATGCCCCACGACTAAACTGCACGTTTTATAACACCAAAGTTTGTTACAGCAGAAGAATGTATGGACTAGAACCTTTAAAAAAATTCTAAACCTTCAGGCGAGAAAATCCCATTGCTTTAGGCGTGGCACACAGTAAGACGGAGGCCAAGATGAGGTCTGAAAGCCTCACCTCCACCATTTTTGCAATCCTTTGACTATGTAAGAGCAAATTCGTTAGGATGCATCCTACATAAATTGCAAAAGTACATTGTAACACTCTTAAATAGGATAAATCTAAAACTGCATCTGAGCCCATGTAAAAGCCTGGTCTATTGCAAGCTGCAGTTGACACGGTGCCACGTACATACGGAATCCTGCAAACGAGATAGATACAGTATGTCATCCAAGGAAAGGAAGCTCTTCATTCACTCTTGTAGGACAAAAACTATCCCATTTATTATATAAACAATCAGTGCATCACTTAAAACAGAGGAGAGAGCTCACATCCCTCATACACCTGAAGCTTCCACATAGAGAGGAAGTTCCGAATAAAATGGGTAAGCGGCCCCTACCGTAGAAATGAAGATTACATTAAACCTCATTTCTCGGACTTGTGCCATACGTATTTTGCATGTCAAAAACACTAACATATTGCTGCCTGGAAATATACGCAATGCCCATGGATGACTTGGGGGGGGGGGAGATTGTATGCTACATAGTGGATCTCGTTCTCCTAAACCGAAACTGGGATTTTAGATAAAATGCACCATTCTCTAAATTTTAAATAATGTGTTCATTCACCGTCATCTCAAACAGTTTATAGATGCAAGACATCAGAGAGATTTATTGGAAACTGGACACAATGGCTTGGTACTTCTCTTGCTTATTGATTGAGAGGATTATGGCCAATCGTCACCGGCTTCTCATATACACTATTGAACAAGATCAACGGAAAATCCAGGGACTCCTCATCCAGGTGGCAGATCCTTGTATAAATAGCATACCATCATGTAGCTCTCAGTTCTCTCATAGTAAACAAGGTCTTCTAAGACTTCCCTTTGTGAGATGTAAAAAACCTATCCCAGTCTCTCCAGGCGCAAGAGATCAGCAAAATACTGTTAAAGGATTCCTCCTGGAAACAGTATAAAACTTCAGCAAGAGCAGTAGTGACTTTCGGACCTCCTGAAGGCCTAGTTTTTAACAATGTGCGTGGAGAAGATAGAACCTGGGAAAAAATTCATGTGGGGATTCAGTGTTTCCCAGTGGGAGGAAAAAAGGTTGACCGGGAAGAATAAGTCCATGGAGAAAATAGGAGCATGGGGAAAATACGTTCATGAGCAAAGGAGGGCCATGGGAAAAGTATGTTACTGGAGGAAAAATAGATCCATATAGGGAAAACACCACCATAGAGGGTGATACAGCAGTGGAGGTAATAGCTTCCTGGGCAGATAAGACCATGAGGAAAATAAGTTATTCATGGAGGTAAATCCATAGGGACAACAGGTTAGTGGTGGAGTATAAGCCATTAGGAAAAAATAGATTAAAGAAGTGAAAAGTTCCTAGGAAGAATGGTCACTGAGGGAATGTAGGTTCATGGGGGATATGGGTCTTTGTGGGAAAATATATCTACTGGGGAATTAATCCATGAAGAATATACGTCCATAGAGGAAAGTGGTTTCATGGTGTGAACATGGGTGCATGAGGAGAACTGGTGAATGAGAAGAAACCTCTAGAGTAGGGGTGGATGTTGCTGGATGGGCGTATGTACTACTGTCGTCCTCGCTCCTTCAAACTGTCTTTTAAACAGCATTCAATTTTCCCCTGACTTCAGAATTCACGTTTCCTTTTTGAGCCCTCATGATGAGCCTTTCCTGTTTCATACACCATTATGGATTTGAATATTAGTTCCCCCTCCCCCGGTTCTGCCGCCGACCTGACCCAGGTAACGACCTCGGCTTCTCTTTGGGACATCCCACCGACTACCTCCACTTTTCCGCCTCTTTCCTCTTCATCCTCACCTCCTTCATCTTCTTCTCCTCCAATTTCCGCCCAGTCCTCCTCTACTAGCTCCTCCTCTATCACACCAATAATGCAGCAGCCTCCTGTCACTCTCCTTCACTCATATTCTTTGGGATATAGGGCCCGTACGAAAACAAAATTATGGTTGAGAGACTAAACTGAAACACTGAGTTGCTTCTTTCACCCCTTAGGCCATAGTACGTGGTGCATCATGTTCATTTTTTTCAATATTCGTTGTAGAGGTATATTTGCTTACAGAGAAGTAGAACTGCATGCCACTGCATGCATGGATGACGTTAAGATGCCGAAGTGTCCTTATTTCACAAGCCATGGCCGAATATCATAGTTATGCTGGCAGTCTACGTAAAAATATTACTATCCTGTTAAATAGAATGTTTGCAGCCTTACTTACACTTCTGTCAGGGCCTTGTATCCCAAACCATATGACACAGGCAAGGTGAAAATGGTGTCATAAAAAAAAAAAAAAGTGTTATCATTGGATAATGCCTAGACACCCTAAGTCACACACATGTATTCTAAGCACCCTCCATATTCCTTGTCTGTTACTCTCGCTTATGCTTTCTCTATAATCCAAAGCCATGAAGACAACACACAACATTAATTTTTCTGTAAATACTTTCCCCATTATATATCGCACGTACAGGGTACATTTGGTCGACACATCCCCTCGCCTACTGTATATTAAATCTGCTGTGTCTGTGAGTGTGGGAGGGAGAGGGACTTGCTGGGTCATCATGTTATGAATGAGACAGACTATACTGAGTGAATGGGTGGGTGAATGGGAGATGAGGTTCACCGGTAAATACTGTAGGCCCATGGGTTAGATAGGTTCACGGGTTTTAGGTCTGTGGTACAATAGGTGTCAACAAAGTATGTATATCTAGTAGTGTGTAAGTGTGAATTCTACAGTAAGTGTGTTCATATCCTACTTGACGATTCTCGCAGCTGTCAGCAGGTGTCAGTAGCAAAATACTGTATGATGACCTAGTGTCTGGAAAGACATTGCCGGTCTGGCCTCTATCCACTGCAACCTCAGTTCTGGGACTGATCAACTAAGGGCAGGACTGTGATCAACTAGTCCGAATAAATACCCGTTAATTTGTATTGGGCTTTGGATTTACCTGTCAGGTGGAAGTAGTTTAACAAGTTGTGGTAGCAACGGGGGTTACCGTCATAATTAACTTCTCCACCGGATATTCTCTGTACAACTACAAACCTAGCTACGGCCTGCCTCTGTCATCTGCATCTGAGATCTGCCTCCAGCCTCCACCCTCGCTTTATATCCAACTAACTTGTGGTCCTGCATCCTGTGTGTTTATGGTGAGGTATTGTATTAGTAAAGGCCTGTCTTACCCTGCTTTTGAGATCTTCAGTCCCACCACCTCCCACATACCATTATGCCTTCATGTCCCGCCAACCCCAGTGAGTCAGCCCTCAACAAACTCCACCCGCGACCACCTCTCATTATTAGTTCCACCTTGGAAATTTGCTACCCATACTAACCACACCGCCAACCCCCCCCCCAAACCTTGGTGATTCAGCCCCAACCTAGCCCAGCCATCTGCCACGCCCTGTCTCGTACAAACAGCCCTGGTCTTCTCTACACCCTTGCCCCACGGTTATCCCACCAATACCCTGCCAGTGACCTGCATACCTAACCTTGAATGTGCGGCCCTACCATTGCATGTGGCCGGCATTACCTGAGCCTGCAGCTGCCTATTACAACAGTTCTCATAACTCCTGCCCTTTGATGTGTGGTATTGTTTGGTGTGTGTCCTGCGCCTTCAAGGAGCGGTAAACTGTCATCGCCTACACTCCTGTCTGGCCTTTGGTGTGTGAGGAAAATTAAACCATTACCCGGTAGTGAAAAATTCCCTCTTCTCACTCACCGTCGCCACCTGGCAACCATGGCCAGGCATTACGTCATCAGAGTCTATTCACAGACGCTGAATCGCACCATACACCTCTGTCAAGACTATGTATTCCTGCTTTCTCCAATCAACTTACCCACAGTGTCTACTTTTGTAATTATTATTTTATGTTACCTTCCCACTTCACTTCAAAACAAAATTTGCTCTAGTAAACACCTCATGCTCCACTCTCACCCTTTCACCTACTATAGAAATTGTCTTCCATTTTCTGTAAATGTTGTGATTAGTAATATTATTCATTTTCATTTCATTCAGTGCTCCATTTCTTTCACAGTATTAGATTGCATCACAGTGTACTGATTACCTTTTACATACTGATAGAAAAAAAAATAAACACTTACAAATAATAATAATTGATCAGTACATTGAAATTTAAAAATGTTTATGATTATATGAAATATCTGAAGAAGTGTTATTAGTAATCTATTTTAAAACATAATAATAAATGGCCTAACATAAAGGGGGGGGTCCACACTATGACCTGAAAAAGGGTATAAGATATACATGGTAGCACTGACCCTTCAGTTTATGAGACGTCCACATTCTTGGATTCTGGGAATTTTCTGTGGTATTTTCTGGGAAGGAGAATAGGGTAATGCAGGAGGCTGACGGAACACCTGACTGTAGAAACTGGCCATTTATTTATATGCTGCTTCTCCATATGTGCTAGATGACAAGAGGGAGGTTGGACTTGTCCCAGGTCTGGGCAAAACTTGAAAACTGCTTAAAAACCAGACAACGGCGATGCTGGACCCAGTGTCAGAAGTAAAATACTCTGCCAGAACTTGGTTAAAGTCCACTCCCAGATTGTATTAAGACTTGCACCAAGACTTGCACCAAGACTTGTTCCAAGACTTGTTCCAAGACTTGCTCCATGACTTGTTCCCCTGAAAGTGTTAGAACTTTCAGGTAGTTTCAAGCCAAGTAAAAAGATAAAAGTGTTATAGTTTGATGTGAAAAAACAAAATTTTCATAGGAATTTTTCAAGGAATTAGACAATGCAGCTACCCTTTGACCACCCTAACCTCTAGATGTTAGGATGATTCTGCATAGGATAAGAATTCCTCACCTTATTTCATGATTATAAAACAGATTTTAGTATCACAGTGGTGTATGTGACTGGCTGGCTTTATCCCAGGGTGCCAAACTGCTGACAGCCGCTGTTTCTGCCTCTCCTCACACAGCTGTTCTGAGCTCTTCTCGTATCTATCAATTTCCAGGGCAGATTTCACTTTCAGAACATTACTAACATAGCCACAATACAATCGTATTACCTTTTAGGGGAATAGAAGTCAGTGCATTAACTCATAATGGGGGTAGGAGAAACAGAACTCCAGGCCGGAGGCCGTGATACCTGCTCCTGAGAAATCAAAACAGACAGAGACCAGGCGTCCTCTTCAGGCATTTCCTTGTCTTCCCTTTTCAATTGTTGCCAAGCCTCCCCTTAGGGACCTTTATGATAAAAAGAACTTTTAAACTGCCTATGATATTTTCTTTTAGAAATGTGGATAAATATCACAAAATATACGGGATGTCACTGGTACCATATTAGCCTGAAGTGTCATCGTTCAACTGAAAAATATAAATAAATAAATAAATACTGAATCGACGTAGAGAGTACACAACATTGTGCTAAAAATGTATAAAATCATGGGATGTTACAGTGCAAGGTGCAAAAGTATTACTGACATTTATTTCCAACTTTACACCAGAATTAACTTTCTCATTTCTCTTGTTAACCATCTCCTCTCACCTTCTTTATTCATTCTTTATAAAAGCACTAGTGTTCTTTCATATAGTGTTCATTTTATATAATTCATTTTTATTCATCATTCATTCATTTATTCATACATTCATTCATTCGTTAATATATTTTTATTCATTTATTCATTCATTCGTTCATTCTTCATTCACTTACTCTTTCATTTATTCATTCATACTATATTCATTCAGTATAGAATTGTCCGATTTTTCATGTCATGTGCAGTTATATAATTAATTAACATATGTAAAGCTATATACTCCTCTGGTCAGCCGCAGCCTTTCTGTTATGTATATGACTTACGTCCAAAAAGGTAAAATATCCCCAGGTCACAAAAACTAAAGATTATTATGGTGATAACAGTGCTGAAAATATAATTTTGCTTTTTATGTAATACCAGGCTCAGACACTCTTGCTGATATTACTGTTCCAGTTACTAATATTACTCCAACTTTTAGTACTATTTATACACCTAATATTTAGTGCTGTCTTCGGTCGATCAAATAACTTTCTCCTTCTTCCTGAAGTACCCCTTCATTCTCATTTTCTGTCCTGTGCACTTACATCATAACCTTAAACATTCACTTCTACCATATTTACCCCTTCTCTCTCTCATTTTCTATCCTGCGTACTCAAATCATCTCCTTTAATACTCTCACAATCGCAATCACTTATTCGAGCAAAGATGGCAGGCACGACTACGTATTCTTCAACTCGTTCATCCTCACCCATCAATAGTCTATCGGACATTAATCATTCGTACTCGTGCCGCAGATTACATACACCTGTTTGGAGCCGCCACCTGTCCAGTGGGCGTTACCATTCAACAACACGTTGCAGCAAGAAATCCTTTATTGTTCGCCGGTCAAATTGTTATCACAGGTAGAAAAAATTCCGTGAAGACAGACAATCCCATAGCCTGTGGTCAGTCAGTGGATAATATAGGTATCATGACTGACGACGGCCTTTACTTTTGTGGTCCAGCCATGAGTTGTGTATCACCAACAGTCAGTAAGTCATACGACTAGTGAGTGTTGATACCTTGTATGACAGAGTTCGGGGGAAGAGCAGTGCGACATTCGGGAACCCCCAACATGGAAGTATTGGACTCCGCAGAGAAGAATTACAGCCTAACCAATTGGTAAGTGCTCGATGTGGTCCGATCCCTAAAATATTTCCACGACATCATTTACAGTAACCCGATTCGTATCCAGACAAACCATCTTCCTCTTTGCGACCTGTTTTGAGGACGTAATCTTCCTGGTCACCTTGCACATTGATTATTGTTAATGACTATAATCCAACGCTTGAATACGTTCCTGGAAAGTCAAATGTTGTGGCAGATGCTGTCTCTCGTTACATTGCCACAGTCTCGACTGGCTGTGACGTAATTTTAGCGTTCAATAATGATACTGTCCTTGGGTCCCAGCTTGTTGACCCTTTATTGTCTCAGGTCATGTACTTTCTTGAGTCTGGTGATAATTCTTCCTTGCCAGAGTTGCTAGTTCCTGTGTTTGATTTCTTCCTCATTAATGACTTACAGAAGGACGGTACTCACAGGTAGCGATGTGCCTCATCATGAAGTTAGGGAACTAGTCATTTCCAACATACTTATTTCCTGCTGCCCTCCATTTAATCAGTGACACCCCTCACACGCCACACCAGGGTAAGGAGAGATTCTTACAGCAGGTGCATCTTTCATATTATTGGCTTACTATGCATAAGGATGTAGAAGCTCATTGTGATGCATGTCCATCTTGTGCTCATAATAAAGGAACTACTGGTCGCGCTGCACCCATATTGCAATACCCTGCACCATCAAGGCCTTGGCAAACTGTCTCCTTTGACGTTCTGAAATTGAAATTACCATGAATTCGGTTCCATCTATCTATTAGTGGTAGTTGATCATTTCCCCCGATTCATGCAGTTCGTTCTACCGTGCGACAAATTGCTGTACTGTTGCCTGTGCTTTCATTAATTCAGTTATTTGTCCTTTCACAACTCCAGAAGTCATTCTAACAGATAGCGGGTCAGAGTTCAACAATTCAGTGCTGGAAGAAATGTGCTGTCACTATGGAAATATTAAAAGTAATGTTGTTGCCCATCAGCCAGCCACGAATGGCCTAGTGGAACGCCAGAATCAGAAAATCTTAGAATGCCTACACCACATGATGGGAGATCGGAGTTCCACCTGGGATGAGTGGATTCCACAGGAAGCTCCGTCTATTAATGGATCACTGAAGAAGTCAGCGAAACTCCATCCTTTGTCATCTGTTGCACTGACAAGAGGTTATCCTGTTGTTTGTCAAAATCGAAGCCTGACCCGGTCCACAATCATGATGATTTTGTCAAGGCCCACCTCTCAGCTTTTCAGAAAATTTATAAGTACTTTTAGGTTTACCCCTCTTATGCGGAAATGGTACATAAGCAACACACAACTGCATCTGATGTTACCATCCAAGTAGGTGATTTAGTTTTTGCCCTGGACTACGAACGTACATTAAAACTTGACGGAAATTTCCAGGATCCTCTCCGTGTCATCTCTATCTATCTGTTGCCAGACGCCTTAATCCCGTAAGGGGTGGCCACAAACAAATCTCCATGTCGCTCTGTTCCTCGCCATTTTACTGCCCTGCTCCCAGCTCACACCCCTCTCCCTCATATAGCTCTCCACTCCATCCCTCCACCTCATCCTTGGCCTCCCTCTCCCTCTCCACCCCTCCACCTCACTCACATACACTCTTCTCATCAGTCTCTCACTCTACATCCTCTCCACATGGCCAAACCACCTTAATGTGTTTCTCCTAACGTTTCCTATCACATCCACATCCACACCACAGCATTCCTTCACTTTCTTCTTTGTCAGCCTGTTTCTCCATGTGACTTCACATGCTCCTGTCATATAACTCATTTCCACTGCTCTCACTCTTGACATCTGTCACTCCAACAAGGTCCAAACTTCACTTCCATACATTGAAGTTGGTGTTACAGTACTGTCATGTAGCAGCCTTTTCACTTCCATGCTCACTTCCCTGTTTCTTATCACTGCTTTCATGGAACCAGCAATCTTTCTTCCCTGCTGCACCATTTCAAGCACTTCAACCTCTAAACTTCCATCCTTACTCATCACAGTACCCAAGTACTTAAACGCACTTCCATTGTCCATTTCCTTCCCATCCAATCTAACTGTACCTTCACTGACTTCACTTCTCTAGAAGACCATCACTTTACTATTCCCAACATTCAACTTTTGATTCCGTTTCTTACACACTCTCCCAAACTCATCCACCAAGCCTTGCAGCTCCCCTTCGTCTTCATTTAACAACACAGTATCATCTGCAAACAACAGTACAGGTAGTTTCCAAACACTGCCCTCTTCCACTACGGCCGCTTCAGCATCCACTGCCCTACCTCGTATCTCATTTATAACACCATCCATATACAGATTGAACAACCATGGAGACATGACACACATCCTTGTTTCAATCCAACCTTCAAATAGGAAAAATTACTCAGTTCGCTATCCACACGTACTGCAGCCTTAGCACCCTCATACATACTGTTCACGGACTTCAACAATTTCCCATCTACTCCATATATTCTTAATACTATCCGTAATTCTTGTCTATCCACCCTGTCGTATCCTTTCTCCAAATCCATGAAGGCTGCATAAAACTTCTTTCCCTTCTCTAGAAACTTTTCCACTAAAGCTCTGAGAATGAATATCTAATCTACACAACCTCTTCCCTTCCTAAAACCTCCCTGTTCCTCACCAACTAATTCCTCTGTTATTGCCCTAACTCAGTCAGTAAGTATCCTAACATATACTTTTCCTATTACACTAAGAAGGTAAATGCCCCAATGATTACCATACACACTTCTTTTTCCCCTCTTCCTTTGTACAGGGGAATAATTATATCTAACTTCCAATCCTTCGTGACTCTACGTTCTCTCAGGCCAATCTGCACATCTTCCACATCCATTCTATTACTATCTCTCCCACTTGCTTCAGCATATCACCACACACTCCATCAATTCCTGGGGCTTTCCCCATTTTAACTTTCTTCATTGCTTCCACAATTTCAATCCTACTGATTTCTTCCTCTCTTCTCACGTCCCTCATTCTCCCAGCCATTCCCCAGCCACTTATACTTGCATTACTTTCATTCTCTATGTTCAACAATTAATTAAAGTGTTCTCTCCATATGCTCATTTTTTCTCCCTTCTTCACTACAATTCTCCCATTTTTATCTTTCACTCCCCAACTAACTCCACCCTGTCTAACTCTCTTTACCTCTTTCCAGAACATTTTCTTGCATCCCTTCGACTTTACACTCAAATTCCTTCCAACTTCCTCATCCACTTTCTTCTTACTCTCTCTTACTAATCTTTTCACCTTTCACTTCCTCTCTACCTACTACCCTCTCTTCCCTCTCTAAACTTTTTCCACGCCCCTGTTTCTAATCCGTTCACTATATGCTTCTTCGTTTGTGCCACAGCCTCTCTCACCTCTTTAGTCCACCATGGTGTTCCCTGCATCCCCTTTCGTCATCTCTCGTAGGGGTATTAAATTTGGAATAAAGGATCTAACACCAAAACCAAATGGGTGCATTCAGATGATCTGAAGCGTGCCCCAAGGAGCATAGTGTTGAAGGAGTCACTCGGAAATGCTCCATCTTCCTCTCCCAATACTTCTTCTGACACTCCTTCGGCTTCTTCTCATTCTGAACTACTGCAACGTTCCTCTCCTGTCAGTGACTATCGTTCCAAGTTAAGTTCTGCGCACAAGTCTCGGAGTTCTTGTCTGTCACCCCATCAACATCATTGGTGCTATACAGTAACAACCATGTCCTCTTCATGATAATCTTTTCGACCTGGCTATGAATTTAGTATTTTATAAGCTAGACATTGGCCAAAGTATAGACAACCTAAATTAGTACTGACTAGCCATAGTCCATCATTGAATGATACATAGCATTATTACATACTTAATTACTTCCATATAACTTGCTAGTACTATTACACATGTTATTACATTCCAGTTGCCAGGTAATATTGCTACGAATATGAGTGAAATAAGTATGCAATTATACAATTTTTTAATGACATAAGGAAATGATCGGATCAATATTATCATAGAAACAGTGTATATGACTCTACAACATTTTTGTATTACAAGTAAAGAAATTGTCATTGTCACGTTACCATAGCCTTTGTCCCAATGTCATGTTTTATGTAACTTTACAATCGGCTCACTCTCGCTTTGAACTTAATTACTTTTTTGTCTTTCCCAAGAGTATTGTATACTGTACTATATAGACACAGCTTCTTTTCCTTTTTTTTTTTTTTTTTTTTTTTTTTTTCTATTATATGTTCGTTTGCAGTCATTCTCATCGCATTCAAACCAATTGCATTCCCTCTGCCTCGAAGTGACATTCTTAATACATTATTCTTGTACTCTAAATTCCTTCATCTGTCTCACGACTATTTGCCACTTGACTGTATGACCGTTTGATCTCTTAATTTCGTGTTCGTCTAAACCTTCAGTCTTTTGTTTCTCTTTTATATCTTCCCTCTCACAACTGTTCCTTTAAATGTACGATAGTCCAGATGTTTCATTTCCTTTATTACTTTTTTGAACTCCCATGTAATTGCATACACTCTGCCAGGATTAATATTCATCATGATTAACTTCTCCAATGTTGTGTTAATTATATGGAAACAAATGATCCAACGAATTTAAGTTACGAAGTAAACCTCCGAAACAGTGAAAACTACTTAGATGTAACTTTCTTCTGTAACATGCCATGCGATCTTGAGGCGCATACAGAGAAAATCAGTATGAACACGGTGTTGATTCAGAAATCCTCAAAATGTTGATACGACCCAGAGATATGTAGAATTAATCCTAAGAAAGATTTTTGTGAAAGTGAGAAGAACTTGTAACTGATACCAGAGAGGACTAAAAGTTCAGTGAGAGTATAGTGACAGAAACAAAACCATCGTACACTCCACTCTTAGTGTTATTTTGTGTTAAGACGAGTGGACACCTGACTAATTATATGAACGTTATTCGGTTCTTCACGATACTGTTGTAATTCCCGTATAACCTGCTGTTATGTAATAGTATTATTCGTCAGTGTAACATAATCATATGTATGCACATTAAGATAAACAAATAATATCCCTGTTTCATACTAATGATTCTTATTCTAATTATTTGAATTGTGTTATTGTCTGTCCTTGTCACATCCTAACCTACTTATCGTCATTATCCCTGTTGCTCTCACACTCAGGAGACTTGACTCTATTAACGTGATTGTTTTCATATTCTGTTTTATTTATTACTATCTCAGTATTGTCATTAATGGGTTAGACAAAAGTAAATAAGACTACATTAATTCTGAGTTGCGACGAGATTAGTACAATCACCAGAGGACGTTAAAACTAGTCTACCTAGTGACATTTAATGTGAGTATTTGAAGAGTAAAGAACTTGTAACCAAAAAATGAACAGTAGAAGATGGCTACAGGTGAAGACAAAATAGTGAAAAAAAAATAAAAGTAAATTGAATCATATAATGATAATAAGAAAAATTATTTGGTATAGTGATATACCGTAATTACACTGGTAAACAGAAAGAACACATATCAGGAAAAAAAACGCATTTCAACCATATTATATAGTGCTAAATTGAGAACGTGGGAACATATAATAGCTCATATTTCGAATATTCTTTAGTGATCATGAGGCATTACTAGAGCAACTCCTGTACGTAACCACGTAACTAATTGTGTGGAATTTTCTTGTGCATTGCTGTCATATGTGTCGATATGAACTTCCTGCAGGACGAACTGTACCTTGAAAAGACACTGTACGTACATAGTCAAATATGCAGATTATTACTATTTTCACTTATATATATATATATATCTATATATATATATATATATATATATATATATATATATATATATATAGTATCTATCCATCTGTCTACATATATAACATCATCATCATCATCATCATCATCATTATCCGGACCTCCCTTCCCACCGTAGGGCAGGGTAAGGAGTAGCAGTGACCAGACAGCCAAAATTTGCCCAGTCCAATGAGCCACGCTTTCACTCGCTCACCATTCAAGCCCTCCGAATCCTGGCTCTATCTAATACGCCAAAAACATTCACAATTTTCTGTAGTGTCACACAAACGTTATTCGATAGAGTCAATCCGGGCGCTGTCATGTTGAAAAAAGGGTGCCAAATCGCTGATCATGCGTTTCTCCTCACAATATATATCCAGTCAGCTCGATCTCTTCTCAGTCCCATTGCCTCACCGACTTCCAAACCTCTCCTCCTCACACACTCATGCACCATATCCCTCCACCTTGTCCTTGGCCTACCTCGCCTCCCCTCTCCTTCAAATTCGCTCAGATATACCATTTTCACCATTCTATTGTTACCCACCCTCTGTACATGACCATACAATCTCAAGTACACTCTCTTCGATCCTGGTGTCCACAGACTTCCTCGCTCCAAATCTTTCACGAATCACATTACTTCGAATCCTATCCACTCTGTACTACACATACATTCCTCAGCAGTCCCATCTCTACTGCTCCCACTCTTGACTTTTCATTTTCGTGCCACACCATAGTCACATCCATATGTTAAAGTTGGCACTGACACTCCTTCATGTAAGCCTCGTGCATCTGTAACACTCAAGCCTCTGTTTCTTATCAAGGCCTTCATAACACTAGCTACTTTCCTTCCTTGTGTCACTCTACTTTCCACTTCTTTTGCACATTTTCTTCTTCCTTCTATCACTGTACCCAGGAATTTGAACTCTCTCAACAGTTTCAGTCTTACTCTTATATATATATATATATATATATATATATATATATATATATATATATATATATATTTGGGTGCCCATCAAACCTGTGTTAAAATTTAAAGCTGATAATTTTTGATGTGGTACCCCCCTCAAACTGTTATGCCAGATGAATGAAGTATGTCTGCATAATTTCAGCAATTTACTTGAACATTTACTGGTTGCTCAATGAGGGTAATGTTTGCAATATCTCTTTCAAGTATTTTTAATTGGGTTTTTCATAATGACTGGGCCCTTCTGGTTGGATGATTCTATAAAACTTTTTGATATTCTTATTCCATATGTGGTTTATGACAAGCAGACAGTTAATTTATTTTTTTCAGTAATTAAATGTTGAACAACTTTTGGGCAAGTTTGACTTCAGTTTAGCAGGCAAACTTTCGATCATCTAGCAACACTGCTCCTCTGGGTGCCATCACTGTCACATTGTAACAACTTTTCAAAAACACTAACATCTGTCCAGCTATATATTATTGCTCAATGCTCAGCTTTATAATACTACTAATTCCTCACCCGTACTGTTGTTTGCATTTCAGATTAGTCAATAATATTCCGTATTTCGAGATCAAGTGTGGCAGAAGCAGGCATAGTTGCACGTAGTGCCACCCCAATCTGGATGGTTGGTCCAGCATCAGAAAAGTTAAAAGGCGTGAGACTTCCGACTTACCATCAGGTGCTCTCCATCTTTTTCCATCAACATAAAGTTCTTGCTAACACATTCAGTGACAGATCAAGGTGTACCGTAGCTGAAGCTTTCCAGGTGTGGTCAATGGCTCGTATCCCAACAACAACTGAGAAGAATGCCATTGAGAAGCTTGAAAAAATGTTTTATCGATGGCAGAAACTGAAGAACATTAATCGCAGAACTCAGATCCAAACAGCCAATGAAACTAATTTGTGTGAAGATTTGGAAAAACTGTTTGATATAAAACATGCGAATGCTATGAAAATGATAACTTTGCTGAAGACAGCTTTCTCTTTGAAGACCATTGTGGGCCACGCATAGGCTATATGGGTAGTGGGGACACCGTATTAGCTGCAAAGAGGACAGGAAACGAGAGGAATATCCCAGAATAAAGAAGAGGGAAGAAGGAGAAAGAATTTCACAGCTGAAGCACATTTGCCCACACTAGCAGACGATGACTCTGACGCTAATTATTTTGAACCATCTTACCCATCAAGAAGTACCAAACAGAGGCCTGTGTCTATTGTTACAACAGAATTAAGTGCTGCACTTGTCAGAGCCAATGTCAGCAACCGTAATGCAACTTTTCTCCTGGCTGAGACAGCAAGAAGCCTTGGACATGATATCTCTAGTTTAGGTGTTAATCATGAGTCAATCAGAGGAGCAAGACTGAAGTTTCGTGAACGGACGGCCCAAGTTGGAAAAACCAATTTTGATGCATCCTTACGTCTAGTAGTGCACTGGGACGGTAAACTGTTGCCGGATATTACAGGTAGGGATAAAGTTGACAGGTTGCCAGTCTTAATATCAGGATTTGAAGTGGAGCAGCCTGGGTATCCCAAAACTTCCAAATGGAATGGGTGAAACAAATAGCAATTCTGTTGTTAAAATGTCGAGAGAATGGGATATAGAAGATCAGGTGAAGGCCATGTGCTGTGACACCACACCATCAAATACTGGCAGACTAAGTGGGGCTTGTGCTGCGAAAGAGAACAGCCTTGGCAAAAACCTGTTGTACCTGGCATGTCGACACCATGTGCAAGAAATTGTGATCGGAGGTGTATTCAAATGCTGTTTTGGTCCATCAAATAGCCCTGATATTAGCTTGTTCAAGCGTTTTCATCAATTTTGGCCACAAATTGACAAGAGTCAATTTCAGACAGCAAATGATGTCCCAGTCTGCATTGAAGTCTTGAACAAATGTAGTGGCTTGAAGGACGATGTTATTGTTTTCACAAAGCAAGCACAGGGTGTTATCTAGCCAGCAGGCTCATGACGACTACCGTGAACTGTTAGAATTAACGGTACTTTTTCTGGGTGATACTTCACCAGGCGGTATAAGATTCATGGCCCCTGGAGCGATGCATAGAGCTAGATCGATGGCCAGGTTGTTGTACTCCGTAAAAATCTGATGTTCAAACAGCAGTTCAAGTTAAAGACAGGCGAAGAAACTGTATTGAGGAAAAGGAACATCTTTGGATCCCTGCTGTACGCAAAGGCTTGGACACTGTGCCCAATTCCAATGCCCCGGCCAATGATTTTGCCTTTCTGAAGCTGGAGAAAAACTGCAAGGCTATCTACAAAGGCATTTCGTTTGTTGAAGTTAAGGCATTCCACAGACACCTATGGTACCTGAGTGAGGAGCTAATTGCCCTTGCACTTTTCGATGATGCTATAGACAGCATCACTAAAATAAAGATGATCAGCGCTTTGAAGAAAAGTGGTTCTGATGAACCACCCAAACGAATCCCGATGGAGCCAAGCAGAATTTCTGAAAAGGAACTTCATGACTGTCACAAGCAGTACCATGTCATTCTTTGGCACACTTGGCTTAAATGCAGACTTCCTCACACGAGCGGATCCAGACAGTTGGCAGTCATTTTTTAAGATTTTCAATGATCGAAGAAATTCGTCAATAATCTGGCGGTGGTGAAAGACTGGACGAAGTAAGCCGTGAAATTGATGCAGGACTTCAGTACCTCCATCACAACAAGTGAAGAACAGAAGCACCTGCTGCAGGTTATTTCAAGTCACCGAGTCAATTACCCAACAACTGGAAAGACGTTGCTTATTGGGGATAATATTCCACAGCTGTGTTTTCAACGCAGTTATGCTTACTGTTTTGATCCCTGAAAATATGTTGTGATACAGCTGCAATAAATGCTTGGAAGAATTGTACTGACTTGGTCTGAGAAACATTTGAGTAATGAAGGGCGAGGATAACCAGCCACCGGATAAAAACCTTCTAACCTCCAACCTCTTGAGCAACCTTTAAATGTGCATCAAAAACTCTTTAAAAAATGATCACTGTGAACTACTGTCATTAAAGGCAACAGAATGAGAGGGTACCGCAGAAGAAATTCAGAAGTTCATTTTTTATTTTTTTTTTATGTGAGGAAGAAAGAACCAAAGGCAACGAGCCCGCAAAACTGTTCCTTCCAAGAGAAAAAAAACTTACAAGACAGAGCCAAATTCAAGCTCCGATCATTTCGAGATGGCTGGACACACTGAGTTTGAATGACTGGAGATCATAGGAAGCAGGAAATACAGACAGAAGGAGACATTTCCAGAGTTGAATTGTTGCATAAATGAAGGACTGGGAGTAACGATTAACTCTTGCATTAGAGAGTTGGACAGAAAAGGGATGAGAGTTTGCTGATAGACGGGTGCTACGTGCACGTCGTAGAGATGGAGGAATGCATGCAGACAGTTCAGAGGAGCAGTGACCATTGAAGTAGCGATAAAAAAAAGATGAAGATGCAACAGTGCGACGAAGAGACAGAGGTTGAAGGGAGTCAGTAAGAAGAGGAGAGCTAATGAGGCGAAAAGCCTTTGACTACACCCTATTGAGAAGAACTGTATGCGGGGAGCCTCCCCACACATGCGAGTTGTACTCCACGCAGGGGCAGATAAAACCCCTGAATAGAGTCACCATTTGTGCAGGGGTAAAGAAGGAACGGAGTCGGCTTAGCACACCCAATCTCCTGGAAGCAGATTTTACAAGTGATGTACAGTAATATGATTTTTCCAAGATAAGTCCCGAGTAAATGAAACCCCAAGCATGTTCAAGGATGATGCAGGATTAAGCTGCATATTATTAAACATTAGTGGGTATACCTGGTAAAGATTTTGTCGGGTTGATAGGTTCAAAAACTGAGTCTTTGATGCATTACAAAAACCCAGATTATTTTTACCCCAGTCAGAGATATGAGCCAAGTCAGACATTAGGTGTGCTATAGCCTTATCCCTTGTTTGTTGAAGTAACTGCTGAGATGGACGTTGCGGGAACCGAATAGAAAGGTGAAGGGTGGAGTCATTAGTGTATGAGTGGATAGGGTTTGATGTACAGCTTAGAAGGTCACTGATGAATGAAAGGAAGAGAGTTGGTGATAGGACAGAGCCCTGAGGAACATCACTGTTGATAGATTTAGAAGAACGATGACCGTCTACAACAGCTGCTATAGAATGAACAGAAAGGAAGCTAGCGATGAAGGCACAAATAGAAGGATAGAAACCGTAAGAGGGGAGTTTGAAAATTAAAGATTTATGCCAGACTCGATCGAAAGCCTTTGAGATGTCAAGTGCAATGGCAAAGCTTTCGCCAAAGTCCCGAAAGGAGGATGACCTGGAGTCTGAAAGGTAGGTGAGAAGATCGCCAGTGGAGCATCCTTGACGGAACCCATACTGACGATCAGAAAGAAAGTTGTGATAGGAAAGATGCCTTAAAAATTTTCTATTGAGAACTGACTTGAAAACTTCTGAAATACAGGGTGTTAAAGCAACTGGACGATAGTTAGAGGGTTGGGAATGGTCACCCTTCTTTGGGACTGGCTGAATGAGAGCAAACTCCCAGCAAGAAGGAAAGGTACAAGTTGACAGATAAAGGTGAAAGAGTTTACCTAGGCAGGGTGTAAGCACAGAAGCACAGTTCTTGAGAACAACAGGAGGGACTCCATCAGCCAATATGCCTTGTTAATACTGTGGCAAATGATGGCAGAAAATAAATTAGCTGAAGAAATTTTAATGTCAGCCATAAGGAAGTCAGAGAGGAGAAGTGATGGAGGAACTGCACCGGAATCATCTAAGGTGGAATTGGAGGAGAAAGTCTGAGCGAAGAGATATGCTTTATCAGTAGAAGAAATTGCTACAAAACAATCTGAGAAAAGAGGAGGGAAGGATGATGAGGTAAAGTTGTTAGATAGGATTTTGGCACGGTGCCAGAAGGAGCGGGAAGAATTCGAGTTGCAGAGTTGAGAGCATTTAGTACAGATGAAATTCCTTTTAGCAGAGCGCAGAACAGACTTAGCACGATTCCGGGCAGAAACATAAAGATGATGTGATTCAGGGGTGGGTTGGCTCGGGTACCTTGTGTAGGCCCACTCCTTGTTGTGGATTGCATTAGAACAAGCGTGATTAAAAGCAAGGCTTTCTTACGTTGGAAATGATTCGAGAAACGAATGTATGCATCCATGCCCAAGAGAATAACCTCCGTATTACGCAAGGCACACTCAGGTGGCTCCCTGCCATGGAAGCAATAATTATTTCAGGGAAAATCAAAGAACTACTGCCTGAGGGCCTCCCAATCTGCAGGTCCAAAGTGCCACAGATGACGTTTCTTTGGAGGGTCCACAGGCTGTACCAGAGTGATAGGACAGGTTAAGGTGATAAGGTTGTGATCAGAGGAGCCCAATGAAGAGATAAGATTAACAGTGTAAGCAGAAGCATTAATTGTAAGGAAGAGGCCAAATATGTTGGAGCTCTCTCCACGGCGGTCTGGGATACGGATAGGGTGCTGTACAAGCTGCTCTAGGTCATTAAGGGTAGAAAAGATGTAGGCTTGTTCACCAGGTGGATCAGTGATAGGAGAGGAGAGCCAAAGGTGGTGATGAACATTGAAATCTCCTAAAATGGAGATTTCAGAGAAAGGAGAAATGGATAGAATGTGTTCCATCGTAGAAGTAAGATAATCGAAGAATTTTTGACAGTCAGTAGAATTAGGGGATAAGTAAACAACACATATATTTAGTCAGAGAATGACAGGAAAGCCGATGCCAGAGTGAAGAGAATTCAGAAGAATCGAGTTCTGGAACACCAGAGCAAGATAAGTCGTTTGGTACATAGTTCACTCATTTTTTTTTTTTTTTATAAATCCAGCAGCATCATTCAGTGAATTCATCCAAGCGTTTCATTGCAGTACGTTCCATTACATTGTAGTCATCTCCTTATCTTAGTAACACTGTATGTAGTATCTCCCACTTACACCGAAATATGTTTCTCGGCTTGAACAATAACAAAGCCAACATAGCTGAAGGCCCCGGGTGTCGTCTGCACGGAGTGACATGCTGAAAGTTGCCGGTCCGCTTAGTGCGCATGTGCCGAGTGCCCTTTTAACTGTTATGCTGATAATATCTGCATGTTAGCTCAAGTATTGTGCCATTTATAAACAATATTTTATGAAATACATGTGTCAGGAAGACGACTGGATGTCTTACTGAGCTATAGGTAATTATGGGTCGATATATATATATATATATATATATATATATATATATATATATATATATATATATATATATATATATATATATATGTGTGTGTGTGTGTGTGTGTGTGTGTGTGTGTGTTAAAGGCAGATTGTGAAATCAGTCATTTCGTGAATCAGGGTTAGTTTAGTATACAGTATTTAGGTCGATCTAGGATAAGGTTAGGTTAGGTAAGGTTAGTTTAGGTTTGGTCAGGTTAGTTTACATTAGGCTAAAGAGGAGGGAACAGTAACTTCCAGCGTAAGTCACTCTGTGCATATGACAACGGCAGCGTTATTCACCTCGTGCAGTATGGAGCCAAATTCTTTTGAAAAATGGACTGATGCACAGCTTAAGCAATACTTAAGACAAAGATCAGCGCCTCATTCTGGATGTAGTGATGGAAAACTACTACAGCTAGTAAGAAATTCTTGAGCATCCCGATTTACTGGATCAAGTTGAGCCAACTGATGGCAAGAGTGTAGGTGAATCAAGACGGACAGTTTGTCTTAATGGGAAATTATTGGTATTCCCAAATCCCCATTTATTATTTCCTATCCAGTCAGTAAAGTGTCCAGCATATTATATGGAATCTCGCAGCCTTCCATCCTCCATTCTTTAACATCTGTTTTCCCAGAGCTTTCATAGTTTTGGTTCCTTCCTTGCTGAGGGAAATTCCACCCAGCCTCTAACTTCAGCCATACAAGGATACTGATTAGTATTTTCCTTGAATCCGACAAGCAGCCTACCACTGCACAAGCATAACACATGCATCATCACTCCGAATGCCTGAGAACCACTGTGTTTATCAGTGTTTTAGATGGGAATGATCATACCGGCCCCTCAAAATTATCGATTTTTCTTTGGAATAATCGGACATCTTTATTTTTTAAGATAGTGTTTAAGAATCTGATGTAGTCTATATTAAAACGCTCGCCGATGCCTTGGTTTTTTACTGAAAACTTTCCCATTACAATTATCTTCATAAGAAATTTTGTTTTGTAAGGTATTGGCGTATACGCAAGTGTGTATTTATCACTTTATTTTCATTTAGAATTAATGCATACCATGAAAATCTCATAATGATTATGTTACGATAGTATAATCATATCCTTTATTACAAAAATAATACTTCAAGGAAAAGAAATAGACTTAGTGCCGATCTAGAAAATCACTTTGACTAGCAACAGAATCAATCCATAGAACGTAGATAATTCATAGAAATGTGCTGACTCTTGCAGGTAATAACTCAGTAAGACCGTATAAAAAAGTATTTTCAGTGATGACCATCACATTAGCCCTTAAGATCCTCAGATGTCAAATTGTGGATTAGCTATGCGTGCCACAAAATATACTGCCATGCTAGCTTTCAACCCAAAATTATCGTACAAACAGTAGGATAATAGAAAATACGTACATCGTACCAGAGGCAATATTATCGTAGTATACGATAATTATCGTACATATGGCAACACCGGTGTTTATTGTTGACGGTGCAAGACTTATCCTTAGAATGATATCGTGCGCCTGGCAGCGTGGCAGGCATCTGCATAAAGATGCCAGAGATTCCAAATTTCATATCTTGGCCAATATACATCAATATTCACTGACAGTGACATGCGGTTTTATCACCTTTTACAATCTTACCACAG
Source organism: Coenobita brevimanus (assembly GCF_032717465.1). Lineage (NCBI taxonomy): Eukaryota > Metazoa > Arthropoda > Malacostraca > Decapoda > Coenobitidae > Coenobita > Coenobita brevimanus. Next base: position 14,508,317 of record NC_136986.1, read on the forward strand.
TTTCTGGGTATATAATAAGTCACTTCAGTAACCACTGGCTGTTAAGGAATGTGCGAAAGGGCCCTAAATTGGTATTTGTTAAATTTCCTTACAAATTTTGCAGTATTCACACAAGAATGACATGCTTTTATTAATATTAGATACTACATCTTTATATATACGTTGAATAATGAAAATTACTTTCAAGTATAGTTTAAGCTAAGAAACATGAAAAATAAATATCCATAACTGATTACTCTCTACGGCCCCTTGTCCCCATTTTCTGAGAACGACGCTATGGACACCTGGCGAGCTAGACCACGAACTAGGAATTCGTAATGAGTCCAATTCTCGCAGCTGTCAGCAGGCGTCATTTGCAAAATACGATGACCTAGTGTCTGGAGAGACAGGGCCAGCATGGGTCCTATCTACTGCATCCTCATTTCTGCGACTGATCTGCTAAGGGCGGGACAGTGATCAACTAGACCGAGTAATACTCGTTAATTTGCATCAGACACTGGATTTACCCGTCTTGGGTGTGAGTGGTTTAACATAGGTTCATGGGAGGAGCCATCCTTTGGGAAATAGGTCAAGTGGAAACATAGATTCAATGGATAAAATAATAGTTCCATGCTGCAAATAAGTCCTTTGGAAAAATAAGCCCAAATGGATTCAGTATTCTGCATGGAGAGTCAACGGGTATATAAGGGATAGTAGGACCATGGAGAAAATTGGTCCAATCATGGAAACTAGGCCCATGAAGGCAAAATACATCCATGGGAAAAATAAATTCAGTACGGTAAACAATCTTAGGTCTATGTTAAAAATCTGCTCTCTGGTAAAAAGATTCATGTGTTAAGTATGCCAGTTGAAAAACAGGTTCATTGGTAATAATATCCATTGGGAAAAAATGTCAATGAGGAAAAATAGGCCCATGGAGAAATAGATCTGCAGGGCAAAATGGGTCCGTTAGAGAATTTTGTTTATTGTAGGAACAGATCCCTGGGGGGACATTGGTTAATGAGAGGTTGTCCCCTATGGAATGCAGCCGGAGAGGATTTTTGTGGACGTCTTCCTAAAATACCCTTTTCCATTTTCTATCATTTGATTTGATCAGGTAAGGTGCGGGTAAGGAGATGGGTCTATTATGATGCGGCAGGGGTAAACCAGCTCTGCTGTCTGGCCCTGCTGCGGATGTCACTGACTGCACTGAGCAGTTGACCCTCGTTAGGTGTGGTGCGGTGAGGATCTGTCCCTTCTCCCCTTTGGAGCTAAGATGTGAATGAATGTGTTTGAGTGGATGAGTAAATTGGGAGTGTGTCGTCCCGTCTCGGCAACCTCCCTTTCCTTGGGGGAAGCAGCCTAGGTATATAGATAGATAGATTATTTGCCCATACCTGTCTTTAACTCTGTCTGCGCTTATCCTGTAACTACTCTAATAAGCAAATACTTTCGTGACTGTTACACATTCTTCTTTCCCATTCCACATAATATAAGGGAATTTTTATGCATGGCTTTTAGCCCTTTGACACTCTACCGTTCTCCTTGGTCTGTCAGCATAATTTACATATAGTTCATTACTGTCTGCCATTTTATTTCAACACTTAACTATTCACAAGCTGCATCCCTGGTGTTTTTCCCATCTTGACTCCTTTGTTATTCCTCTGTCAATGCTTCCAAAGTCCTCATACTATTTTTTCTTGCTTTCATTGTTCTCTTCAGTATTTCTCTCCTTCATCTCCCCTTCCCCCTCCCACACACGAATTTATTATATCCATCCATGTTCTTAGTCAATACCGTTGATATATCACTTAAATATTTTCTGGGATATTATAATTTATGTTCTAAGGACAAGCACAACAATGCAATCTGTCTAAGGATAAAAAGGATATGGTGAAACATAATAAAGTGAGTTTATTATATGGCTGAAAACGATGTGATTTAGCCACTGTGTCCTTTCAGTAAAACATGTGATGTTTTGCTCTTGGTAGGAGGTTTACTGGAGAGCTCAGTCACCGAGCACGGAAGGTCACCGCTGTCGATTTCATGCAAGAATACCTTGACGTCGTCCAGTCCAACTATGGGCATCTCGACAATCTGACCCTCGTTTGTGCTGATTTCCTCAAGTAGGTTTTTCTTCCTTTGTCTCATGTTTTAACATCAAATTTTTTACCCATTGCCTTATGTGTTTGATACTATCCTGTAGCATGATCATTTCTGAATTACATCAGAGCTTGAAACTGTACAATTCAGATATTTACAGTAACAATATTTTGGGATAAAAAAATGACATGTTACTGTACTTTGCTATCGGGATGGGGGCAAAATGGTAGTCATGGTAGAAGGACGTAGACGTGTTTTTTGAAGGAAGTTGTTGGGGTTAAGTAAATATCATAATATTACGAGGTATTTAGAAAGCTAAGATATATAGTCGCACTAAACAGAGATGACCCATCTACTTCTTTATCCTGGTGGCTGACATACGGCTTTCGACCGACAAAAACAATGGGACTGGATGAGACAAAGATATGAGTAGCTGGTTTTAAGAAGAGAGGCAAGACTGTGTGAGACGTAAGAATGATGAGGAGTAATGGACAGGTGTAGAGTGGAAACGAATGGTAACCTAAACCATGAAGTATACTATATAGTATGAGATCATAATTATATGGTCAGCATTCACTCACTCACTCACAGCAAAAGGTATGGGTCAAAATATAATTTATTAGGTGGACACTGACAACACGGTGTGGCACATTCGAGAAACTTTCTTAACCATGCAGTACAATATTGGTTGGATTGTGAATGAGTGTGTGTGTGTGTGTGTGTGTGTGTGTGTGTGTGTGTGTGTGTGTGTGTGTGTGTGTGTGTGTGTGTGTGAAGGAGGAGCGATGGGAAGATGAGAAACAGAGGAAGGGTTAGTGAAGGGATGAATGAAAAAAACAAGGAGCACTCAAAAGTGCAACATCTGTGGGCCAAAATCTGTGTAGAGGCCGAAAAAAATACTTTGCCATGTGACTCTGATGTTTGATCGATTGCATTTAAAATCGAACTACTTTTTTCTTGCCTGATCCTTAGCATTTTCAGCAAATTTGGTCCCCCATGTTTTTCCTTTTTGAGGTTCACAGCTATGTATTCTGACCTTGCCATGTAACCCTGACCTTTGGAACCTTGGACTTTGTTATAAAAGTAAAATCCTTATACCCTGCCATACGTTTAACCTCTCCATCAAGTTTTGGCAAAATCAAATAAAACGTGCTTGCGTTAGTCTTCTCCTGTGACCATGATTAAATAGACAGAGTCCTCGCTAAACGGGCAAAAGCACAGAGTTTTAATAAATGGCACTAACTCAGATCAAGGAGTAGTAACTGGCGGAGAATCTCAAGGATTAGCACTCAAGTCCCTTATCTATTATTCATTATTATCAATTATTATCTATTATTCATTATGATTATTTGAACTTTGGGATCACTAGCAGTTTCAGCAAATGGCGCCAAAATAGGACGTATCAAAAATTTGACTGGTGACTGGAATAGCCTTTAAAATGACCTCGCTATACTATACAAATGGTACGAGGTTTGGCAAATGTAATTCAATGTGGACAAATGTAAATTGCCCAGTATTGGCTAAACCAACAGAGATACTAGATACAAACAGATAATAGAGAAACTAATTATTCAGAATGCATTACGGATCTTAAAGTCATGGTTAGCAGAGACCTAAGACGAGAAAGCAGTGTTTTGATGCCATAAATAAGGCACATAGGATTAAGTTATGTTTCAGAAGTTTGGCCAATAGGAGGTTCAAGGTAATGCCTTAACATTATCTAGCATTAGTAGGGCTGCATTTAAATTATGTCGTGCAATTTTGGAGTCCAAAATATTGAATGGAAATAATTTTCTTAGAAAATGTCCAGAGGAGAACGACAAATATGATTCATAATGTTCTGAAAAGTCCATGTAAAGACAGACAGTAAAGATAGATCTTGCACATCCTGGAAAAGACTGGAGTAAGGGGAGACTTACATGAGGTGTTAGATGAATATGATCAAAGCTGAGAATCTATCTATCTATATACCTAGGCTGCTTCCCCCAAGGAAAGGGAGGTAGCTGAGAATAGCGCCGCTATTGTTTTAATAGCAATGGTGGTAATGTCATTACTTTTTATAGCCAGTAGCAGAACTGAGAGCGCTGCTACTTTTTGGCTGTACTGGCGTTACCGCGCTCCTCGCTACTCACGCGATGAATACAGGTCCGGAGTCGGTGAGTACATGCAGATATGCCGACGTTTTTTTTTTTTGTACTTATTAATGACAAGAAATAATACTTTCGACAATTCTGTCAATTAATGATGTTTGTTTTACATTACATCAGTAATTTATTAATTATTATTTATTAGTAATGTACAGTAATTAGACGGGAATTTGCTAGGTAATTATCGATCATTTAAATTATGTAAAGATAAATAAGGATGTCAGCTAGATGTAGGCAATGCTAAAACACACACACACACACACACACACACAGAGACGCACGCACGCACGCACGCACCTCTAACCATCCTCATCTGTAACTCCCGTTCTCCCGCTCACTCTATCTTCCAGACTAATTCTTACTCACTACGTTATTTTCGTAACAGTAGTTACTTTCAGTTTAAAGTAATGGAAAAAACCTTGCTCTTGTATAAATAGCCTTTAAAAGAAAGCCCCAGTTCAGTTTTACTTTCGTTTTCGTACATATCTTAAATAGGTATCATTGAAAATATAATAAATCTATATAATATTATGTCAATGGTAGGCCATATTTTTTTTGCCTTTTATTTACGTATGTAACTATCAGTAGGTATACTAGGTAATGATGAAAAAGAACATTTGTTACATTATACAGTTTATATCTTTTCCCTGTACCTTCGGCTCTAAGCTTCATTAAAGTGACACCGACATGTACATGATGTTTTATTTTTATTTTCAATATAAGTATATGTTGACATTATTGGTACACAACCACTCAGACTGACTTATATTATCAGAACAGTATATAGTGTACTGCTGTATCACAGATTTCTGTTGACCTTTCCTTCGTGTACCTTTCTCTTATCCAAAGTAGCGGGAGCGGGAGAGTCCCTACATTTCGCATCAAGTAGCAAAACCAATAACGCCACTACTTTTTCGAGCTAGTAACGGGAATGGGAGCGCCGCTACTTTTTATTAGTAGCGTTCCCAGCATTGAACACGATACATACGGGATATGTTAGCAAAATTTTAGAAATGAACCTACAGGACACCTTGAACTAATGGTTTCAAACTTGATATATTCCATGATATAACTATGTAGATGCTGCTTCTTCCATTGGGAGTTTCAAGTATTGGCTAGATAAGCATATGTGAGGTAAGGGTTGGATATAATTGTTGCCATAGTTACTACTTTATTTTAATTATTATTCATGTTTCGCGTCAAAAGTCTCTTTTCTCCTTTCGTCGTCTCCAGTAAATATTTCCATGACAGTTTTTCTATGCTGCGTGGTATTCTTCCTTATTTTTTTTTTTCCTGCCGGGATCATCTAGAGGGTTTGGTGGGCAGAGGAGAGCCTTGATCATAATTATTCTTGTCTTATTCTAGTAGTCCAGTCATACTCTTACAGGAGCTGCCTAGCATGGTCCAACCTGTATACTGCAGTTATAGTCTCTTCTTATGTTTTTATGCTGAATTTTGGCCTGTTCTCCTCAAAAAATTAAAATTAGCACCATGTCTGATCCTTAACCCTTCCACCCAACTTGGTCGATAATAAATCAATAAGTTTAAGCTATTTTGTGCATGAAGAAACTGTTTTAGTCATACTGTGCACACATAAACACTTTTAGGTACAGTATTTTGTGCACACACATTTATATTGAAATTTGGCCATGGCCCATTATCTCGATCCTTGAGCGATTTTTTACAAACTCCAAGTTCATTTCTCTTTCCTGATCTTTAACCGTACCACCAAGTTTTGTATAAATCGAATAAAAACTGCTTTACTTCAACTTGTTAAGTAAAATTTCACCTATCCCTGTGGCCATTACCTTTAGTGTAATATTTTCAAAAACATCGAATTTTTTGCCCATTAGCTAATGTGTTTGATGCAATCCTGTAGCATGATCATTCCTGAATTACATCCTGGAAGACCATTAAGGGTTTAAACAAAGTGGGCAAAAAATGGATTAAAAACATACGTATTTTGTCCACACACACACACACACACACACACACACACACACACACACACACACACACACACACACACACACACAAAGAGAGAGAGAGAGAGAGAGAGAGAGAGGTGACTGTTCTCTCATCGCGATTCACGAACATGGATGTTAACAGGAGTACATTTCCTGGTCTGTTATTACCATCAGCAATAATACCCGTCTCTAGCAACAAACTTTAGGAGTAAACTCTTACTGAGCTATTTTCAACTCGTGCACCTGTTTCTTCATAGTTCAATTTTCCCCTTGGATATACTTTCAAGAATGGAGAAATTACCATTTTCTCTTCCTTGAACCTATTCCCTCCATAGACCCACTTCCCACGGAACTGTTTCTCCTGGTCCTAACATGGGCCAGTTCCTCCCATGGACCTATTTCCTTCAAGAATCTGTTTTTACTGCCTGAACCTGTTATCCCTCTTCGGTCCATTTCTCTCTATGGACCTGTCTCACCAGATTGACTCATAATACCATATACTTATTTCCTTTCCATATTGACCATAGTAATTGCACCATGGACTTAAATTCTTCCAGTAAATTAAACCCCATTCCATGCACTGGTCCGTTTTCTCAACGAAACAAGTGATGACTTACCTTGAACATGGGCCATTATATTTGGGATGAAGGGTACATATCACTTTCGCCATGAAATTTCTTTGGAAATCCCTCATGGTAGCTTATCTGTGTCTTCAAGTAACTATTTTACTCGCATGGAAAGACTTATCTCTTGATCCGATGAGCTTATTTTTAAAAGTGGGATACCATACCTTGTCCCTCCATGGACAAACTTTTCCCATTTACCTTTTGTTCACAGGCCCTAATAATCACTATCAGACACCACCAATCAAACCATTCATTAACCCTACAACTCACCCCCTTCCCATGATAATGCAATGTGTCTCAACTGCAGCAGGATGACTCAGCAATTCCCCCCCCATATATATATATATATATATATATATATATATATATATAATCAGCAGCTGTTTGAGTGTCCACAGCAGGACCGGCCTATCCTGACCGAAGTGGGGACGATACAGCCTGTATATCTCTACCAAGTGGCTTAGGCTGTCTGGTAGAGATTGTATGCAGGGTGAGAAGTGCTTGTAAGAGTAATTGTAGTGTTGGAGTGGCTTTGGATGTGTGTGAGTCTGTGAACCAAGTGTAATCGGCCCACGCAAGCCGACTGGGTGCAAGCATACTTTATTGTATGCAACACTGGTTCAACCACAGCACCCTTATATCCGCCAAAGCTGTATGTGGCCTGAAGAACGCTCCCAAAGTTTATTACCCTGGCGGCGCGCGAACCCTCGTTCTTCCGTGTACGAATACACACACTTTACCACTGTACCACGGAGACTCTCTCTCTCTCTCTCTCTCTCTCTCTCTCTCTCTCTCTCTCTTTCTCTCATGTAATGCCACTCAAGGATGAGTGAGGCTGATCACTCTCATCTTAAATGTCGGGACCAACTGCCTAGCCCCGGGCTCCTACGCTCCTCATGGGGCAATGTAGGATTGGATGATGGGTGGATGGTTTTATATATATATATATATATATATATATATATATATATATATATATATATATATATATATATATATATATATATATATATATATATTCTTACCGTATGTCTTTTCTTCTACCTTGGACTGCCATTTATTCTGTACCCTTTTGATAAGTCGGTATGTTTTCCTGTCTGTCACGTGGCCGCCTGTCTGCTGCCTCTGATCAGTCCGGTGAGATAGGAATATATCCCCAAAAGTCTTACCTAGAAGGAAGAACAACAGCTCTGTTACTGAAGGTTTATTTATTTATTTTTTTTTCAGTTCCTATTGAGTACACAGGTTTACTCTCTCATTGTTATAGAGTATTTATTGTTATACGTAGGATACCAGTCGACTGCAACGTCTCTTCATAGCAAGTTCCTGCCATTTCTCAGCAAATTTTCAGTTTTTCCTGTGAGGTATGTATTATTTTGTGAACCAGACAACAACATCAACTAGTCTGGCATGTTGCCAGATTACCATATGTACTTTTGTGGCACTGACTCTGCGTGCGATTTTTTTTTTTTTTTTTACTAACAGACGGTCTTAAGTATCAGTGCTCCACTATTTCGATCTAATACAGTATATTTGTCAGTCTATCTTATGTAGTTGGTTACGACTATTATCATCTCACTTGATGCTGTGCTGTGTACACTGAGTGACAAACCTAATAGTTTCTTGCAATCCAGGAAGCTCTTTACAACGGTGGACAATAACCATATAATCAACTATGGGTGCCTACTATGGTGCCTCTGTTAACTGAGTGTAGACGCAAATGCGGCGTCCATCCAGGAACCAAACCTCCTCATTCTTCCTCGCACTCACCGGACGGTACCATCGGTTCACCGCACTGAATGGTCATGCAGGGGCAATATCTTGTGGCTGATGGGTCTGCATGGCCAAAGAGGCCGGGGTTACTCTGCTATTACTACTACCAGCCTGTTGCCCATTGTAACACATATGATTTTATTTTTTCAAGAATTTACCTGAATGATTTCTCTGCATCATTAATACGTAATGTTTGATCAACAGGGTTCCAGTCATTGGTACCGTTATTACTTTATCATTATTATTATTATTATTATTATTATTATTACTATTATTGTTATTATTATTATTATTATTATTATTATTATTATTATTATTATTAATATTTATAATAATTATTATTAGTGTTAACTACCGGTATTTAAAATCAACGGTCTTGTAAACGGACCATTTCTTAATACTAGCCTTTGCACCGTGTTCATTAAAAATACACTTGAATGTGACCATATGAAGATCACTGGTACTAAATTCTCTTTCTGTAACAAGACCCACTGTGTTTTCTGATTTTACCAAAACAAGGTCTACTGTAAGAGGTTTTCTCATCCTGGGTAGCCTACAAGCTGACGCAGTGAGCTTCCTTGCAAGTTGCTGTGAAGATTTATTCCTGTGTGTGAGGATGAGGCTTAACCCCACTGACGAACTGGTAAACTGAAATCAGCAGAATTTATAGTGTTTTGGCACAACTCATTTCAGCATTTTTACTGTGGATTCCCCTGACAGTAACCTTAGACTGTGTGGGTGGATGAGAAATTTAAATTACTCGAGGGGTTATTTTAATGTGGGATTCATTTCTAAACTGAAAGTAAATACAGTTCGTCAATATTTACCGTAGGTGGCTTTCAAATTACGGCTGAATAAATCTTGTTCTAATATATAACAGTACGGTATCCCCTCACTCTTTAATACCTTTCATTACTGAAAATGTGTGATAAGTTGGTAGATAAAACCTTGAACAAAAATTCTTTCTTGTTATTAATCTATGATTCCGGTTCGCCCATTACGTCACAGTCTTCAGTTGAGATAATACCCTCTAATCAGAAACTTTATTTCGCAGATTGTGTACGTTTGTAAGAAGAATGATATTTTGTTAATTTTTCTTATTCGAGGGACTAACTTTACCTATATTCTGATTGGAGAGTACAATAATTTGGATTCTGTTAATATGTTTTTCTTGGAGGGAAAAAAATGCAGGCTTCTGGCACTTGGTTCTTTCATTCCTGCATAAAAGGAATAAACAAATAAATAAAAATAAATCTCTACGTGGGTCGGCGTGGTTGTTTCGTGCTGGTCTTTCTTTTCTCATGAGTAACTAAGCATACAACCAAGACGGTCGAAATCAACGGAATTTAGGTGCAGACCATTGGGAAAAAAAAAAAAAAGTATCGCTGCTCGTAGTAGTGGTTTGACGTATCAGTAAACTCCACGTCTTTCTGTGATACAGTAACTTTCTTGTTATTCACACTAAGACTCTTACTGCAGATGTCCTCTGCAACGATCCTAGGGAGAATGCCTAAAATTAAAATAGTCATTTTTGCCTTGTCGTGTACAAATTGGTAATTTTACTATATCCCTGCTTGGTTTACAACTCTTCAACAGCCCGGTGATTTTGCGAAATTTCCGTTAATGTCCCGTAGTTTCGCAACATCCCGGGAACCGGTGGTTTTCCAAACTACCGATATCTTCTCGGTGTGTTTGCGAAATCACCGAAAAACCGGGGACGTAGCAAGGTAACCGGCGATCTTCTCGGTGACTTTGCATAATCTTCTGACTGGCTTGGTGTTTGCGAAACCGCCAGTAATCTAGTTACTGAGAATAAGAAACCACTGAACAATTGGAGAAATGAATGAAACAATTGGTACTTGTACGTTGTGGTACTGTGTTTTGTTTCAAGAACAGTTTCATCTTTGACCGTAAGTTACTGTGATGATACATATCAGACATGCAAATCTGTACTTGTATCGGCTGTTGCACAAGCTGTTACTCTTAATTCGCTTGCAACAATTATCTTGTCAAAATCTCGAGCGTCCGAACTTAATAAATCATTGTCATTGCCCCATGGAATCTGCATTCGCAGCATCACGAAGGCTTATCTCCTTTTCCTGAGGCACATCTTCAGCGTCAGTGTGTAAAGCTTCAGCAAGCTGCTGCTGCATCCACAAAGCTTCCCTTGCCTCGCCTGGCAGATTTGACGTGGCTTATCCGAAAAAGTGGTTTCTGTCCGACATCGCCTCAAATGGTGTTATCTTTTTGAGAGCAGATAAATAGGGATTAGACATCGTTGTTGGTTCTCTTCACGGAGCCCTGCGACTGCGAATGGCTTGGCTTCACTTGGACCAACTTGCATTCTGGTCACCTAAACAAGACAAGACGAAACATGAGGGACTGCAACATGATATTTTGGATCATAGTCAGTTTGTCATACCCTTTCCCTAAATTGCCTGAACATACAGTACCTTGTTAGCAGAATCTCAGCCATGGTATGGTTCTAGGATACAAGGAGATCCTTTCTGCAGTCCACCGGGCAGTAGCCCACCTCAGCAGTCTTCGTCTTCAAAGGTCAAGCAATGTTGGTAATTTAGAATGAAACAAAACTCCCTGTCCTGCTGACTTTGCGTAGCAGTCAGATCAAACTATATATATATATATATATATATATATATATATATATATATATATATATATATATATATATATATATATATATAATCATCATCCGGACCTCCTTTCCCACCTTAGGGCAGGGTGAGGAGTGGCAATGTTCAGACAGCTCAAATCTGCCTAATCCAATGGGCCACGCTTCCATCCCCTCACCATTCAAGCCCCAGGAATCCTGGCTGTATCTGATACGCCACAAACATTCACCACATTCTGTAGCTTCACATAAACGTATCCGATAGTCTGTCTGTCTGTCTGTCTGTCTCTGTTTATATTTTATATATAATGATTATAAAACCTTTTTGATCATTCAACATTGGTAGTTTTTAATCCAAAAACAACCATTGTTATCTCTCTCTCTCTCTCTCTATTTATAGGAGCCTCTGTGGTACAGTGGTAGAGTTGCGTTTCGTACACGGGTGGACCAGGGTTCGCTTCCCTGCAGGGTAATAAACTTTGGGAGTGTTCACCCGGCCACGTACTGCATTGGCGGACACAAGGGGTGTTGTGGTTGAACCAGTGTCGCTTACTGTAAAGTATGCTTGCACCCAGTCGGCTTGCGTGGGCCGATTACACTTGGTTCACAGACTACACACAAATCCAAAGCCACTCCAACACTACAATTACTCTTACAAGCACTTCTCACCTTACATACATTCTCTACCAGACAGCCTAAGCCACTTGGTAGAGATACATTGGCTGTATCGTCCCGACTTCGGTCTGGATAGGCCGGTCCTGCAGTGGATACTCAAACAGCTGATTAATATATATATATATATATATATATATATATATATATATATATATATATATATATATTATTACGTTGCTTTGCGCCAGCCCGGGGCTATTACAAAAAGACAACAAGTCAGCCTTAGATGATCGGCCTCCACTGCGTTGCAAAAATAACACAGACCCCGGCACTGACACTCCGCAAACTAGAGAAAAAACTGCGCAACGGAAAAGTACTTATTTAAGAACGCAACACTCTGTACTTTGGTAATAAAACGGAACAGCCTACCTATAGATCTAGCCTACTATCGTCACTACCGGAAGTAATACCGCCCGAGACAGCCTACAGGAACACCTCCCACTTACTTCCGGTGGTGACGACTTTCTACTTAACCCGTGTCCAAGAGGGAACGCAGTTAGTAGCTCACGATGGTTCTCACTAGCCTTGAGCAAAGAGATGGGATTAACTGTGTAGGGGTTAGGGGTGTGTGTGTGTATGTACGTGTGTTGGGGAACGTTAACAAAGGCAGCGAGAAGACCACGGTGAGCCAAACTGGCCCTCCAAAGACAACACGGTTACAAAAACAAAATAACTACTTCCCTCAGTCAGCAACAAAAGAATAAAAATAAACTTAAATGAAAACGCCAGCTCGGCATAAAAATGACTGGGGAGAGAGAGAGAGTGTGCACACACGCACGATACGGAAGCTAGCTGGGAAGAGACTGGCCTACTGCTAGGCTCGTGTTCAGCCAAGCGCGAACGCATGAATCAAATTAATTAATAAGAACTTAAATTCGTGCCCCTCTCTCTCTACAATAAATTGGTACTTCTAATGCAAGCAAAACATCATTAAACACACTGGCAGCTCACACAAGACAATCAAAATAATCAAATGCATTCTCAGCATGGTATGAAATAAAATTGCCCTCAGTGGCAGGAACGAAAGAAACAAAAGAACTTGTAACACTCGCTAATGTAAACTCCGCGAATGACACGGATACATACTGCATAATCCCCCTAGCCCAGCTGTAACGGCTGCATCCGTGGGAACGGAAAGGCGGACAGCGTAACACGCCCTTCCCCAAGGGAAAATTTTGAGCCCTGGATCAAAATTTTCGAATCAAGACCCTGACCCCTCCCTGGATAAACAATCAGCAATTACGTTATCAATCCCCTTAATATGCCTAACTTCTAAATTGTACTCCTGCAAAAGCAAACTCCAGCGGGTCAAACGCTGGTTCTTGAATTTAAACTTGTTCAAAAACTGCAGGGGATGATGGTCTGAATAAATCTTGATCACAGGGCCAAAAGGGGGCAGGTAGACAGCAAAGTGTTGCAGGGCCAGGATAATCGCTAATAACTCCTGCTCTATGACGGAATAGTTCTTCTGGGCTCTATTAAACTTCTTTGAGAAGTATGATATGGGATGTTCAACCTGGCCCTCATCCGGCTGCATCAACACTGCTCCTACCCCTACTCGGCTAGCATCAACTGCCAGCACAAAAGATCTGTCAAAATCTGGTGCACGCAATGTAGGGTGGTGGCACAGCAGAGACTTAACAGTAGTAAAAGCTTGCTCACACTCGGCTGTCCACTGCCACTTCTTATCCTTGCGCAATAAGTCAGTAAGAGGGGCAAGCACTGTGGAGTAATTCCCAATAAATCGTCTGTAATAGCCGATCATGCCCAAAAATCGCTGGAGGGCACGGCGACACTGGGGTGCTGCAAAGTTGGAAATGGCATCCACCTTAGCCCGAGGTGGAGCCACTTGCCCATGTCCTACAACAAATCCAAGGTACTGGACCTTAGCACGTACGAACTTCACTTGTCTAAGTTGACTACTAAGCCAGCTTCCTCCAACCGCTTAATGAGCATTTCCACATGATCAAGGTGCTCCTCCCACTTGGTGTCATACACAATGACATCATCGATGTAAACGACACAATTAGGTATGCCATCCACCACTTTATCCATAAGCCTCTGGAAAGTGGCTGGAGCATTCTTCAATCCATAAGGCATCACCTGGCACTGATATACTGCACCACTGACAACAAAGCTAGCCACTTGTTTAGCCCGTTCCGTCAGCGGGACCTGCCAGTATCCTTTTACTAAGTCAAGCTTGGTGATATAAGTGGCATTTCCCACCTTGTCCACGGAGTCATCGACCCGAGGCAAGGGATAAGCATCGGTCTTAGACAGTGAGTTAACCTTCCGAGGAAGTCCACACACAACCTAACCTTCCCATCTGGCTTCGGCTGCAAGGTAACTGGTGAACTCCACTCACTGAAACTCCTCCTGATCAATCCATGGTCCAACATATACTTGATCTCATTATCGAGAGCTTTCTGTCTGATAGGGTTGATGCGGTAGGGAGCTAATTTTACAGGCTTACTATCCCCAACATCAATGTCATGAGTAGCCCAAGTTGTCAATCCCGGTGAATCTCCAAAAACTTTCGGATGTTTCCATAATCTGTTGCAGAGCTCTCCTCGCTTTACTGGATCAAGGTGTCGCAATTTCTCCACCAGAGCTGCATAACCATTGCCCTCCCATAGGTCAGCTGGTAACATCTCACCACGACTAAACACTTCCTCCTGCTCCTCCAACTCACTACCAACCACCAAAACTACAGGAGCGCTCTTATCCCTGGTTCCCTCAACGTCCACTCCAAAGTCACCTTCCAGGAACTGTGGCTGTAACCCTGGTCCACCACTCACATCACCGGCACCAACAGCTCCCTCCACAGCACGCTCCCCCGATGCCACGTCCTCCCTTCCCCGTCCTTCACATCCCAGGTGAGAGACATCAGCAGTCATCCCACAATGAGAATCAACTGGGCGGTAGTATGGCTTCAACATATTAATGTGGCACAACTGAGTACTCTTCCGCCTGTCTGGGGTAACAATTAGATAGTCAAGTTCCCCAACTTTCTTCTTCACAATATAAGGACCACTGAATCTAGCTGCCAGAGGTTTTCCTTGCATGGGCAGCAGTGCCAAAACTTCATCTCCTTGCTTAAACTCACGACTTCTGACCTTCTTATCATAATGAGCCTTCATTTTCGCTTGAGCCCCGATTAGATGGTCACGGGCAAGCTCTAAAGCGCAATGCAGTCTCTCCCGAGTGCAGCAGACATAGTCAAGCATGGATTCCTGGTTGCCAGATTTGTTGTTACTCCAGGCCTCTCGCACCACATCCAAAGGACCACGAACTCTGTGCCCAAACACTAACTCATTGGGTGAAAACCCTAACGACTCAGTTGGTACCTCTCTCACTGCAAACATAACAAAGGGTACCGCTAGGTCCCAATCCTTTCCACTATCATAGCAGAAGGTGCGCAGCATGGTCTTTAAGGTCTGATGATGCCTCTCCAGGGCACCTTGTGACTGCGGATGGTAGGCACTGGACAAAATGTGTTTGATGCCCAACTCTGTCATTGTCTGCTTAAACAAATTAGATGTAAAATTCACTCCACGGTCTGACTGCAACTCCTTGGGCAGGCCAAAATGAGTAAAGAACAGGATAAGTTGCTTGACTACTGACTTCGCCTGCATGCTTCTGATTGGTATAGCCTCTGGGTATCGCGTTGTAACATCCATTATGGTTAACAAATACTTGTTTCCAGCAGAAGTAGGAGGTAAAGGGCCCACGATATCAATGATTACCCGGGTAAATGGAGGTTCAACTGCAGGAGTGGGAGTCAAAGGGGCCACAGGAAGAACTTGATTAGGCTTGCCCACTATCTGACACGTGTGACAGCTCTTGATGTACGCAGCAACTTGTCCCGGCATACTTGGCCACCAAAAATTATATCTTAAGCGCTGCACTGTTTTTCTGTTTCCCAAGTGACCTGCTAAAGGTCCCTCATGTGCTAACTGTATTAACAGCACCCTATACTGCACAGGCACCACCACCTGCACTAACTCACCCACTCCTCCATCCACCGTGGCGCCAGCGGGCTTCCATCGGCGATGTAAAACATTGTCTTTAATCAGGAACTCCTCCTTACCACACTCCATACTTCTTTCTTCCCCTACTCGAGCAAACAAGGGCTTTAATGTTACATCCTCCTGTTGCTTCACCCTCAATTCTGCTGACCCAACACCCGCCAGCTCTACTGAGGACTGAGATAAGGGGCTGGCCGGGACACTGCATTGCGAAGGGCGATCAATCTCAGCGTCACCTCTAATACACTCGACAGGGGGAGGAATGTCAGACTCCACACTGACATCATCACCTCTACCCTCAACAGAGGCACTCTGTTCCTCAGGCGCGTTTGACGGTGGTCCTGCATCCCCGCAGTCGACCCCAGCGTCCTGAAATTCTTCTAATTCAGTCGGTGGGCTGGGTTCAGTCTCCACACAGACACACTCAGCACCACCTCTAGTGTCCTGAGTGGGAAGTGGGGCGGCGCCCATGCACGCATTCCCACTCTCCTCACCCACTACAGCAACACTCTGCTCACTAGGTTCCTCCATTGGTGGCCCTGCCTCATCACAGTCGACCCCAAGAACCTGTGACTTCACCAGTTCTTCCTCCCGGGCTGCAACCTGTGCCATAGATCAGTGTAATTGCACAGACCGGGAACATGGCTTCCACTTCTGCATCAACTTCAATACCAATTTCTGGGGCGTCAAAACACTTCTCTGCCACAACAACTGGTGGGGGAAGAGATGGAAATACTTTCTCCCCAGCCAGGTCGTTCCCCAGCAGAAAATCAATCCCCTCTACTGGCATTACATCAGCAACAGCTACTTGAGCTGCAGCCTGAACAATGGGGCAATCGAGTTCCACATGAACATAATCATAGTATTCATCTGAGTTCATGCCCCTACACAGCACATACTTCCCTGAGTTTACAGGCCCTCCAGTCACGTTTCTGCACACAGACTGTTGTGCACAGGTATCACGAGCCACAGTAACTGGATAACTGATCCCATGAATTTTCACTGTGCCGTGACACATAAAAGGTTTACACCAGTCTAGGGACGATTTCTGAGGCAGTTCATCCGGAGGTGGCGTAGCATGTTGGGTAACTTTTTCAGCCTGAGCTGGCAGCGAGCACAGCCGGCTACACTCCAGCTTTCCACAGACTTCCCCCTCACCGTTACCACTCTCCCAACTCCTCTCGTTCACCTGACTCGAACCTATAACTAGTGCCACTGGTTTGGCATTTTGGGAGGCCTTCCACTTAGGGCAGTTAGGCTTGATGTGCCCACTCTGTTTGCAAAAGTAACAAAGTAGCTTCGAACTGGATACAGGGCTCTTTCTCCCTGCATTCTTTTTCTCCTCTGTACTTCCCTTGTACTGATTCACGGGAGATTTATCCCAGGCAGGGCCACTCACAGTCCTCTCCCTGGAATACTGAAAATTAGCATACTTGACCCCCATACTCCGCAAGGCAAACACCCGGTCATCAGCCCACGTCGCTGCTTCCTTCAAGGTCTTAAATCTCTTCTCCCTAATTTTAATACCAATTTCTTTGTCAGCCATGTTAGTAAAATGTTCCATCAAAAACAGTTCACGCACCTCGTTATACGAAGTGGCGCTCTCACTCAGCAACCACTCGTCTAACCTCTCCTCCAGATACCTAGCGTAGGCCATATAGGTGTCAGCAGGCCTTTTCCGAGCACCACGGAACAACAACCGATAAGCCTCTGGTCTAAGTTCATATGCCTTCAGGATGGCTGTTTTAAATTCATCATAATCATCTACATCCTCAGGGCTCAACCTATTATACACTTCCAAAGCTTTTCCCTTCAGCACATTAGATACCAACCCCACCCAGCGCTGCCTTGGCCACTCAAACTCCCTAGCCTTCTTCTCAAACCTGACAAACCATTCTGTCACCTTCAACTCATCAAATGCTGGCACTAATTTTAGACTCCTTGAGAACCAACTCTCCCTATCCTCTGCACGGCCTGAGGTTTGGGTATCTGAAGTTGGTCTATTAGCAGTCAGCTCCAAGCGAGTCTTCTCCAGCTCAAATCGCATTTTTTCACGCTGCAACTCCATCTCCCTCTCTTCTTTTGCACGCTGCATTTCCCTCTCTTCTTTTTCACGCTGCATCTCCCTCTCTTCTTTTGCACGCTGCATTTCCATCTCCAACTTTTTCAACTCCAACTGCAACTGAGCCTCCGGTGACAAGGCTCCAGGGTATATGGGAGTGGAATGAACAACTCCAGGGAAAGCACTAGACATACCTGGGGGAACTGCTCTAAACTGGCTCGGCGGCATCATAGATGGTAATAGTGGGGTAGCGAAACGAGGCATTTCAGCACCATAGTCAAACTCAGGGCTCACACGGGGAGTACCTTTGCTATGTGCCTCTCGTTGTTCCATATCCACAGGTAACTCAGCACGTACGCGGTCTGGTGTAGACACGCGTGACTCCATGGCGACAAATCAATGGCAGTACTAAATAATGAAATACTAATGCTGACTGAGAAACTACAAAACACATCAACTTCACCTCAAAGCACAGAGAACGCCAAGGTAACGATATCCTAGCAAGAAGAAGGCACTGTTAGGATATCCTGGCGAGGTCGCCACTGTTACGGTTTGCGCCAGCCCGGGGCTATTACAAAAAGACAACAAGTCAGCCTTAGATGATCGGCCTCCACTGCGTTGCAAAAATAACACAGACCCCGGCACTGACACTCCGCAAACTAGAGAAAAAACTGCGCAACGGAAAAGTACTTATTTAAGAACGCAACACTCTGTACTTTGGTAATAAAACGGAACAGCCTACCTATAGATCTAGCCTACTATCGTCACTACCGGAAGTAATACCGCCCGAGACAGCCTACAGGAACACCTCCCAGTTACTTCCGGTGGTGACGACTTTCTACTTAACCCGTGTCCAAGGGGGAACGCAGTTAGTAGCTCACGATGGTTCTCACTAGCCTTGAGCAAAGAGATGGGATTAACTGTGTAGGGGTTAGGGGTGTGTGTGTGTATGTACGTGTGTTGGGGAACGTTAACAAAGGCAGCGAGAAGACCACGGTGAGCCAAACTGGCCCTCCAAAGACAACACGGTTACAAAAACAAAATAACTACTTCCCTCAGTCAGCAACAAAAGAATAAAAATAAACTTAAATGAAAACGCCAGCTCGGCATAAAAATGACTGGGGAGAGAGAGAGAGTGTGCACACACGCACGATACGGAAGCTAGCTGGGAAGAGACTGGCCTACTGCTAGGCTCGTGTTCAGCCAAGCGCGAACGCATGAATCAAATTAATTAATAAGAACTTAAATTCGTGACCCTCTCTCTCTACAATAAATTGGTACTTCTAATGCAAGCAAAACATCATTAAACACACTGGCAGCTCACACAAGACAATCAAAATAATCAAATGCATTCTCAGCATGGTATGAAATAAAATTGCCCTCAGTGGCAGGAACGAAAGAAACAAAAGAACTTGTAACACTCGCTAATGTAAACTCCGCGAATGACACGGATACATACTGCATAATCCCCCTAGCCCAGCTGTAACGGCTGCATCCGTGGGAACGGAAAGGCGGACAGCGTAACAATATATATATATATATATATATATATATATATATATATATATATATATACACACACACACACACGAGTATAACGCACTTATTATTATGAAAGAATGGCATAACTAAAAGTGCTGAAGTATATTACGTACTGTATGTTCCTGTTTTTCGATAGTTATGATTTGACGATGAAGACTTGTTGACGCATTGCCTCTTCAACTGCCATTCCTCACGAACATGTAGTTACAGATTTACAAGAGGTGATATTTGTACACCTCCCAAGGTGATATCTGTACACTTCCCGAACGTCTGGCGGAGTCTGTTCGGTGCTTCCTGAAAATTACTGAGTAGAAGACAGGCGATTTTGCCAGGAAAACAATTAAATAAAGAGCCTGTTCGGAGTTTTCTGAAATCAAATGACTAGCATATTAGTGATTTAGAAAAATATCAGAGCCTGTTTGAAGGTTTTGCAAACTAGCCACGAAGGTGATCCATTATTTAGCAAAGTCCTCGTTATTTTCCGTTATTTTACAAAGTTAGTTTGGCAAAATCACCGATATTCTGGAGATTTTGCAAAATATCTGGACATTGACGGTCATTTCGCACAGTCACATGATTCTCTGAGTTTGCAAACTAACCGCTGATTTTGCCAAATCACTGGTTTCGCAAATTCACCGTAACACACACAGAGAAATAAACAGATAGATAGACAAATAGATATGGAACATTTTTAATGCTTTAGTCGGGAATCGAACCCGAGACTCTCAGATAGAAGAAAGGCTCCAAGTAACTATGCCACAGCATGTTTAATGCTATGCCGCCTGAGCTCTATGAAGGATCATCTGAATCCAGTATGGGGAGATTTATTTCAGCACGAACCCTGACCATGACATATGTAATGTGTGTTTCTCCAACATATAGGAAGGCGCATGTACTGGCTGGGGGAGATTTAAACTACTATGTCGCTCGCCGCGTTGCGTGGGGCTAAACAAAAAATAAAGATGACCCCGAAATATGTGTAATCATCTGGGTTTGGGATGTAACATGTTTTCCTATAATGGATTTACCTGACACTTCATAAATGTCACATAGCTTAACTTGCATCACGCCGTGGTATAGCGACACAGTACCTGGCTCCTGTCTAGGAGCCTTGGGTTTTATTCTTGACTAAAGCGTTAAAAATTGCCCACACAGGTACACTATCTATCTATCTATATACCTAGGCTGCTTCCCCCAAGGAAAGGGAGGTAGCCGAGACAGGACGACTCACTCTCCATTTACTCATCCATTCAAACACATTCATTTGCATCTTAGCCCCAAAGGGGAGAACGGACAGATCCTCACCGCACCACACCGCACAAGGGTCAACTGGGCAATGCAATCAGTGACATCCGCAGCAGGGCCCGACAGCAGAACTGGTTTACCCCTGCCACATCATAACAGACCCATCCCCTTACCCGCACCTGACCTGACTAGCTGATCAGACCAAATGCAGGAGAATATCCCCTCAGGGCTGCGTCATCACTTATTCATTCACAATTTCTCTCCATTTATTTCTGTCACGCACAGCCACTCTTCCTTGCTCAACAGACATCCCTCTCGCATCCAGCGCTCTCTTCACACTGTCCATCCATCCTATTCGTGGTCTTTCTCTCAGCCTTACACCTCTCACATCAGATCTAGTTATCTTTTTCACCAATCGCTCATTATCCATTCTCTCCATATGTCCAAACCATTGCAACACCCTCTGCTCAACTCTACCAGCCATCTCCCGAACAACTCCAGTTCTCCTTCGCACTTCATCATTTCGCACCCGATCCA
This sequence comes from Coenobita brevimanus, assembly GCF_032717465.1. NCBI lineage: Eukaryota > Metazoa > Arthropoda > Malacostraca > Decapoda > Coenobitidae > Coenobita > Coenobita brevimanus. Next base: position 14,529,633 of record NC_136986.1, read on the forward strand.
TACGCGTCACTCCACACATACTCCTCAGACATCTCATCTCCATTACATTCAAACTTTTCCTCTCTGCTATATATATATATATATATATATATATATATATATATATATATATATATATATATATATATATATATATATATATATATATATATATATATATATATATATATATATATATATATATATATATATATATATATATATATATATATATATACTGTATCATCATCATCATCATCAGCCGTTTGAGAATCCACTGCAGGACCGGCCTATCCCGACCGAAGTCGGGACGATACAGCCAATGTATCTCTACCAAGTGGCTTAGGCTGTCTAGTAGAGATTGTATGTAGGGTGAGAAGTGCTTGTAAGTTTAATTGTAGTGTTGGAGTGGCTTTGGATGTGTGTGTAGTCTGTGAACCAAGTGTAATCGGCCCGCGCAAGCCGACTGGGTGCAAGCATACTTTATGGTATGCGACACTGGTTCAACCACAGCACCCCTGGTGTCCGTCAATGCAGTACATGTATGTATATATATATATGTGTGTGTGTGTGTGTGTGTGATTGTGTGTGTGTGTATACATATATATGTAAACGGATGAGATCATAAGTAACCTAGAGCTTAGTCTCTCTTTTTCTAAGAGATGATTATATACTAGTTAAATTTATATATAGTATAACTAAAGACGCTGGACGTACGCTACAAAAGTCCCAACTCCGTACAGTCTACCCCCCGTAAATTCCTGTATTTAAGAGAATATCACACAAAATTTAGTGAGTAAGTGGATACTGTCTGAATAAACTGAGGATTTAGCGAATTAATCACCCCTCATTTAACACTGATGGTTCCCGTGTCTCTCCTGCAGGTAATCCCCTACATGACTTTGCCACCAAATATCAGCTGCATCCTTCCCCATTCATCCCACTCACGATGGAGGTGGTTATCTCGATCTGGTCAAAGCTTGGTACGGCACACTGACCCTGTCGACACAGTACACTCTCCATTTCCGACCACAGTGCCATCCTTGTCACGTATTCCATTCCCATCCCGCATTCTCAGCAATGCCATGTCTGGAAAAAGATTAATATTCCTCCTCTGTTGCAGCACTCTGTTAAGGACCAAGTAACAGCCTGCTTGCCAGTCACTCATTTACAACAACTACATTTTATACTTTCCTAGTTCCCGTAGTACAGGAATTGCTTTTTCACTGTCTGCTGCAAGTCAGCAGCACGAGATCCTCTATTCATCAGTTGGGTGAATGGGTGTGGGATCGCCTCCAACGTGACAGTGACGGGGAGGTGCAGCAGGCGGCAGTAACACACCACACTGACCGTGCGGCTGACAACCTTCAAGCTTATCTCACTGCTGTCAGGTCCTCACGAAACCTTAAACACTGCGTCAGAGTGTTAGACAGGAGAATTGGCATCACTTACTCCAGCATGTTAATGCTCACACTCCTCGATGTAGAACTGGTGGCTTGTTACAGTGTTGTTCAGTCACCTGAGTCCAGCTCTCTCCCTCTCGATCACAATCCTGAGAAATATGCCAATAATCATTCTTCTTAATGATCCACACAATCCCAGCTGACTTTCCTTCCTCCTCCCACCAGGGCTCACCTTTTGGTTGTTAGCAAAAACAGGCTAGCTTGCAATGCCCATACCACACCCTCCTACTTGATGACCACCCCATCAACAGAGATGAGTTGCACCTTCCCCAATCGTATGGCACAGCAACTGTCCCAGGTGATGATGGGATCACCCATTCCACACTGACTTATTGTTCAAGTTCCTAATACTCTCTTACTGACATTGCCCAATTTAAGGATATATGAAGGGTTTCTCCCCAAAGCGTTAATCTGTAGCACAATCTTTACAATCCCCAGACTTGAGTAATCTAACATCTGTTCTGTTTCTTTTACTTCCTGTGTGTGCAAAATCCATGAAAGATTTCTTTTGGCTAGGTTCCGCGATCTTGTCTGGGATTAACTCTCCTCATCTCTTTGGTTTCCTCCTAGATTGTAACACAGAGTGTTGCCTTTTAGAACAACTCTCTCACCTCATATCATTCTCATACACTTCCTTTATTAACCTCAGAGCTGACTTCGATGTCACAAGCAGAGACATCATCCTTGATGAACTTGCCTACCTAGGTGTCTCTGACCACTTGTTCCACTGGCTTGAAAGCTACTTGTCGCATCGCCACTCTTGGGTTTTGTTCTGTGGGGTGGTCAGTGACCATTGATCCAACAACATTGGTACACCCAAAGGTATGGTTCTCTGCCCCTTCCTCAATAGCCTTCTCAAGAACAGACTTCCCCACTTTTTTGGTCCTGTTCCCACTTCCACTCTGATCCTAAGTTATGTTGATATTTGCATCCACCCCTTTTATCTTGCTATGCTTCAGTATCTTCTAGTTAAGTTTGCCCGTGCTATCTCTGCTTATGGGTTAATCAACACTGCAAAACCAAAGTGTTCACTCAGTCCCCCCACTCATAGGTTTGCCTGTACAACTGTCACCCTCCTCGGCCATCATCTTGAAATTGTACAGGACTATACAAATCTCAGCATCCCTCTTTCTTTCCTCTTTAGCCCCCTCTGTCTCCACCATCGGCACCCATTACCTTAACAGACTTGACCTCTTTGGCATCCCTACTAGTGGTTCACAGGGGATCAGCATTCTCATTGTTCGTACATTTTACTCCCTTGACTTCTCCAAACAGGTCCAGCCTCTTGGAATGGTACAAAATCGCGCCATTTATAGCATTCTTCGCTGTCCCCGGTCTACGAGAGTAGTTAACCTCCTGACTAAATTCACTTGTATCCTGTTACTGACTGCATCCATATACTCGGTGCCTACTTCTCCACTCAATTTCAGACAACATTTCAACCCTTGCTTTGTCCTTTTCTACATTTTCTGTGAACTGCCAATTCACATTTAACTGCTTGAGGTTGTCGGCTTGTAAGCACAATAAAGTCCTCTTCTAGTGGGATGTGGGAAACTACCAATGACCTCAGGCTGTGCATGCTCATTGTAAGTACAGGCTGGAATGCCCAATTGTTGGTCGCTGCCGGTAGTCAGTACCTCACCTGCCGCTGCCACCAACACCGACACCACCACTGAGGACCACAGCATGAATTGTATATAATTATCTAGTTATTGTTATTTTTGCTTTGTTTAATATGTTCATATTGTATCTTGAGTTTACATGAATTAATCTTTATTTTTGAGGAGTGTATTTCTGTGCTTTCAGACAAATACATAACTCAACAACTGAGAGTTCATGCATTAACAGCCCAGGATGAAGATTCTCAACCTTGAAACCAAACATTCTCGTTTGAACCGGATCCTATAGCTGTGAACCTGAAGCTGCAGATCCGAAATAGTGAACCACCACCTGGCGATGCACAGTAAACGGCCAGCCAACCCAGTGTATGGTGTATGGTGTACAGTGTGCATTGTACTGCGTTCTGTTACTACAGTGCATCACCATGGGTAAGGATACTCTAGAAGCTTTGAAAAGTTGAGGAACTGCTGTGTGGACAAGGGCCACCAAAGTAGTGTATGACCTGAGAGCAAGTTGGAACCAGCGGGAACAAGAGGATTCCGATCACTTGGCTTACGTTATTAACCTAGTGGAGAATTGCTTCGCCTTCATGCAGAGTCTTCAGGGTGAGTTGGATAAGCACGACATCCCTCATTAATCACACCACCTTCAAGATTGAGATTAAATTATCTTAAGGTCAAATGCCTGCTTGCTTGTCTGGATAAAGCCACTGAGAGCCAACCTAGTCCTGGTCTCACCCAGCAGTCACCCTACACCACCAGTAAGATCAATCTTGACTTCCACTTTCCTACCTTTAAGGGTGACATCCTTGTCTGGCCAGAATTCTGGGATCTTTTTACTGTAGCTATCCATGATAACAGGCAGTACTCCCCAGTCAAGAAACTTGTTCATCATAAGGGACACCTCAGCGGAGAAGCAGCTAGATCCATCTACGTTTTGACTGCAATCTGTGATATGTATGCCATCACTGTCAACATCCTTCAGGAGAGGTTTGGGAGAGCAGACCTCTGGAAAGAGTCCCTAAAGGTCAGTCTCCTGAGCATCCCTCGCATCACTAACGATGAGAACCTTTACTCTCTGTGTTGTGTTGTGGATGACCTCACTGCCAACGTCAGGAATCTTGGAGTGCTCAACGTCCATGAGGAAAACTATGATCAGCTTCTCCTACCTGGGTTGAAGAGTAGGATCCCTGACCCCTGGAGACTTCTGTGGGCACGGTATAAGAAGATAGCACTGTTTCAGATTCAGACCTTACAGCCTTTCTCAAGTTCTTGCAACAGAAGGTGTCCATCCATGAGGAATCTGCACAGCCCCCTGTCAGGACGTCAAACTCTGGATCAGCAGTGTCTATAGCATCAAGAAAGAATGTTTCCTTCAATGACTCTGATCCGAATTTCTCAAGAAAGTTTTGATCTGCAAAGTGTTACAGCACCAGCATGGTCTATCCAAGTCCAACCAGTTCCAGAAGTTTTCTGTGGATGATCGCCGGACCATCATGAAGAAGGCAGTTGTATGTTTCCTGTGCTTAGGACTGCACAACTATCGTTCTTGCACCAGAAACACATGTCAGGGAAGTAACTGACCTCATCATAATGTCACTCCATTGTCACGACTCAAGATCACAGCTCTAGCTCTTTGCTATGTTACCAGCAGTCACAGTTTTCTGACAATCAAATTCCTCATCTCGATACCAAAGGAGGAGGGAAAAAGTGGACTGTAGGTGCTAGGGGAAACCAGAGCATATCAGATCAACAGTCCACTCATCAGGGATTTGAGATGCAGTCTCTGCAAGGATAACCACACCCTAATGAGCAGCAGGTTCAGCAGTACAGTGTCACCACCTGAGGATGTTGCTACAGCCTGACCACACTGGTGGTTGCAGTGAATGGTCATTACACATGTTGGGTCCTCCTCATCAACGGTAGAAAAGACTCGTCATATATAAGTTCTTTGGTTGCCGATGACTTGAGACTTCCAGTGTTAGACGTGTCAGTTTTCAGGAGAAAGTGGAAGGTTCAAACATATGACCATGTGAGGGCCACTCTGAGGGGTCGAAATGTGGTCCTTTATCAGAGTTCTGCTTGTGGAAGACGAAACACCTCTGTGCTCCCTTACCACCAAGAAAGCCTTCTCCACGTACTGCTTTGGAAGGGATTCAGCTAGGTGACGAATTCGGTGAAGGATCTGTAGATATACTGATTGTGACAGATCAGATGAGTGACATCATCCTCTGGAACTAGATCCTTATCTCAAAGAGGCTTCGAGCAGTCGGGATGATCTTCATATACATCATGCATGGAGGTTCCAGGGAAGCACTACTGCGTCGCCAATCCTGCTACTGAAATAAGGCTGATGCTCTCTTGGATCTAGACTGTCTCGGAATTTCTGACCGAGAATTTTCAGGCAAAAGGAACTACCTAGAACCGAAGTGGAATGAAGATGAGAAGCACTATGAAATGAACCTTGCTTGGAACTCTGAAGATTGACCAGCATCCTACTTAACCTGCCGCGTGCCAGTGCCGTTTTAAAATGGTCTGACATAACTCCGCATCCAGTGCCAGTGCCATTTTAAAATGGTCTAAAATAAAAACATTCACTGTGACCGCATTTTTCAAGATTAGTGGGTAAAAATTGGCAGGCACGTAAGGTAACTGCTCCTCTACCATCCCCCAGGCTGTCAAGGCCATACACTCACTCGCTTCCCCCCTCACGCTAGCTCTGCCTCACTCTGCCTGTGTGCCTCACCCAGTGCTGTACATAGTGAAGTCATTTTGTAAATATTTTCCGGTAAGTGTAAGGAACTATATAATGAAGTCAAGTTGTAAATACCTTCTTGTAAGTGCCAGGAATGTATGTAATGAAGTCAGGTTGTACCTATCTTCAAGTAAATGTAAGATAATGTATTCACAGTGAGAAAGACACAAATTCTGATAGATGCTGAAGTAATAAGTAATCAGAAAAGTGTACTGAACATTGCTATACCTTCCCAGCATAAACAACTGAGAATACCTTACATAGAAAACGGCTTTCTCTCACATACGTGGTGAGCGTGAGAGAGCAGCAATGTCAGTATATGAGTATGCTGGACTCAATCAAACCCATTTCCGAGTCTTGGTGAGCATTTTAACGGCAAAATTCGTTGTTTGCACATCAAAATCTATCATTTTAGCCCCCCCCCAAAAAAGTTGAAAAATGGCCGGCACTGGGGTGACCCATAGGGCTAAAAATAGCCAGCACACAGCGGGTTAAGATCTACAAGGGTGAGGACTAAGCGGATGATGAATCATCTAGATGTAAAGGACTTTCAGGAATATGATGACCACCTTGCTACTGTTTACCAAAACTCCACTACTGAATATTCAACCAATCACCCGGACCACTCTGCATTCTTCCTGTCCCACAAAGACATACATCGAAACGGGAAGCTGAGAATGGTGTCTGACGGCTCAGCCAAGGACGGCATTGGGAGAAGTCTGAACTCCTACCTTCTGTCCTGCCGTCTGTCAGTCATCCTGAACTTCCGTGCTCATCTTGTAGGTTGCCAGGGTGACATAAAGCCAGCGTTTCATCAGTTACGCATCGGAGAAAAAGACTGCCAGTACATCCAGTTTCTTTGGGCTGATAAAGTTCTCAGACTCCAGCGAGTCCTGTTTTTCTCTCCTGTTCTCCCTTCTTGCCACTCCAAACCATCACCACCCATCTTCATCAACACACTAGCACAGAACCAGATCTTAGGCACCTGATTGAGCGTGGTATCTATATGGATGACATGTCTCTTTACCTTTGATCAGCTGATGAAGCAGATACCAGAATGGAAGAGAAATATTTTTGTTGCTGCTACTATGGAGCTCTACAAGATGCGTAAGACAAGAACACTTTCTGAGAATTCAAATGTTCTCAACATGGGATGGAATACTATGACGAATCATCTGACTGTATTCTATTCACAGCAAAAGTCACTGCCTAACACGAAGAGTGGATTTTTCTTTGTTATTGAAGCCCTTCAACCCCCTTGGCATACTGACTCCTTGGTTGATCTAGGGTAAAATGGTCTTCCAAGACATCTGGAAGGATCGTGCTAAGCTATCATGGACGGCAGAACTTTCTTAAGCTGTCCAACCAGAAATATGAAGATAGTGGACAGAAGCCCTAGATATCAGATAGGAGTCACTCCCCTGCTACTCTGGTGCATTGGCAGCATCAGATGCTGTCTTTTTTGTGTTCTGAGACACATATCAGAAGGTGTACTGTACAACTGTCTACAGTGTCCAAGGTGGGGAGTCACACTAGCTGTTAGCCAAAGGGAGAGTAGCACCACTTTCCCAGACACTGAGGATCCCTCGACTTGAGCTTATGATGGCTTTGATCGAAGTAAAGCTAATGCGTACTGTCTGCCCAGTGCTAAATCTTCATCACCCAAATATTCTATATTGAACTGACACCACGGATGTACTTTGTTGGATAAGACTGAAAAATCCCTCAAGCTGTTCATGAAGAATAGAGTCTCATCCATCCACCAGTTGTCAAGCCCAGAAGAATGGCACAACGTTAGTGGCCTCACCAACCCTGCAGGTCTAGGAACAAGAGGCATCTCTTTCAGTAACCTGATTACCAGTCAAAACTGGTGGAGAGGACCCGAATTCCAGTCAAGCCTGTCTGCCGCTGGACCACTGGATGAAGGTGTCATCCGAGACTTCGAGCTTAGTGCAGCAGCAAAGCTGGAGCTGAAAGACACCAACAAAATTAATTGCTTTCAAATGTGTAACTGCCATCACAATGAAAGCCCCTCAAGACAGTGTTGCTGGCCCATTCAATCTAACAGATTGCTCCAACCTCAAGCAGGTAGTCAGCCGTTCAGCATGGATATCATGCTTCACTCATGATACTTGTTACCAATCTGCAGAATGCAAGACTGGCTCACTCGTCCTGAAGAACAAAGGAATGCTCTTCACTTTTGGATTCGTTTAACACAGAAGAAAACCTATGATGCAAAACTGTAGGCCCTGCGAAATTAGGCTTATGTACCACCTCATTCCACCCTATCAAGGGTTGAACCTCATCTCAATGAAGATGATTTAGTGACAGCCACTCCATGGACTACTGAGCCCTCCATGATCCTACCTGACCTGGCAACATTGTAATCCTCTTTGTGGATGAGACTCACTCACAATGTTCCCACCAAAGCACACACATCGTTCTAGCCTTGTTATCCACTGAGCATCTGGTCAGGAAGAGAATTGTTCTACTGACAGTGAGTGCATGTGGACAGTGTTGCCAGTACCCATTACTCCTGTACCACTCTCCGGAGGGGTCACTACCAGAATCCTGCACGGAACCATCACGAGCCTTTGCTAAAATTGGTTTTGACTACTTTGGGCCTATCTACAGGGACATCAGAGAAACCAAAGTGTGGAGTTTACTGATAATTTGTGCTACCTTACTTGCTGTCCACCTAGAATTGTGAGGACACAAACTGTAAAGGACCTTCAACTAACTCCCAGACACTTCTTTGCACTTAGAGGGACCTCATCCCTTATTGTCAGTGACAGTGTCAAGTCATTTAAGAAGTTGTCCAGACTTTTACCTCACTCCACACGCTGGCATTAAATCCCGGAAACTTCGCCATGGTGGGGAGAGTTCTGGAAAAGACTGGTGCCCTGTGTGAAGGGGTCACTCAAGTTCACCCTTCATCAGTGTCACATCTCCTTTGACGAATTCGTTACCACCTTCTATATGCTCACCCTCCACTTGAACCTTTGCCCCCTGACACAGGACGGCAGAGATGGTGCTCTAACTCCTGCACACTTTCGCTTTGGCATCACATCAATTCGTGATGTCGTTTTGTCGGCTGTCAACCCATCAGCCACTCTGGACCAAGCTTGGCAAAACAGGAGACGAATTCAGACCACCTCACCAGAAGATAGATAGGGGAGTACTTACAGACTCTGAGGATGTGGAACGTCATTTCCTGTGGGTGACCTGTCTGCACACCTCATGTTGGAGAGGTCATCCTGGTACATCCCTGATCCCAGCACAAGATGGCCATGATTTCCCTGCTAGGTCAAATTACTTATCATTCTCTTGACAAACTTTATCATTTGGAGGCGTTGCCAGACTCGACCCACAACGAAGATGCCTCGGGTATGGAAGACACCAAACTTCCTGTGGATGTTGCAGTTGATCTAGCGAGGGAATGCAGACCGGACGTGGGTTCTCAAATGGATGTGGGTGCTGCCCAATTGACACCTGTGGCTCTGACTCTGATAACAACCAGATCGGGCGATCAGATCTGTCTGCTGAAGTGATTTCATATGTAAATACTTTGTACTGTAGCTATGGGATAGGATTGTGTGAAATCCATATGTGGATCTGAGTTGGTGAGAATGTTCTGTGAACCACCAGTTCACATGTAACTGCTTGAGGTTGTAGGGTCATAAACACATTTAAGTCCTCTTCTGGTGGGATGCAAGAAACTGCCGATGATGTAGGGCTGCCCATGCTCATTGTAAACCCCGGCTGAAATGCCCAGTTGTCAGTTGTTGGTGATAGCCAGTACCTCACCTGCTGCAGTCACCATCACTAAGGACCACAGCAGAAATTGTAAACATGTATTTATTATTATTGTTTTTTTCAAGTGTTTGGATTGTAACTTGAATTTATATGTACATACCTTTATTTCTGGGAAGTATATTTCTGTACTTTCAAACAAATACATAGGCCAACAACCGGGAGTTCATGCATTAATATCACAGGATGAGGATTCTCAGCCCTGAAACCAAACATCACCTAACTTGTTGATGTTCTCTCCTATTACTACACACGTTGACCACGTGCGATGCACTAATGTCACCAGTGTGGATTCCTGGCTCCAATGAATTTATTCACCACATTTTTCTCCCAACGAGCTCTGGCAGAAACCCTGCCAGTATCTGAGCTGACCATGTCACATCCTAACCCTCTGCCCCTTTCTGAACAAGTACAACTCCTTCTATTCATTACACATCTACTACCATTGCTACTGACCGTCCATGTTATCTTCTCAGTCCTTCATTTCTGAAACCCTTTATTCACTGGCCCATACCAGCCCTACCCATCCTGTTCACATTTATACTGAAGGTTCTATCCTTGCTAATGGCCAGGTGAGGACTGCTTGCCATGCCTTTAGTATATATTCTTCTCCCAACTTTTCCACCTCCCACTGTTTCCCCAACTTTGCCAGCAGTATGATGTGTGAAATGTCTGCCCTTATCTCTGCCCTTGGCTTCCTTCTCTCAAAAATCCTCATGCCTACTCATCAGTGATTCTTAAGCAGTCCTACCCTTTTCTCTTCTCTGCTCCTCATATACCCGACTTCATCAGGCTCATGCTTCCATCTCCGACTCTGTCATCTGGATTACAATTCATGTTGGTCACACCCAACATAACAAGGTACATCGCCTGGCCTGAGCTGCCTGGAACCTTCCCCTCCAGGACATTTGCTTCTTTGTAACCAAGGTGACTGTCCAGAGAATCCCTCAAGAGGTGATTAGGGAGGACCTATATTTGCTGAACTGATGCTCAATGACCCACCAGCATCATCATTCAGCACTACCGTTGGTTTGAAGAGAGAAACCTGTACTGTACACAGGAAAAATCATCTGATAAATTACCAATATGCCGGGAGTCGAACCCGGGACTCTCAGGGGAAAGCCAGGCAGCATACCACTACACCATGACCAAGGTAAAAGTTAACTCATGTTGTCACAATTTTGTAACCAACGTCCCTCCGCCCCCACTGTGGGCATCAAGAGAATGAGTTAACCCCCTGGCACTCGGGCAAGTAGATGCTTTTAATATAACCCAAGTACTTACGGTAAGTCAGAATGAAAAGAGAAACCTGTATTGTGACAACGTGAGTTACTTTTACCTGGTTGTGGTGTAGTGGTATGCTGCCTGGCTCTCACCTGAGAGTCCCGGTTTCGACTCCCGGCATATTGGTAATTTATCAGATGATTTTTCCTGTGTACAGTACAGGTTTCTCTCTTCATTCTGACTTGCCATAAGTGCTTAGGATAGATTAAAAGCGTCTACTTGCCCGAGTGCCAGGGGGTTAACTCATCCTCTTGATGCCCACAGTGGGGGCGGAGGGACGTTGGTTACAACATTGTGACAAAGTGAGGTAACTTTTACCTGGTCATGGTGTAGTGGTATGCTGTCTGGCTCTCACCTGAGAGTCCTGGGTTCGACTCCCGGCATATTGGTAATTTATCAGACTACCGTTGGTTGAAACACACCTACAGCATGCACCACATTCTCACCAGCCCCCGTGGTGTGTCTGTTGGATGCAGTCACCTGAGGTATCACTCCTTGGGGGACGTCACACTATGACCAGCTGCTGACAAGTCCTACAAATTCTGAAACGCTGTCATGGCTAACTCATTATTCCGTCACTTTGCTAACTGCCCTTTTATTGTCCCCTTTAGACTTCCTGGTTTATTCTTTTCTGCTATGTGTACCATCTTATTTACAAATCTTGATGTATTGGGGGACACTCTCACTCTCTGTTCTAACGTAATTGCCTTATAATGCCCTGGAACGAGGATAATGACGATGCTGATGCAGATGTGTGTGTGTGTGTGTGTGTGTGTGTGTGTGTGTGTGTGTGTGTGTGTGTGTGTGTCTGTGTGTGTGTCTGTGTGTGTATTTACAATATGTATGAGTATTTCTGCATGTACAGCATGTAAATATGTGAATATATACCTAAAATTCTGTTTGTATATAAGATACACCAAAAAATACGTACATTTAATGTATGTTTGGCGGTCTACAGGGTGGAGTTGCCCAAGGAGAGCTTTGACATGGTGTTCACTGGCTGCATGTACTGCATCTTAAGTGACTCTGAAGCTGTAGTGATGACAGAGCGAGTATTGGACTGGTTACGGCCTGGAGGGCACTTTATCCTCAGGGAGACAGGTCCATACTTCAGTGAGTGTTTCCACAGCCACTGTCTTGATCACATTATTAGTAATGTATTCTCCTTGAACTACACTCAGCCACCAGCACAGAAAGTAAGTGAATGAATATTGTATTTACATCCAGTCATAACAATTTCCAGGTCTCCTTTCTTTTTTATTATACAGGTGTATTAAAAAGATTTTGATCGGAAATATGTTCTTACATTTAGTGCATATAATTACTGTACATATACCCAAAGAAGTGATGACCCAACTCCCAGTACCTTTCACTCAGAAGGTGGTATCTGACAATTGCACACTGGAATGAGCAATATTTAGGTAAACAACACCAAAAACCAATATGTTGGTGTCCTTACGGTGTATATCTCACATTACGGGAGAGGAAACCAGAATATAATAAAGCATGAGAGGCAACCACAATATGATAAAGTTGAGGCTTAGTCGTCCGAAAGAATGTGAAACGCTCAGTCTATTGCTCAATGGTTTCATGGCTAAAAAGTGTGGAGAAACTCAGGTAATACTCTGTACTTATTTTACATCATAAAAAGGGATGGCCCGATCGGGGGGAGGTGGGAGGTCACCCCTAATGTGTGTTCTGAGTTGGTCAAAAAATTACTGAGTTGGTAAGAAATGGAGAGTGGAGACTTTTTTTTTTTTTTTTTTTTTTTTATAAAAGGAGAGGACTCCAGAAGGATAAAATATTTTTTAACATACATTTTTCTTTATATAAATATATATATATATATATATATATATATATATATATATATATATATATATATATCACAATATACAAAATACTGCAGTAGCCTTCCTATCAGGGGAATAATCTAGGCCAAATTCAAGTACCATATAGTAATTAATCAAGGTGACTGGGCCTGGACCCCCTTCATCCATGGAACGGTGGCAAGGAGGGGGGGTCATAAATTTGGTTTGTTCATATCTATTTAGTTGGTCAAGCCGTAATGCCAAACGGATGAAGTTGGTCAAGATTGTCCTTACCCCCCCCCCAATCACATACTCCTCAGGCCATCCCTGATCATATATCAACAGTACTGAAGAAAAAATGTCCCATAAAATAAAAACCACAGATGATGTTAATGTCGAAATCAAGAGTGCCATCAAATCAGAATAATAAACACCTGAAAATATATTATCATCCACATTTAAGTCTCTATGTGGGATTATATTAAAGCTGGAAACAAACCCGTGAGCTCTGTAAGCAGGATGGATCATCGGCTCGAAACTACTACCTCTCAGTGCGAGCTGTGTTGCAGTGGCGTATCCAGGATTTTTACCAGGGGGGGGCAAACACTTGGAATATTTCCCCAAAATATCTTTCACCACAAAAATTTCCTAGATTTGATGCTTAATGTCATCAGAAATAAATTTACATCATTGCTGTCATATTTGTTCCAGTGTCTTAAAAAAAACTAAGAGAATTATGAGAAAATACTGAAAACAAGGATACTTTTAGTGAAATTTTTATAGTTCACAGAAATCCACGAATTAAAGACAAAGTTTTTATAGCATGTAGACGTTATATAACCTTATACATTTTATAAATTTACAGCATAAAAAAAAAACATGTACATTTAACCCCTCCTTGGCCGCCGGCGTCGAATGACGTTTAGCTGATCAATGGCCGCAGGCGTCGTTTGAGCCGCCCTAAAAAAACTGCAAAAATTTTTGGGAAGTGAACGAATGTTCTGAACGTCTTCACACTGACCTACACTACACTCCCATACACCTCATCAAGCATTTCAAAGCCTGCTGCTGTGATGAGTGGATTTTCGATTTTTTCACTCCTAGCCATGCCTAAACAAGCACAACTACACCCATTTTCTCGACCCAGGAAGAACATGCCATCTTTGTCCTCTCTTGCAAAACACACACAACCACCTGTTTACGATTATGAAGTAATACAGGCACATACAAATAAAGACATGATAAGTGAATACATTTTTATCTTGGTATCTTTACCTATTTGCTCAGGTTTGCTGTAATGGTTTGGATCATTTGATGCAGTGCAATTTGTAGAAAACTGTGAAAACATTCGGGAAATGAACGAAAATCTGGGACATGAGACTGACCTTGGCTTCACCCTCTCACATATCATCTGTCAGTTCACCATCTGCTGTCATGACGAGTGGATATACGATTTTCTCGCTCGTGGTCATGCCTAAAAACACATAGTTACACCTATTATCTCGACCCAGACAGAAAATACAATCTTTTTCCTCCCTTGCAAGGACATATATCCACCCAGTTTGCGAGACAGCAATATATATTGCGAAAATAACAAGGTAAAATGATAAAGATGAACGTAAAATGATAGCAAGAGATGAACATGTTATTACGGAAAAAAATACATTTTCCCCATCTGTAAACTTATTTATTTCTGCTTTGTATCTCTATTCGTAATAATTAGACTTCAGAAACTGCATTATGATTCTATTTTTAGCCATGCTCGTGGTGTGGGAGCTCGAAGTTGCGACTCAACTTTCGCATTGCTAATCGGATCTGACTCTCCACTTTATTCTCCCGTGGCAGAGTCTAACTTTGAAGGACGTGCAGTTTTCTCATTTAGGACCGAAAATTCAACTCTTTCGCTCCCTTTTCCAAGCATGGGCACTACGATAACGTAAAAAATAGCTCGAAACTACCATAAACATATTTTATATAAAAAAAAGTGAAAAAGTATTCATAAGGTAATAATGTTTTTTCCAGCCATTCTTAACAGATTATGTACTGAAATCATTTGATATCATCATATCTCATATATGCACAACATTTCAGCACCATTCGCATTGTTTTGGGAGGTAAAATAAAAATAACACCTGCCCAGTTAAGTTGTGGCAGCATCCCTGGGAGGCGATATCGGTTGCCGATATTTCTGCAACTTTCACGCTCCATTGCAAGCCACAAAATGCATCTAGGAAGCTGGGATTTGCACTGTTAGATGCCTCTGAACTTTCTCTTCAGTATGGCAAGAAAAAAAAATCAATTTTCGATACTTCAAAAAATGGTCATGGTGTCGGCCTGGCGTGCACAGAAAATTCCGGGCCTTCGGCCACGGAGGAGTTAATATGATAATGTTCAGTAAATAGATACAACAGTACTTTAACCCCTAAAACGCGGGGCGACGCTCGCTGAAAAGGACATAATGGCGGAGCGTCGCCTTTGCGATTTGAGTTAATTTTGAATAAACGCGGGCAAGGATGTTCCAGCTGGTATTGTCTATCAGTACCACCACCCTTTAGCTACAATTAGCATACTTTACCTTTGTACTACTGACCGTTGTTGCCAAGTATCGCGTTTTTCCCCCCTCCCCCCCCCACCACGGCCTGGCCAGCCTGGCTGTGATACATGGCAGCGCTCTGACTGCTCAGAACAGTAAATCTGCGCTCTCCTCTCACAAGCAGTTTATGCTAATAGGAAACGCTTGTTTCCCCAGTTGTAACACTAGCTTTTTTTCGCACAGTTTGCCCCTGTTTAGCGTCAGTTTACCGCAGGCTTTCAAAGTGACATTATGGCGAGTTCTAGCTCTTCTGAGTCAGTGCGAGTGGCTGACAAGAACGAGAATAAAGTGACGGGCGTAAGGCAGAATAAAAAGCGCGCTGCGATGATCTTTTGGGAAGTAATATGATTGAAAATAATGTAGTATACGTGTTTTTAGCTGTGAAAATGGTAATTTTTGTTGAGTGACGGGAAGACCGCCGCCACAGTGCATGTCGGCCGTACGCTTCGTTGATTTTAGCCTTATTTTCAGTGCTTATTGTACAAATACGGATTCCAAACTACCTGTACGTTGTAGTATAAAGTTTACTGTGACAGAATGAGGCTGTGGTAGAGGGGAAACCAGGTTGCTGGAGGTGTGAAAGTGAAGTTTTTGTTACCCAACTTTGCAAGTCTCCACAAGTCCTTGGGTAGTCCACGAAGGCTCAACACCTGTCTCTAGAGAAAGATGAATGTAAGTACTATCTGCCACACCAAGTATAATGTTCTAGGGTTAATCTCTGATTTTTGGCTAATATTTTCCTACAGGTACTCAGACCGCGATCGAACCCCGCCACCCCGGGGGGGGGGGGGTCGGCTGTCGATGGCCGCGCATTAGGGGTTAAGTAAATAGCTAAAAATTCTTTCAGAGGAGAGGTATGTATATACATTCAGTACATAATGTTACCAGATGTCAACTCTTTCATTGGAAAGAAAAAGGAACACAAGCAATAAATTAGAAGGCACAGGATTTTCCATACCAGAAGACATCTTGTCACTATTATCATTGGTCATCACGGTCACTCTCGTAGATGGTATAATTATCGATATATACATGCCAACTTCCCTCCATTCTACCCCCAAAATTTTTTTTTCCTCAGTACCGCGAATTTTTGTGCACTTTTAGTACTGAAAAAAAGCACTGTCAACACTATACTCTTAGCGCATCATTTACCTCTTGTCTTTATCTCTCTGCACATATAAGGAAGTACAGCTATTTTGCGTTATAACCTACGAAACTATGACGAAATATACGTCACATCCGCACGGCACCTTCAATACGAGAGGCAATGGCGTCTAAACTATCTTTTTTTTTTTTTTTATGCGAGGAAGAAGGAACCAAAGGCCATGAGCCCGCAGTAACAGTTCCCTCCAAGAGAAAAACAAAATACAATATAGAGCCAAATTCAAGATCCGATCATTTTGAGATGCCTGGACACACTGCGTTTGAAAGACTGGAGATCATAGGCAGCAGGAAATACAGACAGAGGGAGACAGTTCCAGAGTTGACCTGTTGCATAAATGAAAGACTGGGAGTAACGGTTAATTCTTGCATTAGAGAGTTGGACAGAAAAAGGATGAGAGTCTGCTGCCAGATGGGTGCTACGCGCCCGTCGTAGAGGTGGAGGAATGCAAGCAGACAGTTCAGAGGAGCAGTGACCATTAAAGTAGTGATAGAAAAGAGATAAAGATGCAACAGTGCGGCGAAGAGACAGAGGTTGAAGGGAGTCAGTAAGAGGAGGAGAGTTAATGAGACGAAAAGCCTTTGACTCCACCCTATTGAGAAGAGCTGTATGAGGGGAGCCTCCCCACACATGAGAGTTGTACTCCACACAGGGGCGGATAAAACCCCTGTATAGAGTCAACAATTGCGCAGGGGTAAAGAAAGAGCGGAGTCGGCTTAGCACACCCAATCTATTGGAAGCAGATTTTACAAGAGATGTAATATGATCTTTCCAAGATAAGTCCCGAGTAAATGAAACCCCAAGCATGTTCAAGGATGATGTAGGATTAAGCTGAATATTATTAAACATTAGTGGGTATACCTGTGGAAGATTTTGTCGGGTTGAAAGGTGTAAGAACTGAGTCTTAGATGCATTAAAGACAACCATATTATTTTTACCCCAGTCAGAGATACGAGCCAAGTCAGACATTAGGTGTGCCATAGCCTCATCCCTTGTTTGTTGAAGTAACTGTTGAGATGGGCGTTGCGGGAACCGAATGGAAAGGTGAAGGGTGGAGTCATCAGCATATGAGTGGATAGGGTTAGATGTACAGCTTAGAAGATCATTGATGAATAAAAGGAAGAGAGTTGGTGATAGGACAGAGCCCTGAGGAACACCACTGTTGATAGATCTAGGAGAAGAACGATGGCCGTCTATAACAGCGGCTATGGAACGACCAGAAGGGAAGCTAGCGATAAAGGCACAGATAGAAGGATAGAAACCGTAGGAGGGCAGTTTGGAAATTAAAGATTTATGCCAGACTCGATCGAAAGCCTTTGAGATGTCAAGTGCAATGGCAAAGCTTTCGCCAAAGTCCCGAAAGGAGGATGATCAGGAGTCTGAAAGGTAGGTGAGAAGATTGCCAGTGGAGCGTCCCTGACGGAACCCATACTGACGATCGGAAAGAAGGTTGTGATAGGAAAGATGCCTTAAAATTTTTCTATTAAGAATTGACTCGAAAACTTTTGAAATACAGGACGTTAAAGCAATTGGACGATAGTTGGAGGGTTGGGAGTGGTCACCCTTCTTTGGGACTGGCTGAATGAGAGCAAACTTCCAGCAAGAAGGAAAGGTACAAGTTGACAGACAAAGACGAAAGAGTTTGCCTAGGCAGGGTGTAAGCACAGAAGCACAGTTCTTGAGAACAACACGAGGGACCCCATCAGGCCCATATGCCTTGTTAGTACTGAGGCCAGTGATGGCAGAAAATACATCAACTGAAGAAATTTTAATGTCAGCCATGAGGAAGTCAGAGGGGGGAAGTGATGGAGGAACAGCACCGGAATCGTCTAAGGTAGAATTGGAGGAGAAAGTCTGTGCGAAGAGATCTGCTTTATCAGTAGAAGAAATAGCTACAGAACCATCAGAGTAGAAAAGAGGAGGGAAGGATGATGAGGTAAAGTTGTTAGAAAGATTTTTGGCAAGATGCCAGAAGGAGCGGGAAGAATTCGAGTTGGAGAGTTGAGAGCACTTAGTATGGATGAAATTATTTTTAGTAGAGCGAAGAACAGACTTAGCACGATTCCAGGCAGAAACGTAAAGATGATGTGATTCAGGGGTGGGTTGGCTCCGGTACCTTTTGTAGGCCCTCTCCTTGTTGCGGACAGCATTAGAACAAGCGTGATTAAACCAAGGCTTTCTTGCATTAGTCAAAGGATACGAGAAAGGAATGTATGCTTCCATGCCCGAGAGAATAACCTCCGTAATGCGCAAGGCACACTCAGATGGCTCACGGCTGCTGGAAGAAAATGGCGGAATGGATGGGCCAATGAAAACTCGAGATCTGGTGTGAGTGTCCCGAATACACACGCCTTCCCACATTCGTGATACTATTGCTTTTTTTTCCATTTTCCTTTACGGTCTCTCTCTCTCTCTCTCTCTCTCTCTCTCTCTCTCTCTCCATTTAGCACATGTGTAAATTAAAATTCCCAGCAGTACCCACCCCGTCTGGTATTCTATTTTTTACTAATGCTATGGTGATAGCCAATAGAAATTCTGTTTTCCACTACTTATTCTTTTAGTTTGATTCTCATTGGCTCAGGCATCAGCTGGTGCATACGTCAAGACTGACCTAAGTAAATGCATCTGGTGGGATTAACCTCTCTTAATCCTTGATTCATGTGACCACTCGACTTGCCCCGCTCAACAGGGAATGATTTTCTTGTCACCTGAACTGTAGGCTGCTGTACTGTATAGAAAGGATTTTTTCCATTAAGGAAAAAAAGAAAAGAAAAATGGCATAAAGCTATTCATCCTGGAAATTTTCACCTAGAAAAGGGGGGGGGGAGCAAAAGATACTCTGTCCCCCAGGCTCCAAAAAAATTGGAGGGACACTTCCCCCTCCCCCACCCAAACGAGGCCCTTGGCACACACATTTATATCTGCTTACCTTCTAAAGTGTAGTCTGAGGTGATCAAAACGGCATCATGCAGTTTTCAAAATTTCTACTTGTTCCAGTTGTTTGTAACAATAATTGTGCAGTGTTTGTTTGCAACTGGCTACAGGGTGAGAGGATATGGCTGCAGGGTGAGAGGATGTGGCTGAGGGGACAGGAAGGTAATTTTTACACCTCATCAGGATTCAAGTGCAAAACATCATTAGAGCTCTAATATTAACCACATAATTTATGGTGATAGGGGAAATTATTAAGTTATAACTGGTCATTATTTCTTAAGGATTTTGTAATATTTATTCTTGTGGTAGGTGGGGGCGCTCACCATCCACTCACTCGATGTAGTGCGGCTCTCAGGTTTCTACCCTTTTCTCTCCTCCATCTTTCTTTCCTTCCATCCTTTTCTGTCTTTCTTTCCTTCATGCTTTCCTCATCCTTCGGCCTACGGGTGACTTTACACTCCCTGTTCCGTCTTTCCTTCATTCTTTCCTCTTCCTTCTGTCTGTGGGTGACTCTACACTGAGTGACAAGCGAAATGGTTCCTGTACACCAGGAAATCATTTATTATGCTGGGTGGTAACCATATAACCAAATTTTGGCGCCTGGTGGTTTAGTGGCTAGTTACTGCACTCCAATCGGATTGAGCCGGTGAAGGTTTGTATCCAAGGGGTTTATTGTTCATGTAATGCCACTCAGGGATGAGTGTGGCTGGTCACTATCACCTTAAATATCAGGACCAACTTTCCAAGCCCCGGGCTCTTACGCTCCTCGTGGGGCAATGTAGGTTTGGATGATGGATGGATGGATAGTCTAGCTTTCAATTTCAAAGGACATTATTGCTCCCAAATAATTATTTTTTGGAAACAGATAATATTGTTTAATATGCAGGTGGTAAAATTAGACAAACTGTATTGTCATACAAGAACTATGCCAAAAATCTCTTTCAGCATTCTCCCAAAATTTTCACACGGTGGACAAACTGTTCCCCCCTGTTCCCCCACTGGCTACGCCACTGGAGTGTTGCTGTTTAATTAGCTTCTGTTCCAGCAAGACAGATATCCCGCCAGCTTAACAACAAGAAAAGGATAGTTAATGGATGAAGCCTTAGCCTGTCCTATCACTCCGGTACGGCCTGTGGACCCCCCAGGGAAACGTCTCCTGTGGTATTTTGGAGCCGTGGATTGGGAGGCCCTCAGGCAGTACTTCTTTGATTTTCCCTGGAATGATTATTGCTGCCATGGCCTAGAGCCATCTGAGTGTGCCTTGTACATAATGGAGGTTATTCTCTCTGGCATGGAAGAATACATTCCTTTCTCATATCCTTTGACTAACGCAAGAAAGCCTTGGTTTAATCACGCTTGTTCTAATGCTTTCCGCAACAAGGAGAGGGCCTACAAAAGGTACCGGAGCCATCCACCCCTGAATCACATCATCTTTACGTTTCTACCCAGAATCGTGTTAAGTCTGTTCTTCACTCTGCTAAAAATTATTTCATCCGTAGTAAATGCTCTCAACTCTCCAACTTGAATTCTTCCCGCTTCTTCTGGCACCTTGCCAAAAACCTTTCTAACAACTTGACCTCATCATCCTTCTCTCCTCTTTTCTACTCTGATGGTTCTGTAGCTATTTCTTCTACAGATAAAGCAGATCTCTTCACACAGACTTTCTCCTCCAATTCTACCTTAGACGATTCCGGTGCTGTTCCTCCATCACTTCACACCTCTGACTTCCTCATGGCTGACACTAAAATGTCTTCAGCTGATGAATTATTTTCTGCCATCACTGGCCTCAATACTAACAAGGCATACGGGCCTGATGGAGTTCCTCCCGTTGTTCTCAAGAACTGTGCTTCAGTGCTTACACCCTGCCTAGGCAAACTCTTTCGCCTTTGTCTGTCAACTTGTACCTTTCCTTCTTGCTGGAAGTTTGCTCTCATTCAGCCAGTCCCAAAGAAGGGTGACCACTCCCCACCCTCCAACTATCGTCCAATTGCTTTAACGTCCTGTATTTCATAAGTTTTCGAGTCAATTATCAATAGAAAAATTTTAAGGCATCTTTCCTATCACAACCTTCTTTCTGATCGTCAGTACGGGTTCCGTCAGGGACGCTCCACTGGCGATCTTCTGACCTACCTTTCAGACTCCTGGTCATCCTCCTTTCGGGACTTTGGCGAAAGTTTAGCCATTGCACTTGACATCTCAAAGGTTTTCGATCGAGTCTGGCATAATTCTTTAATTTCCAAACTACCCTCTTACGGTTTCTATCCTTTTGTGTGTGCCTTCATCGCTAGCCTCCTTTCTGGTCGTTCTATCGCCGTTGTTGTAGACGGCCATCGTTCTTCTCCTAGATCTATCAACATTGGTGTTCCTCAGGGCTCTGTCCTATCACCAACTCTCTTCCTTTTATTCATCAATGGCTTTCTAAGCTGTACATCTAACCTTATATACTCATATGCTGATGACTCCTCCCTTCACCTTTCCATTCGGTTCCCGCAACGCCCATCTCAACAGTTACTTCAACAAAGAAGGGATGAGGTAATGGCACACCTAATGTCTGACTTGGCTTGCATCTCTGACTGGGGTAAAAATAATCTTGTTGTTTTTAATGCATCTAAGACTCAGTTCTTACACCTATCAATCCGTCAAAATCTTCAACAGGTATAGCCACTAATGTTTAATAATATTCAGATTAATTCTGCATCATCTTTGAACATCCTTGGGGTTTCATTTACTCGGGAATTATCTTGGAAAGATCATATTACATCTCTTGTAAAATCTGCTTTCAAGAGATTGGGTGTGCTAAGCCGACTTCGTTCTTTCTTTACCCCTGCACAATTGTTGACTCTATACAGAGGTTTTATCCTCCTCTGTGTAGAGTACAACTCTCATGTGTTGGGTGGCTCCCCAAATACAGTTCTCAATGGGGTGGAGTCAATGGCTTTTCGTCTAATTAAATCTCCTCCTCTTACTGACTCTTTTCAACCTCTGACTCTTCACTGCACTGTTGCATCTTTATCTCTTTTCTATCGCTACTTTAATGGTCACTGCTCCTCTAAACTGTCTGCCTGCATTCCTCCACCTCTATGACGGGTGCGTAGCACCCGTCTGGCAGCAAACTCACATCCCTTTTCTGTCCAACTCTCTAATGCAAGAGTGAACCGTTACTCCCAGTCCTTCATATATGCAGCAGGTCAACTCTGGAACTGTCTCCCTCTGTCTGTATTTCCTGCTGCCTATGATCTGTCTTTCAAACGCAGTGTGTCCAGGCATCTCGAAATGAATGGATCTTGAATTTGGCTCTGTCCTGTATTTTGTTTTTCTCTTGGAGGGAACTCTTATTGCGGGCTCATGGCCTTTGGTTCCTTCTTCCTCACATTGAACAAGACCAAGACAGACAAATTATTTCATGTGCCCAAGAACAACCTCTAACCACCGGTGTTGCTATCAAGAAGCAAACCAATCTGTTGGTATTCAGTGAAATTAGTGGAACCAGTGCAATTATAAGGGGAAAATTGGTCATTTTTAATCACATGATGAAATACCAACAAGTAACAAAATACAGCAAAAGTCCTCTCTTTTGGCATTTGGTCTTATGATATTTCCGGTCTTTCGGCAGTTCTCATAAGTAGTCCCATTACGAAAGTTCTCTGCTTTTCCGGCCAATTGGCACCCGCAGTGGGGTCGCCGGCTCGTCACTGGTACCCGTGTGTTCACAGTTGCCAATTTGGTGCTGTTGGTGCTAGATCTAGCACTGTTCATAACAATATAGCGCCAATAAATATTAGATTTTCTTCTATATTTAGTGCATTATGAAGTCCAACTTAGTGTGAAAATTTGAACAATTATTCACCGATAGGTCATTATGTTTTAAAGCTGAGCTTAGTGCTTTTGAAGATTGCTTGCCAACATTGCATGTGCCGTCAGCCATCATGACTCTTGAGTGTCTGGGGTTGTGGGCTGGACCTTTTGAAAGTCTGAAAACTTTGTCATGCTACTTTACGGTGTACATAATTATGTAAATACACCTAAGTTAAGACAAGTTTCATGTGTATTGTATCATGAAATACATTATATATCATTTCATTCATTCATTGCCAGACGCCATGTATCCCAAAAAGGGTGGCCAAGGGCTTAGAGTTAATTAATTTTTTTATTAAATATTTAGTGCTTAGGATTGACCAATAATACTTGCTAGACACTGTCATTGCATTGAGATGATCGACCATGATTACTAGAAACTTCTCTGGCAGATTTTCCTGGTCATCTGGCAGTTTCTGCTCTTTCATCACCTGCTTGGTCCAGAAGATGCCTAATGAGAGTAATTTTACTGTTTGTAGGGAAGTATCATGAAAGAACTAAAAGGGGAGAGTGTGACAGTCAAAAGCAAGAACGCGACAATGAAGAGAACTAATGACGAAAAGGATTATAGTAAAAAAAAAAGAAAGAAAGAGGGGCCAGGGAATTGTGGCAAATGCCAAAACGCATCCTCTTCCATCCATGATGTGATAATGACGAAGTAAGGGCTGGTGTGTAGTGCTGACAAAGGAAAAAGTGTAGAAATCCGCTAGATTAGTCTTCAAAAACGGTAAAAATCTGCCAGACTGAGGGAAATTAAGAAAAAAATGCTT
Source organism: Coenobita brevimanus (assembly GCF_032717465.1). Classification (NCBI taxonomy): domain Eukaryota; kingdom Metazoa; phylum Arthropoda; class Malacostraca; order Decapoda; family Coenobitidae; genus Coenobita; species Coenobita brevimanus. The sequence continues at coordinate 14,553,671 of NC_136986.1, forward strand.
GAGAGGACTTAAAAATAATGCCAGATAAGTGTAAAAACTTAAATTTTTACAAGCTAGATTGTTTCTAAAACCTCTAGATCTAGTACTTCGGTGGTAACATTGCTGGTGTGAGTTGTGACAACAGGTGAAAATGTGTCAGATGTCACACTAATATTTCGCCAGATTAGTTTTTTTTTTTTTTTTTTTTTACACCATGACTAGTGTTTACAAGCCAGGCAAAAAACTTTCCTGCCTCCTAACTCCCAGTCAGGTGAACGTTGCCAGACTTAGAGAGCTTTGTCCGAAACTTAATGAAAGCGAGTCATCATTTGTGTGGGCAATCGTGATAAACAGTAACGCTATAGGCATTTACATCTACACTTGAAAGTGTGGATCGTGTTAGAGCAACAGGCTTACTTATATGTATACCTTAGCTCTCCTATGGTGTAGGTACGCTGTGGCTTCAGAATTTCCGAAATAACCCAGTCATGGTTTCAGTCTGGTGTTTTTTTTTTTTTTTTTTTTTTTTTTGTGCTTTTCCTAGCAATAAGTTGCCTAATTTAGAGAAATGCCACTTAACTAAATATATCACATTTTTACAAGCTTTCTACAACAGGCACAGGTCCTTTTAACTACCACTAAACTCTTAGGTAACCTAGTTTTGAAGCTGAAAGATGTGCATTTGTGCTATTCTTTTTTTCTGCAATATGATGCAAGTATAATAAGTCCATGTAAACTAGCACTTATTATTTTCTTCATAAGCTTTTAATGATATGATAAAGTTAACTGTAGCTACAATAATATTGCTTCCAAGGCAAGTGAGTTTTCTTTTTATCCTCCACATGATGAAGTCAGAGGAGGGTATTGTTTTCTCAGTTTCAGTTTCTCTGTTTCCTCCAATGAGATGGCAATTTTTGAGAAAAGTGACTTAAATAACATTTATTGCTTCTCTTTAAGCTTTCTGACAATTTGTGTACGTCGGTAGTAGCCTTAACCCTCTCAGGAAAATTTGTCATATGGACCTGCACTCACCCTCCCGGTTTCGGCCCAGTCATATATTTCCCTGCACAGAAAGTACGGTTCATAATTTTTGCTATAGAAAGGGCACTAATACAAATACCAATTATTCTTTTGTTGCGTTGGAAAGACAAAAGGTGTAGCTTTCTTTTGTTTACAGGCAGTTAATTTGTAAACTTTTAGAACTGTCGGCTGAAGAGTCACACTATCGTGACCATGAAATAGGATACAAAAACCCACACTGGCAGACGAAAAAAGATGTATTCCAAACAGTTTCGGCGACAGCTGTCGCCCTCTTCAGTGGATCTACAGACCAAGAGTGGTACATACAAATGCTGAGAAGCTGCTTATATGCAGGGTGAGGACACGTTTTCCCAACCACACCTGATGTGACCTCACCTGACTCTCCCTCTACTCTGTCCACGACCTGAGTGAAGGATTACAAGTGGAAGCAAGGACCTTGCCACTAATCCTCACATCACTGGATCTAATTTATACATTCCTTCACTATGGTTAAAATTATTATATCTCTCTATACATACAGCTTCCACAATCCTACGTTTCTTATAGTTACTACATTTGTACAATATTTGGCTAGAATTCCAGTCGATTCTATGGTCGTTTTCCGAAGAGTGAACGTACACTGCGTTATGCATGTTGCCTATCTTACAAGCATACTTGTGTTCCTTAATACGAGTGTCCAAATCCCTTCCAGTTTCACCAATATAAACCAAATCACAGTCTCTACATGGAATTTTGTATACCCCTGCAGTTTTGTTACTAATTGGTTTATTCTTTACCAGCATTGATCTTAAGGTGGAAGTATATCTAAATGCAACGTTTACATCCAAATCATGACTCACAGACTTCACCAAGCTAAGATTTGACACATACGGAACCGTGATGTATGGCTTATTTTGCTGACTTTGTGATGTTGGTCTAGGTACAAAAAAGGCTTTTCTGGCTTTAAAATACGCTTGCCTTATAAACCAACTGGGATATTTTAGATCTAAAAATATCTTCCATATCTTCGCGTTTTCCGTATCCAGATGTTGGGGACTATTAATTCTGAGTGCTCTAAGGAACATAGAAGAAACAACTGACATTTTAGTGAAACTGTGGTGATATGAATAATAATGTATATACAAATTGCACTGGGTTTGTTTCCTGTATACAGAAAAGCTAAGTGTCCCAAGTTCATCCCTGTGCACAAATACATCTAAAAATGGAAGGGAACCATTATTTTCCTATTCAGCTTTAAATTTAATTGAGGGAACCAGTGCATTTAATTTTGTAAGAAACTCGTCAAAGTTAGCGTATACGTCTGGCCAAAATGAAAACACATCATCAACATACCTATACCAAATTAAATATATATATATATATATATATATATATATATATATCTATATCTATATATATATATCTATCTATCTATCTATCTATCTATATATATATATATATCTACATCTATATATATCTATATCTATCTATATATATATATCTATATATATATATATATATATATATATCTATATATATCTATATATATATCTATCTATCTATCTATCTATCTATATATATATATATATATATATATATATATATATATATATATATGCACGTGTCCCTAGGGGGCAGATGAGGGAAGTCCTCGCAGATACATGATGTATTATCTTAGACAGCACTGACAATGGGACCCCCTATTGATACATAGGGCTCCACCGAATATACTGAATAATGTGGCACAAAAGTTATATCTCACCAGAAAGTATGTGGCAGGGAGGTGAGATTATTTGCCACAATCCTTCCAGCCAAACATGAGTAATCCTTTGTTAACCCCTACACCGCGGGCTTATTTACCAATTACTTGCGTGTCCCGCGGGGTTATTTGGGCTCCGACAGACTCTCAAAAAATATTTGCTAAAAATCAGTTATTAGTCCTAGAATAATAAAATTATATATTCTTATAGCACATACCTTCAGCTTTCTCCTGGAATGATTGTTGAGCCTTCGTCAGTTTCCGTAAGACTTGTGGAGACCTCTGAAGTAGGGTAACTAAGTCTCCACTTTACACTTCCCGACAACCCGTTATATGATTACCACAGCCAGATACAAACACTATAAACACTATTCTACCATTTTCAAGTAGTTTGGGATCCATACTAAAAAAAAAAACAGTGTGAAAGCAATGGAAATTACGAGCGCGTCTGATCGCCGCACTTGCGCTAGTTCGCTCTAGGCACTCTGTCATTTATTATTCATAAAACCCCTCACACTTTATATTTCTATTACTATATCACACTTATATATATCTGGAGTCTTTCTCCATAAGTTTCATTCAGTCGTATTATTTTATTGTCACTGAAGTCATTCTATTTTTCAGTCAGTAAAATACGTAGAGAGCCACAGATTCACTCTCACTGTTACAACATAAATTATTTGTACTCATATTCTTATATTACTAATTACTTACATTACTATTTACATTTTCTATTCTATTTTCAATATTTACCCTTCTATTTTACTTACAATATGTTATTCACTGTCACTTTCAGTAAGATGAAACTATAGTACACTGTTCAATCATATGAACTGAACATCCATTGCTTTCACCTGCTATTTACACATTATTTACACATTATTTACACATTATTTCCAAATAATTCTGCTTCCACACTTGCACTGTTAGAACTGCTTCTGGCTGTGATAATCGAAGAAGCAGGTTACACAGAGGGGAACCTGGCATTCAGCGCACTGCCAAGAGGTGCGTTTATGCTCAGGTGTGCGGCGTGTGGTATGCGCACATACCTGACACCTGTGAATCGCAGCCTTCCTTTTCCTTGTGGCAGGCATTAGCTCAAGTCTGTGCCGATCCATATACGCCCTCTGCTCAAGTCGGTCGGGAAGTGTAACTGGATGGCGCCTTGGAGTTGCTGCTTGCACCTTACCATATTTTTCCAGCAGCTGCTGGACACAAGTCCTGGCGAACAACCTCAGGGAGAAGGACTTGGGTGGCTTTACCTTCATCTTGTACAGGATGAAGGCGTTCAGCATCGTCATATCTATGAGAAGCAGAAAAGCTTTCCTGTACCACCTAGTATTCTTCCTGAGGCAGTCGATCTCACCAATCATCATGTCGGACTTGTCCACCAGCCGCATGTTTATATTATAGTCCAACACAGCATCAGGTTTCATCACAGGTTCGCCTGTCCTACGGTCGACCTTCCCACTGTCTCTCATCTCCCCCTTATGTACGGTGGTGAGCATGTGCACGACTCTCTTGTCATGCCACCGTATTGCCAGCATCTTCTCAGACTTGCGTAGGTGCATGTCTCCTTGCTGCGAGTTTCCTGCCTCTGGGAATCTGGGGAAGTTGGCACGATTACTTTTGACAGTGCCGCAGGAGCCAATGCCGTGCTCAGAAAGGTATTTGGCAAGTTTCGGTGCTGTATAGTAGTTGTCTGTATACAGCACATGATTCCCACCAAAATACTTTTCTAGGAGCACTTTCACTACACAGCCTGAGAAGCCAAGGGGGTGTGTTTTATCAAGATCGACAGTGCTGGCTGAATATATGACGAAGTCAAGGATGTACCCCGTCTTACAGTCGCACAGTACAAAGAACTTAATTCCAAAGCGATGGCGTTTGCTTGGAATGTACTGGACAAACCGAAGACGTCCTCTGAACAGAACCAAGGACTCATCAATGACAACCTTCTGAAATGGGTGGAAGAATGACATGAACTTATCCTTCATTCTGTTCAGAATCTCCCGGATCTTCCAGAGTGGGTCGGTTTGGGAAGGTACATCATTATCGGCAAAGTGCAGGTTTCCCATGATGTTCCGGAAGCGATCTCTGGCCATGTACTTGTTGAAGGTCGGTGAGGGTAGTAAGGGGTCCATGGACCAGTATTCTTCCAACTCATGCTTCTTGGAGTGTGGCATAAGAAGCATGAGGGCAAAGAACACATACAGCTCCTGAACTCCCAGCATGGTCCACTGTTGCATCTTGGCTGCACCTGTACCACTAGCAGCACGTTGTGATTCGAACCTGTTAGTCTCATCACATATGTGCTGCATGACTTCGTCATCTAGGAAGGCCAAAAGGTAGTCGACACACTCAGCATTTTCGTCCATAGTGAAGGCAGGCTGAACTCCTGACGAGCTCTCATCGAAAACCAGGTTTTCGGGGACAAAATCTGACCCTTCCGTCCACGCGAAGGCGTCCAGGATTCCCTGGCGTGGCGGTGGAGGGATGGTGGTGGTGGTGGTGGTGGAGGTTGGCTGAGAGGGAGGCTTATCACGGTCAAGGTCACTCGCACTGACCCTAGGTTGCCGTACAGCACTAGCAGCCCTTACCCTACTAGCTACACTACTTCTCACTCTCTTAGATCTACCTCTACCTCTACGGCCGGCCTTCACTGTTGATGCTGGTGGTGACTCCGACGACGAAGACTCCGGAGATAACTCAGCCGACGATGATGACGAGATGAGTAAAGCGGGGCTTGGGGAACGGGGAGGTGAATGATCTCGTGACTCATGGCGGGCTGGGTCACGTGGGGGCATTGTTCTGGGGCTAACACACCGCCTTTTCACTCCCTTCCCAAATTCTTTTTCTTCCTGCACTAAAGGCTCCTTTCCCTTGGAGCTACACACAGATTCACTGGTAGGAGCACTTGTTGTCGCTGTTTCTGGTGCGATAAGTTCACCCGGCTCATCACACGATTCACCGGAATCGTCAAAATCGCTGTCCATTATTATCATCGACAATTCAGCAAGTTCTCGTGCCACTGCAGAGTCACTGAGGCCTTTCCTGCTTGCCTCAACACTTTTCTTGGGGGTAGAGGTCACGGGGCCCTTTGCAATGGGCGCAGAAGCGGCAGGAATGGCGGGGCGCGAGTGCGACATGTTGTCTCTGCAGTGGAGGACAAGGAACTAAATGCCGCGGCTTATCTGAGAAGGGAAGGGTTGACAATGACACTTTAGGCTGACTGCTGCTAACTTACAGGCTAATTTTTTATAGGTAGAAAATCTCGGCAATAAATAAAGAAATAGGTACTTCCAGGTGAATGTAAATGTCAATTAGGATTCTCCCTTCCTTTCTGATATATATTTTTATTACAGACATCGATTACAAGGCATAAATCAAAGGAGAAATTACTGTGGTAATGTAGCGAATGAATGCACGTGAGGTTTTGTCAGGTGATAATTGGGCAATTTCAGGAGTATAACACTATCACTTACCTGTTTTTTTTTTGGTATATATTATTGGGTAAAAATATTGGGCATAGGGCTTATTTCAATGGATGAAATCTGTGGAAAAAGAAGAGGGAAATTTCCGTAGCGCAGCGCGGCGTGAGAGGTGAGAGGAGAGGGTAATGGAGGGCAAGTAGGGAGGGGAGTCAAGAAGGGGGTAAATTATCTGAGAAGGGAAGGGTTGACAATGACACTTTAGGCTTACTGCTGCTAACTTACATGCTAATTTTTTATAGGTAGAAAATCTCGGCAATAAATATAGAAATAGGTAGTTCCAGGTGACTGTAAATGTCAATTAGGATTCTCCCTTCCTTTCTGATATATATTTTTATTACAGACATCGATTACAAGGCATAAATCAAAGGGGAAATTACCGTGGTAATGTAGCGAATGAATGCACATGAGGTGTTGTCAGGTGATAATTAGGCAATTTCTGGAGTATAACACTATCACTTACCTGTTTTTTTTTGGTATATATTATTGGGTAAAAATATAGGGCATAGGCCTTATTTCAATGGATGAAATCTGTGGAAAGAGAAGGGGGAAATTTCCGTAGCGCAGCGCGGCGTGGGAGGTGAGAGGAGAGGGTAATGGAGGGCAGGTAGGGAGGGGAGTCAGGAAGGGGTTAAAATAGCTAAAATGTCAACAATGGATGGGAGTACAGATGAGATTTGGAGTGCTGACTAGTGTTGGACATTGGCAGTACTGATATATGATACAAGCCACCACTTGAGAGCCCGGGATAATTCAAAATAACACAGAATCACAAAAGTGACGCCCCGCGGTATGATCCATTGTAGCCGAGTGTCACGAAAGTGACGCCCCGCGGTTAAGGGGTTAATGATTTGACGGGCATTTCTGGTGGATCATCATTTACTGTAGGTCCAAATGCACTTCCTCCTGTGCATACGTGCAGTGTACCACCTAAAGTGAGTAAGCACTGTCTCGGCAAGTCAGAGACCGGGACATTGTACTAACTGAAATCCATGATGATCTACCTATTCAATGTAAGAAGCCTCACAGAATATTGCAAACTTAATAGCTTATTGACTAAGCTAGAAGAACATTAGCTGATATACTGTAGGTATGAGTGAGATCCATAGAAAAGAAGAAAAATTAAGCCCAAAGACAGCACCCACCTATTTTACAATACTACAGAGGAAGGCAAAGCAATAGAGATAGTGATGTCGGAATTCCACCCCCTAAAGTCCTGCGTATGATGATCGTTGTTTTCTGAGCTTGGTATGTAAAGTCATACTGTATGTCCCACGACCTAGCAAGGTTATATAAAGCTGGAAGGTTGTAACTCTGCCTCTTTTATAATGCAAATGGTACCTAGCGAATGGAAACTAAGAGATCCGGTGGTGGGAAGCATGATCCAGCCCCCTCCCTCGGTGAGGGGAGCCCTCCCCCCCCGGGCCATCTCTCCACAACCCTCTTCCTCACTGTATCCTGCTCTGTGTCCTCTCCCACCCAAACTGCCCCCCATACCCCTTTTAGACCTTATTGGCTGTGTGTGACAGGCATATTCCCTCTCTTTCCCCCCCCCTCCTGATGCCTTCCCCCACTACCTCCACCTCCCCATTCCCCCCTTATTTCTCAAGGACACCCCATTCTCACTCATGGAGTGGGTAGTTTTTTATTTTTATTTTTCTACTGTCGATTGTACGGCAACCATTAGACATATGAGAGTGAAATGTACATGTTCTGGTGTGTACAATCAAGCTCTTCAAAACAAGAAGCGTGGTCGTAGGTACTTGTAGGGAGATAGGGAGGTCGGTTGTAGTTCACTGGAGCACTGCCAGAAAAAAGTCGTGAGACGTAGTTTGGCTCGAACTTGTCGTTGCTAATTAACGGTGTGTCATCGGCTAGAGTGAAAAGGTAGATCTCTCTCTCTCTCTCTCTCTCTCTCTCTCTCTCTCTCTCTCTCTCTCTCTCTCTCTCTCTCTCCCCCTTTGTGTATCAGCGAGGTGAGTTAGAGCACTCTTGGGTCATGGAGTTTATTGTACAATTATACTGAACTGTGATTTAAAGCGTAACATTGCATGATGGCAAAGTCTCCTAACTGACCCTCGTGTTATCGGGCCTTCTCTCCAACCCCTTCTAACTTGAAAGGAATCTCTCTGACATTACATACAGCTTGGAGAGGACGTGTGTGTGTGATGCAGTGTCTAGTAGATTTCCATTCACGTGGACTAACCGACTAGGGCTAGTTACTCCGCGTGCTTCAATACGTCAATAAATTCTTGGTCATCTGGATTACAAATAGATTGTTTGAGCTACATCATATGTTAAGCATTCTTGATGGTCTGGGACAACAAAATTGTGGATATACATTACGTAGATTGACATTCCTAGTGAGAAGCTGTGTATGTCTCCAACAGACACCACATCCAGTACATTGTGTTATGAGATATATACTAGTGCCTATGTAATGTCTACATATCACTCGGTCAAGCAAGGCTATCTTACCAACGACAGTAAATATTGTCACAGTATATCAGTGCATATTATATACACATTGCAATCAACTTGCAACCTAATTAAATGAAATACATAATATTGTAAAAGTTACTTTATTGTGATGATGTAGTGATTATAATTGTTGTCATTGTATTAATATAATTGTTACATAATATAACTGTACATGCATAACAGATATATAAATATAATAACAATATTAAAATAATACAATGGCAAATGTGTTGTAGTCAATTATACATTATAATATAAGAAGGACTTGATGTATATATTCATATATAGACGAGACATAATAGTATAATTAAAGTAAGCCTACTTGTATATTATGCGTAACCGATATTTTGTTATTTTATCTATCTATCTATCTATCTATCCATCTATCTATCTATCTATCTAATATATATATATATATATATATATATATATATATATATATATATATATATATATATATATATATATATATATATATATATATATATATATATATATCAATCAATCAATCATTTCCTGTGGCACCCTCGGGGATGCATAGGGCCTCGATGAACTCACACCACCACATCCTATCTTGTGCTAACTCCTCAAGATCTCCCCAACACTCATCTCCAACTTCCCGTCTCATTGTCCTCACCCACGTCTCTTTTGGCCTTCCTCTACCTCTCCTACCAAGTGCCACCCACCCTGGTGTACCTCGTACTATTCCCTGTCTCCTATACACATGTCCTAGCCACTTCCATCGTGAAAACCTAACATATTCATTGACCGGCTGCAATCCCGTTATTTCTCTAATTCTACTATTTGGTATCCTTTCCCACCACTTAACTCCTAATATTCTTCTAAGTGCTTTATTTTCAAACACCAAGAATTTATTTTCCATAGTCACTGTACTGTACCAAGACTCGTGTCCATAAATTAAGATACTCCTAACCATTACCTTATAAAGTTTGATTTTTGTATGCACAGAGAAATTGTTATTATTCCAAATATTTTTAAGCATTCCCATTGCCTGATTAGCCTTCTTTAACCTTTCCTCGAATTCAAAGTTCAAAGAACCATCCTTGGCTAAATAAGTACCTAAATATTTAAACCTATCAACTTGCTTTACAACCATACCTCCAATTACACATTCCTGCGCATTTTCCATATTCATATTGATTATTTCAGTTTTTCCACAATTAATAACCAAACCCACCTTGCGACCTTCACTCACCAAACAGTCCAACACTCTCTGCATCTCTTCTGGCCCATCACAAATCAAAACTATATCATCTGCATAATCTAAATCCAAAAGTTTCCTGTTCTCGCCCCAAAGTATACCTGCACCGGTTTCTGTTCCAACGCGTTTCATAATGTAATCAATGACCAATATAAATAGTAAAGACGATAGAACACCACCTTGAATTACTCCGGACTTGACTTCAAATGAATCACTCAGACAACCATCAACCATCGCTTTACAAAATGTGTCCTCATGCATGTTCATAATGACCCTCACAAACTCCTCTGGTATTCCATAATGTCTCATGATCTTCCCCATAGTCTCTCTCGAAACACTATCAAAAGCCTTTTCAAAATCAACAAAACAAAGACTTAACGGTACTCTCATTTCATTAACTTGCTGCATCAAATGCCTAACTATAAAGATCTGATCATTGCAACCACGTCCCTTTCTAAAACCAGCCTGTTCATCCCTCAGAATACCCCCAACCACAGGCTCCAACCTATTTAACAACACTCTACTGAAAACTTTCAAAGCTATCGGTGACAAAGAGATTCCCCTCCAATTACCACATTCACTCAGGTCTCCCTTCTTCGGAACTTTAACAATTACGCCATTCTTCCAAACTGATGGTAGTAACCCCGTCACCCATATCTTATTGAATAGCTTGGTCAAGATCATTATTAATCTATCCCCCTCCACTTTAAACATTTCCGGAAATAAACCATCCTCTCCTGGTGCCTTATTATTCTTTAACTGTTTTACTGCTTTCTCCAATTCTGCAAGCCTCAACTCTCCTGTTTCTATATTTAAATCTTCCTGAGCAGACCGTATATCCTCTTCTGGTGGTATTGGTCTATTAAGAACTGTCTCAAAATGCTCTTTCCATCTATTTTTAATATCTCCATCTTTGGTCAATAAATTTCCTTCCCTGTCTCTAACTGGTATTTCCTTGCGTTTACCTGCATTACCACTCAGTTCTCTAATCGATTCATATGCTATTCTTTGACTCTGTCCATATATATATATATATATATATATATATATATATATATATATATATATATATATATATATATATATATATATATATATTTACATTATGTACTCAGTTTGTCTTACTTGTACAGAACAGTTGTAAAGCACTGGTTCCAGGTTAGAAATCATACCTTGCAGTCTGTGCATGGCCAAAAGCAAAATAGCAAATATGATGGAGAAAATTGCAAAAATGACTGGAGCTGGGCTTTATGCATGATATGGGTTGAACATAATCCTACTGTATTCTTCCCAAGGTTGTAATGTTTGACTTATTAGCTGCATGGTTTCATACTTGGGTGAAGTCAGCTTGATGTGTGCACTTATATTTAAGTTCATCCTATGTAATGGCTGGAAGTACTTGTGTGTGTGGTTGAGAATGGCATAATGGTTTTTAGTGGGCAAAGTGGATAGTGATGTAGCGTATATTACACCACAAAGTATTGTACCTCGCATTTTATCTACACGTTTCCTTCCCTTATGGCTTTTCCGTCATTTCAACATACACATGTGGTTTCCTTCCCTCATAGCTTTTTCCACACCTCGTTCTCGGAATCAGCATCGCTATTGGTGCCGCTACCAATAGAATTCAATTTCTCTTCCCTCCTCACCTGTAGTGGTGCCTAAACCAATCAGATTTGAATATATTCAGGCGACCTAGGCTTACCGCTGCTCCGCCTACCTCATTAGGGGGCTTCAAACTGAGCGGGCGACCTAGCTCCGGCCTTCTTTCTACTCTCAACTTCACCCCGGCTACTACCTCCTTACTGTCTGTCTCTCCTAGTGGATTCTGGCCACGTGGTACAACTTTACATATACAATGCACATAAACACATCAGCCCAGCACTCCCGCTACTCACTAAATTCATTACTCATATTTGTAGTCTGTAACTATTTTATCCATGTAATTGATCCACACACGCTGTTCTATTTTGAAATACTGCAGTAACTCTGTATTGTTCCAAGTCAGTAATCACTTCCCTGTCTGTTTCTTCCCAGCACATTTGTGTTTATCTATCCTTACCATTTGCCTTGGTGTAGCCACTAGTAAAATATTCCCATAACCAAAAACACTACAGTGCAGATGTCAGAACTGCACAGTAGTCTGGTGAGATGTATAAACCAGATGCTGATGTATGGGCTGGAGGCGTGTCTCGGCAAGTCACAAGAACTGATGTATTTTGAGTGAAGTAGAAGAAATATGAATGTCCAATGCACTGATGATGAATGAGTTTATCTGGAGCAAATGTGAAGTTGCAATGATCAGGGATGTCGTGATCTTTTACGATAGCCATTTCACAAGGGACTGTCTCACCTGGCTGAAACGTGAAGATGTATGCAGGACAAAGATGAAATGCACTTAATGATGTGCGACATTTGTGTTCAACTGTTGTTTCACTAGTGAAAGTGACAGCGTCCTGTTTCTTGGAGCTGACCTCGTGTTATTGGGCCTTCCCTCCAACCCCTTCTAACTTGAAAGGAATCTCTCCGACATGATATACAGCTTGGAGAGGATGTGTGTGTGATGTTGTGTCTAGTAGGTTTCCATTCACATGTACTAATCAACCAGGGCTGGTTACTCCACGTGTTTGAATACGTCATGAAATTCTTAGTCATCTGGACTACAAAGAGATTGTTTGAGATACATCATTTGTTAAGAATTCTTGATGGTTTGGGACAACAAGATTGTGGATATACATTATGTGGATTGACATACCTAGTAAGAAGCTGTGTATGTCTCCAGCAGACATTACATCCTGTACATTGTGTTATGAGATATAATACTAGTGCCTATATAATATCTACACTAGTCGTATGAGAATGAAATATTCATTTTCTTGATATCTGAAAAATTGGACCCCTTTGTGTTTCCAGGGATAGGGGGACAGGGAGATTCGCGTACTTTAATGGTACATTGTTAAATTCAGCAGTCTGTCTGATTGTAATTAGTTTATTCAAAAGATACACCCTGAATTTAAAATATGTATATGCACCGAATTCTGAAATCTCAGATAAAGAAATAAAAACATCCTATGATGACATCTCCAAGATTGTGGAAGAAAGATAAGACCACATATACTATACTAATCCCATCCAGTCAACCCACCGTTTCCATTCACACCTTCCCATCCATTCAACCCTGCCTACCCAATCCAATTGCTTTGTCCTTCCACTCTGCTCGCCCTGCCCACCACACCAGTGTGACCCATTGTAGAAAAGAATGGTACGTTGCAGAAGTAAAAAACACCACGGTAATAGGCTGACAAGCTGCCACCAGGTTGACTGGATTTTTTCTGATTAATTCTAGGCTACTCTTGCCATCAGGGTCATCACTTTAGCAGTTGTATAATGTACACATTTAAATTTGTTATTATACCACTTACAGCTGTCTGGAGAGTTCTATATGCATCCCTCTCGATGTCTATTAAAGACAGAGAGATAGAAATTTTCTCTGTGTGTGTTTATATATATATATATATATATATATATATATATATATATATATATATATATCACCAGTCGAACAGGGCAGTACTTCCAAGGTGGATGGAAAGCTGATGACAGGGGGAGCTGGAGCTCCTGTTTCATCAGCCCTCGGGACTAGGTCCCGACCATCCCCGTTTGCTGAACTTTTTCGGTGTCTCAGTAACACGGAGAGTAGGCCAGCATGCTCTCCAATACAAGTTTCTCTATCGACACCAAAATACATGCACAGTACACACTACACTTCCATTCCCAAAATTAAAAAAATCATGGCAGCACTACACGTGGCCTCGGAGTCTCCAGGGGGGGGAGGGCCATAAATGCCCCCACCTTCCTCCCCTCTCCCGGTGACGACTCGAGCTGCCTGGAACCACTATCTGACTCTTCTTCTTCATTTCTGCAACATTCGCGGCCTTTCCACTAAATTTCGCTCTCTTGAGCACGACGTCTCCTTCTCTAAACCTCGCCTTCCTTTTCTAACTGAGACTCAGCTGTCTGACGCAACTGACAGCAAACCCTTTTCTGTATCCTCTTACTTTCTCTATGCTCATTTCGAAGCCAAAGGTGGATGTTGCGTATATGTGCGCAACGACCTAACTTGTTCTCGTGTTCCTGAACTCGATTTTTCTGAATTCTCTACACTCTGGCTTCGGTTTCCTGTCATTCTCTGACTAAATATATCTGCGCTGTTTACTTATCTCCTAATTCTACAGTCAAAAATTCTTTGACTATCTTACTTCTACATTGGAACACATTCTATCCATTTCTCCTTTCTCTGAAACCTCCATTCTAGGAGATTTCAATGTTAACCACCACCTTTGGCTCTCCTCTCCTTTCACTTATCTCACCTGGTGAACTAGCCTACACCTTTTCTATCCTTAATGACCTAGATCAGCTTGTACAGCACCCTACCCGTATCCCTGACCATCTTGGTGAGAACTCCAACATACTTGACCTCTTCCTTACTACTAATCCTTCTTCTTACATTGTTAATCTTTTCTCGTGCTATATGGGTACTGCGTGCCCAGTGCAATGTAGTAAGGTTGTAATTAAGCAGATAAAAAAATAAAAGGCAGTGATCACAGGTTTTACAAACTTTAGATTTAAACATTGCAGCAACGAGAGAGAAGTTGTAAGGTAAGTATGAGGAGAGGAGCTTACTAGATGAAAAGCTTGGACTCCACTATGCTCAAAATGGGTGCAAGTCTTGCTCTCCACTTTTATATCTGGGGGATATACTCCACGCCATGGCAAATAAGACCTCTGTGAAAAATCATCAATTGCACTTGGTTGAAGATACTATTGAACCAGTGCACTATATGCATTTCAGGGAAGCCGAATTTGCAAAAAGATGTAAAGGAATAGACCGTAGCACCAGCTGAACATGGCGGTACTCCTTAGGTGGATGGCAAGCTGGTGACAGGAAGAGCTAGACCTCCCACTTCACCTGTCCTCAGGACCTGTTCCCGATCATCTCCCTTTGCTGAACATTTTCAGTGTTTTCATAAACACAGAGAGTAGACCAGCGTACTCTCATAACACCATTACCTCCAACTGTCTTCACCACAGCACATGCACATTAGACATTACACCTATTTCTAACCTCATTTATCAATGGCCACTGCATTATTATTAGCAAATTGGGTGGTACCTCGGATCGCCACCTCCGTCAGGGTAGTGCTGTTTGGCACGGGGCCCTCCTGATTGCAATCAAGCGATTGTGCCGACAGCGGTAGTTACAAACACTGTTCATGCTTATCAGTGAAGCGCAGGTTTGCCTTATATTTCACTATTTCACTAATATCAGTGGTCTCAGTACCAGTCTGAATTCTGTTCACTTTTTCCTCCAGTCCATATCTCGTCGAGCCCTGTTTCTCACAGAAACCCAAATCTCTTTCTATAATGATATATCTCCATTATATTTACCATCTCATCACAAACTTCCGCAACAAGGGTGGCACCTGTTGTTACATCTAACATTGTGGTTGACACTATTTTGAACATCAGTTCACCTTTGATTATTTATTATATAAACTAAAATACCTAAATATTACCAAATATATCTGTATAGTTAATCGCACCCCCATTGCTTCTTCAGAACCCAGCATATTTTATTCCATAACCACACAGTTGACCAACCTTAACCTCATTGTTATCACTGAAATTACCATTTTGTGTGATTTTAACATCTGTAATGTAGAATGGTTACCGGGTATTGCATTCTGCCAGGATTGTCGATAGTGGTCTAGAATGTGAGCTGTTTACAAAATCGTTTAATCTCACACTTGGTAAAACAACCAACCAGATTATCAGATAATCCTGACCGTAACGCCCATCTCTTGGACCTGTTCCTGACAAATAACCGAGATCAATATGCAACACAAGTACTGTCACCACTTGGATCCTTCGACCACAATCTCATCAAAGCCTCTTTCGTCAGTTGCCCAAAACTTCCCCGTTCAGGTCCTGTCAGGGTGACCAGATGGCACTTTGACAGGGGAGAGTGGAAAGGATTTAGAAATTATCATGATGACATTCCATGGCAGTCTTTCTTCTCCAATTACATCAGTTCTACCAACTTCCACGTTACTGACTTAATACAAGCTGGCATGGAATTGTTCATACCCAGTCACCTGAATACTAGGAGATTGGACTCCCTTAAATGGTTTAACAACAATTGTGCTAGAACAACGACCCAAAATTCCTTAGCATATACCTTTCACTTAAAACCAAAAACATCTGAATCGCCCAATCAATTAAAAATTGCTAGAAACCATGGAATAGCAGTGATATATCTTGGTAAATCAAACCTTCTTCGTAACCAAGCATCCAAACTATTTACACTCCTTATGACAATAGCATACTCTATTCAACTCGCAATACTTTCAATAATAACTTTAACAAGTCATCACCCATTCCCCCACTAAAATCTACAGATGGTAATATTATTCATGACCCATGTGGAAAAGCAGACATCCTTGCCAGTACCTTTGCCAGAAATTCTGCCTAAGAGAAAGTCAGCTAAAATGCCCCTGCACTAGAACTTCACGCTCCCGAAATTGCTCCACTGAAGATGCAGACTACTGTAGATACGTAAAATCCAACCTAGGCAATCTACTAACCAAGAAAACTCCAGGTCCAGATGGAATTCCTCGAAATGTTAGAAAAGTGTTCCCCAGAACTTGCTCCTGTACTACCTAAAGTATTCAGACTAGGCATACTTCCTGTTTCATTCATTAATTCCTGGAAAGAAGCCAACATTCACTCAGTTCCGAAGAAAGGAAGTTCCTCTGACCCCTCTGAGTACAGAACAATAGCTACCACATAAGGTATTTTAGATTGTAATTAATAAACAAACTGTTAAACGCCTTGAATCCAACAACTTATTTAGTAACAGATAATATAGTTTTCACCACAAAAGATCATTACTGATATACTCAATCTCCTGACTAATACCATCCATCAGTAAACTGCCCAACGTGGAGAAACCCATGCAGTAGCCCTCAATATTTTGAAATCTTTTGAAAGATTGTGGCACCATTCTGTGCTACTAAGACTCCATTGCTATGGCCTATCACCTTCTGTTTCACTGGTTTCCTTATATATCAGTGAAAGAAAGATAAATGAAGATGATGCATATTCCAATCTCCACTCGATTAAGGCCGGTGTGCCACAAGGATCATTTCTGGCTCGAACCCTATTCCTAATTCATATTAATGATCTCTTATATGTCACCCATAATCCCACCCATTCATATGCCGATTACTAACACTTTACAGTTGATTCACATTTAAACACCAATTCACAAGGTTTAATATATCTAACTGACAACTCAGTACAGCAATCTCCGTAAATCAAGATTTACCTAAGATCACTGACTGGGGACAAAATAACATTGTCTTACTTAACGCTAGGAATCCCAAACATATGCAGTTTACTAATAGACAGATATTGCCTGATTCCTATATTACATTCAGTACTACCCTACTAATATTGCTATCCCTAAAATTATTGTAATTCTCGGTGTTTCACTTAATAGTGCCCTCAGCTAGACCACTCTTGTTAGATCACTTGCTAAAACCGCTTCAGAGAAACTTGGATTATTGTACAGAGTCCATAACATCTTCACTAATGAGCAGTTAGCTAAAATTTATAAGAGTCATGTGCGCCCTCAGCTCGAATATTGCTCACCCTTGTGGAGTGGTTGTGGAGAGGTTGCACACAAGTAAGAAGGAATATTATCTTTCTTGAATTATTTTACAGATACCTTCATGGCAAATGCTCAGACGAAGTTGCATTCTATTATATTACCTCTCTACGCCTTCCCCTGCACTACACGGGAATCTGGTAGTGCTCATGACTGGATCGTCACACTGCCATACTGTAGAACTTCTGCCAATCAGAATTCTTTTATTCCCGAAACTGGATCTCTTTGGAAATCGCTTCCCTAGAGTGGTTTCCCCTCAAATGTCAACCTATAGCTGTTCAAGTCCAATTGTTACAGATTTTTAAAGAATGGTAGACACCTATAATCTGGTGTATGAGTTATTTTTTCTTTGTTTTTCTTTCGTCTGTTCATCTTCTGTAAAAGAAAAAGTTATATAGACATATTTTTTCCATGACAGCTCTGGAGAGGAAGAAATAACGTGTTTATACAGAGAGGATGAAATATTAAGTTTTGTGCTAGTGAAAATTAGGAGATATTGTTGTGGAATTTAGTGGCGGGTTGAAAGTGCGAAGGATGAAGATTTTACATTTTTTTCCCCAAAGCAAGACGCCGAACTCCTAGAGGTGTTTGCAGTAAACGAATCGACTCATTTTCATTCTGTTTTCTGCCATCAGAATGCCTTCTTTCGATCTTACATCCCCCTCATTTATATACCTTTTCACCTGATCCCTCCATGTCACCATTGGTCTCCCCCCTCCCCTCCTTCCTCCACCTCACTCGCACACATTTTTCTGATATATTTCTCTCTCTTCATCCATATGGCTGAATAATCCCAAAGTATTGTACTTCTAGTGCTTCCCATCATGTCCAGATCCTCTCTATAACACTCCCTCACGTCCTCATTTGTCTGCCTCCCTCTGTACAATTGCAGCTCCACTCAAATAACTTATTTCCATTCTTCTAACGCTTGACTTGTGCCTTTTTAACAGAATTCAAGTTTCGCTTCCATACTGAGTGTGGATCACACAACTATCCCACAGCAACATTTTTATATCCATGTTCACGTTCCCGTTCCTCACACTGAATTTAGTGAACCTGCTTGCACTCTTCCCTGCTGTAACTTTTCATGCACTTCATTGTCTAAAACACCATCCTTGCTCGTCACACTCCCTCCTTCTCATTCTTCATTTCCTTACCACTCTGCCTCATTATGCACCCCCTGACTTCATTACTCTTTTTTCTTTTTTAACATGCACTCTTAGATTCTGCTCCTTGCACACACTTCCAGATAAATTCACCAAATCTTGCAGTTCCTACTTATCGTCATTTATCAGCACAATATACATCATCCACAAACAAAAATTCAGACAATAATCCTCTATCACCAAGGACACTTCAGTATCCACTGCCTTACCTTGGTTCTTTTATGGCATCTTCAATATATAATGCATATTGAAAAACTGTAGGCATGACACATCACTAACTTGTTCAGTTCAGTAATGAAATGAAAGTACTCCCTTAGCTTTTCCTCAACACACCCTGCCCCTGTGGCCTTCCATGCATTTGCTTGACAGTATTCAACACTTTCTGATCCACTCTTTATATCTGCAGCAACTTCCATTTTCTTTTTCTATCAAGCCTGTCATATGTTCCTTCCAGATCCATTAAAGCAGCGTACACCTTCTTTGCTTTCTCTAAATGCATTTCTATTAAAATATCTTACAACGAATATACTGCACACCGTTGTTTGTACACCCAGTGCCCTTCCAACACCCTCCCTCCAGTTCTTCTGCAATTAATTCTTCGTCTTTCTCCCTAACTCTGTTGACACGTATCCCATTATATATTTTTCCTAATATAGTGAAGACGTTAATACCATATAATGATCAAAATATTCTCTTTTCCCTATGAATAGGAGAACTAACGTACCTGACTTCAGTCCTTTCCTACTCTGCCTTGATTCCCAACCAATTTGGACATCTTTCACACCCATTCTATCACTGTCTCACCTCAGATCATCATTTCATCACAAACTCATTTTTCGGTGCTTCCTCCAGAATGACTTTTTTCAGTGCCTCAAACACATGCGAACATACGCAGACAATCATTGCTTAGCGTCCATCCTAAGTATCTCCCATCCGTCCTTTTTCTTCGCCATTTTTTCATATGGATGTTCTGGTGCCTGTTAAAGGTACTGAATATTGCTAAACCCCTCCCACCAGTTAATTCCTCAGGACACAACTATTACAATCCACTTTCGTGAGTACGCCCCACTATGTTAACCACCCTACCTGTTCTAAAATTCCTCATTATTGTGTTCATATCTACAGTAAAAAAACACTTGTCAATTCCAGGCTTCTCCAGGCATGCTTGTACAGTCGTGACTGACTTCCTCTTGCATTATAGCTGATCAGTCTTATATGAGAGCATACACAAATGAAGTCACCCATGCTTGTATTCCTACAATTCATTTTTATCCATATAGATTTTAATCCAGCTGTGTCCATACTCGTATTCTCCATCCATTTCTTGCACAAGGCAATACATACACCCTTCTTCGCCCTTTCAATCTTATCCACATCAAACGTACTTTCTTTAGTGTACACTACAGCTATATCACTCGCCATTGTCTCCAACAGGGTCTTTACACATGTTCATGTAATCTTCCGAAGCATTCGTGTGTCCTCTGTGTTAGGAAAGGGAGGGTAGGGTAAGGAATGACAAAACATGGCAGGGAAAGGCAGGGCAGAATAGGGAGGTGAAGGGTAGGGTAGGGAAAGTCAAGGTATAATGAGGATATGCAGGGTTGGGTACAATGATACAGGTAGGAAAAGGAAGCATGGCAGGGAAAGTCAGGATAGGGTAGAGAAAGGTAGGTTAGGGTAGGGAAAGGCATGGTAGAGTAAGAAAAGACAAGACAAGATAGGGAAAGGCAGGACAGAGTAGGGAGATGCAGGGTAGGGTGAGGAGATGCTGGGTTATGTAGGAAAAAACAGAACATGGCAGGGAAAAACTAGGTAGGGAAGGGATAGGTAGGGCAGAGTAGGAAATGCACGGTAAGGTAAAGAAACGCGGGGTAGAATAGGGGGATAGAAGATTGAGTTAGAAGATGCAGGTAGTGAAAGGCAAAGCAAGGCAGGGAAAGGCAGGGTAGGGTAAGGAAAGGCATATTAGCGTAGGGAGATGCAATTTAGGGTAAGATGATACAGGGTTGAGTAGGAAAAGCTAAATCATGGCAGGGAAAGCCAGGGTAGGGTAGGGAAAGGCAGGGTAGAATAGGGAGGGGCAGGTTAGAGTAGGGAAATGAAGAGTAGGGTAGGGAAAGGCAGAGTAAAGTAAGGAGATGCAGGGTAGGATAGGATAGGGAAAGGCAGGGTAAAGTAGAGAGATGCAGGGTAAGGTAAGAGAGACAAGGCATGGCAGGGAAAGGCAGCACAGGGTGAGGAAAGGTAGGGTAGGGTAGGGAGAGGCAGCTTAAAGTAGGAAAAGGCCAGGTAATGTAAGGAAAGGCAGTGTAGAAAAGAGAGATGCGGGCTAGGGTAAGGAGATACAGGGTTGGGTATCAAATGACAAAGGATTGAAGGGAAAGACAGGGTAAGGTATGGAAAGGCAGGTTAGAATAGGAAAATGCAGGGTAGGGTAGGGAAAAACAGGGTTGAGTAGGAAAAGGTAGGGTAGAACTGGAGATGAAGGTAGGTTATGAGGAATCAGGGTTGGGTAGGAAAGTCAAAGCATGGCAGGGAAAGGCTGGGTAGGATATGGAAAGGCAGTGTAGAGAAGGACGATGCAGGTTTGTGTAGGGAATGGCAGGATTAGGTAAGGAAAAACAGGGAAGAGTTGGGATGTGCAAGGTAGTGTAGGGAAATGTAGGGGAAGATAGGGTAGCATAAGTAGATGCAGGGTAGGGTTAGGAAAAATAGGGTAGGGTAGAGAAAGACAAGGCATGGCAGGAAATGGTACGGTAGGGTAGGGAAAAGCAAGGCCGGGTACAGTAAAACAGTATCATGTGCTCCAATTATGGCAGTTTTTCCCTCACATCCACCTATTCTTCTTTAACATTGCCGTCACGGTTGTCACTAGGCATAGTGTGGCGTCACTCAGGCGGCTGGGCTTGCTTCCTGCCCAGTTGAGTGATTATGGAAAGGGGGAATTTCATAGACACAGGGCCCTATCTTCACTTGATGGTGGCCAGTGGCAAACTGACTGGTGCAATAATCCGGCACCCTAGGAGGGATTCACGTGACCCACTTGGCAACCACAATCAAGAGTTTGGAGGTAAGTCGACCGTGAAATATAAAACACATTCTGGCGACTTCAGGGAGTTCTGTCACAGCTGTTTGTACAGACCTTTGGAAGGTCCATCATCGCCTAGGGTTAAGCAACTGCACTATTGCACTTCCTTTTACTTCATCTTTTACGCCTGTCATATTCCATGTTGCCATCCCCAGACTGTCCTTGATCTTGTCTTTGTTTAACTACTGTTGGACCATGTACGTCTGTAAATTTTCATCTGATTATATTTTTTTATTTTTTTATTTTACTGGACGGATTCACTGACCCCTACGCAGATCTACCATACATTGTCGTATTTACAGTATGTAGAAAACACTTGAGTGTGGCTATATGGTTACCACTCATCATTGTAAATATTTTTTCAATTTGCAGGGAGCCATTGATCTTGCACGTTAATGTAGGGTCACCTAGGGGTAGCCCTACACTATTTGAATAAGTGCCCCAACTTGTGTGAGTAATTGTTTCCTTTATTCAGCAAAAAATGATAAGTCAGAAACCAGATGGGACATACCTTGCTAACGTGATAGTTGAATTGGCTGATGTAATGAAACTATGAGAAGTTGAAAGATTATTAGTTGTGAATAGGATACTTCCAGAGTAGAACAATATTTTGTAAGTTTTTGTGGGCAGAACTGGAAAAGGTTAAACATATGACTAATAGGGGGAAAGGGTACTGACAATGAGTTGGTTTGTGGAATGGGGATAGAGAAGAATTGCTGGAAGAGATTAATAGCTTAGGTGTGTGACGGAATACTTGTAAATGTGTGAAAGAAATAATTATACTGAACAGTACAGTAGTGTGAGGAAGTAAGGTGGCTGATACAATGATTACCTTGATAGTGAAAAGAGGCGTTAATACAAAAGCTGCAAGAGAAATGCAGGAACGGATATTAATGTCCATATTAACTAATGGCTGCAAGGCGTAGGAGTGACGTGAGTATTATAATAGGTTAAATGGGATTATTATACTATATTTGAAATAACGCTTCTTTGACTTAAGAGAGACTTTCCGTAGCATACGAAGAATACAAAGTACCTTTTCTTAAGTGTACTGATTTAAAGCACTAATATATGTGTCTCATAGATTGGAAATTATTACCTTCCTAGAAGATGCGAAATATGAAAAACTGTCAATCTTACTACCGAGTCCCCAATCCAACAGCTGTTCTTATATCTAAACATTTCTTTCTACCACTGTCTTACAATTTCTTTTACCCTAACGTTGTAAAGCTACGTATCTATGCTAAAAAAAAAAAAAGTCTTCGTAACAGGCAGACCTTTCTCAGCATTAATGTTAGCCAGAGTAGGCCTACTTCCATTCTGCTTAATGGCTGTCATATTAAAGACACTGAATACCTGTCCACTTTCTCATTTGTTTCAGATCTCTCATCATGATCGCTCTTTCAGTTGGGCAGAAATTATGTCAGCAAAATTAGACATGTTAAAAACTCCTTCAATCTCACTTTCGTATAATCAGACGAGGCATTTACAAACACACATTTTTTTTTTTTTAATGTAAGGAAGAAGGAAAAAGATGACGACTAAGGACCGTACATAGGACATGATACGGATGGCGTTCTGGAATGTAAGGGGTGCAAATGATGAGGTGAGAGAAAGAGAGATTGTCCAGGTACTTGATGGTGCAAAAGAGTGTATATGTGGATTAACTGAAACTAAATGGCAAGGAAAGAGCGTGAGAGAATGAGAGTATGGATGTGGGATATGTGCAGGAGTAGGTGAGAATGAGAGGGCAAAAGAAGGAGTGTGTATTGCTGTGAGTAACAGATGGAAGGAGAATACAAGAGAGTATGGATCAGTTGGGTCAAGGATTATGTGGGTAAGACTGAAAGATGGACTACAAATGTGGGCAATTGTGTACGTTTATGTGCCAACGCAAGATCGTGCAAGCAGAGTGAGAGAAGAGTTTTGTACAAATGTAGAAGTGTGCATGGAAAAGTTTGGAAGGAATGAGAGAGTGTTTTTGACTGGTGATATGAATGGTAAAGTAGGGAATATGAAGGTGGATGGAGTAGTTGGTGAGTGGGGTGTACCTGCTGAGATAGATGAGAATGGCAGTGCTTTAGTGGATATTTGTGCCGGGAGCGGGTTGGTGATAGCGAATACCCTCTTCAGGCACAAAGTGATCCACATGTATACGTGGTGACTGATGAGAAGAGTGGATGGTGAACTGAATGAAAGGAAGGCAATGATTGATTATGTGTGTGGAAGAAAAGATATCAAGATGTGTAATGGATGGAAGAGCATACAGAGGTTGGGGGAGTGGACTTTCTGGCCACCACTTGGTGGTTGTCAGAATCAAGGTCCAAGTAAAATGGAGAAATAGAAGAAGGGAAGGACGGGAGGAAGGAGTAGATGTAAGGAGAGTGGAAAGATTAAAAGAGGATGAGAAAAAAGCAAAGTATAAGAGAGAAGTGGAGGAACGATTGGGTAAATATAAAATAGAGCAGATTGGGGACGTGGAAGGTGTGTGCAAGATATTCACAGAGGAAATATGTGCAGCATGTGAGGTGGTGTGTGGGGTGAAGAGAAGATGAAAGGGGGTGCAAGGAACAGCCTAGTGGGATGAAGAAGTGAGACAGGCTGTGGCACAAAAGAAGAAAGCATATAATGAATGGA
This sequence comes from Coenobita brevimanus, assembly GCF_032717465.1. Taxonomy (NCBI): domain Eukaryota; kingdom Metazoa; phylum Arthropoda; class Malacostraca; order Decapoda; family Coenobitidae; genus Coenobita; species Coenobita brevimanus. Next base: position 14,578,243 of record NC_136986.1, read on the forward strand.
TGAGAAACAGGGGCGTGGAAGAAGTTGAGAGACGTAAGAGAGAGTTATATGTAGAAAGGAAGAGAGAGGTGAAAAGATTAGTAAGAGAGAGTAAGAAGAGAGTGGATGAGGAATTTGGAAGGAATTTGAGTGTAAAGTGGAGGGAATGTAAGAAAATGTTCTGGAAAGAGGTAAAGAGAGTCAGACAGGGTGGCAATGAAGTTAGTAGGGGAGTGAAAGATAAAAATGGTATATTACTAGTGGAGAAGGGAGAAAAAGTGAGCAGATGAAGAGAACACTTTAATGCATTGTTGAAAAGAGAATGAAAGTAATGCGAGTATAAGTAGCTGGGGAATGGCTGGGAGAAGGAGGGAGGAGGGAAGACATGAAGGAATCAGTAGGATGGAAGTTGTGGAAGCACTAAAGAAAGTCAAAATGGGGAAAGCTCCAGGAATTGATAAAGTGTATGGTGAAATGCTGAACCATGGGGAAGAGATAGTAGTAGAATGGATGTGGAAGATGTGCAGATTGGCCTGGGAGGAAGGTAAAGTCCCGGATGATTGGAAGTCACGTATAATTATTCCCATGTACAAAGGGAAATGGAAAAAAGAAGTTTGTGGTAATTATAGGGGCTTTTGTCTTCTTTGTGTAATAGGAAAAGTATACGGTAGGATACATATTGACAGAGTTCAGGAAATAACAGAGGAATTAGTTGGAGGCGAACAGGGAGGCTTTAGGAAGGGAAGAGGTTGTGTAGATCAGATATTCATTCTTAGATCTTTAGTGGAAAAGTTTCTAGGGAAGTGAATGAAGTTGTATGCGGCCTTCATGGATTTGGAGAAAGCATATGACGGGATGGATAGACATAGATTGTGGAAAGTATTAAGAATATATGGAGTTGATGGGAAATTGTTGAATGCTGTAAAAAGTATGTATGAGGGTGCTAAGGCTGCAGTGCGTGTGGATAGTGAATTGAGTGAGTTTTTCTTTTTCAAGGTTGGGTTGAAACAGGTATGTGTCATGTCTCCATGGTTGTTCAATCTGTATATGGATGGGGATATAAAAGAGATACAAGGTAGGCAAGTGAATGTTAGAGTGGCCCTAATGAGAGAGGACAGTGTTTGGAAACTCCCCGTACTGTTGTTTGCAGATGATACTGTATCGTTAAGTGAAGACGAAGGGGAGCTGCAAGGCTTGGTGGATGAGTTTGGAGGAGTGTGTAAGAAACGAAATTTAAAGGTGAATGTAGGAAAGAGTAAAGTTATGGTCTTCAAGAGAGGTGAAGTCAATGAATGTACAGTGAGGTTGAATGATGAAGAAATGGAAAATGTGAGTACGTTTAAGTACTTATGTAGTGTGATGAGTAGGGATGGAAGTTTGGAGGGTGAAGTGCTTGAAAGGGTACAACAAGGAAGTAAGGTTGCTCGTTCCTTGAAGGCAGTTATAAGAAACAGGGAAGTGAGCATGGAAGTGAAAAAGTTATTACATGACAGTATTGTGATACCAACTCTGACGTATGGAAGTGAAGCTTGGACGTTGTTGGAGGGACAGAAGGCAAGAGTGAGAGCAGTGGAAATGAGTTATTTGAGAGGAGCCTATGGAGTCACATGGAGAGACAGACTGACATATGAGTACAGTATGTGAAGGACCGTTGTGCTGTGGATGTGGATGTGATAGAAAGCATTAGGAGAAACACACTGAGGTGGTTTGACCATGTTGAGAGGATGGAAAGTGAGAGACTGACGAGGAGATTGCATGTGAGTGAGGTGGAAGGGGAGAGAGGGAGGGGAAGGCCAAGGATGAAATGGAGATTTGGAGTGGAGAGGTATAAGAGAGAGGGGGGTGTGAATTGGGAGCAGGGCAATGAAATGGCAGGGGACAGGGTGACGTGGAGGCGATTTGTTTGTGACCACCCCGTATAAGGGATTAAGGTGTCTGGCAATAGATAGATAGATAGACAGAAGAAGGAACCAAAGGCCAGGAGCCCACAAACCGTTCCTTCCAAGAAAAACAAAAACAATACTAAAGAGAGCCAAATTCAAGATCCGTTCATTTCGAGATGCCTGGGCAAACTGCTTTTGAAAGACTGGATATCATAGGAAGTAGGAAATACAGACAGAGGGAGACAGTTTCAGAGTTGACCTGTTGCATAAATGAAAAACTGGGATTAAGGGTTAACTCTTGCATTAGAAGTTGGACAGAAACAGGATATGAGTTTGTTGCTAGACTGGTGCAACATGCCCATCGTAGAGGTGGAAGGATGCAAGCAGACACTTCAGAGGAGCAGTGACCATTGAAGTATCGATAGAAAAGCGATAAAGATGCAACAGTGCGGCGAAAAGACAGAGGTTGAAGGGAGCCAGTAAGAGGAGGAGAGTTAATGAGATGAAAAGTCTTTTACTCCATTCTATTGACAAGAGCTGTATGTGTGGAGCCTCCCCACACATGAGAGTTGTACTCTACACAGGGGTGAATAAAACCCGTGTATAAAGTCAACTGTGCAGGGGTAAAGAAGGTAAAAGTCGGCTTAGCACACCTTATCTCTTGGAGGCAGATTTTACAAGAAATGTATTATGATCTTTTCACGATAAGTCCCGAGTGAATGAAACCCCAAGCGTATTTAAGGGTGATGCAGGCACGATAAGTTTCAGTAAGTTTTCTGGCTCACGATTTTTCACTACGAAGCTGCCCGGCCGGGGAGTGCGCGGCGGCAATTTGAGCAAATTTGAGCGAATGAAACACATTCTTGCCTTATTTTCGCCACCCAAAAATCCATGTATTCCCATGAAACCTTCCTCAAGGTAGGCATCGATGTTTGTTCTATCTGATAAACAGGATTAAAACACAGGAAAACACCAGCAAAAAAAGTTATTAGCCCTGGAAGCATGGTCGAGTAAACTGTTTTCACTTCCCAACATCGCCGTTTGAATGTTTTCCATCATACAGGAAAATGATCTAATAAGCTTTTATAGAGAATTTCATCAGCTTTCTAACGAAACAAATCCGGTTGAGATATGATGTATACTTTTCGAGAAAATGGCCAAAAACTGAAAGCCATTTTCGGAAAAAATTCACTGACCTCTGATAGCTAAATTTTCCCAGACACCTTATGTTTTTATTACATAGTAATATGCCCAAATTCACCAGCTTTCCCCATCTCAAATATGAACCCCATACGCCTCATAGTTCTCGAGTAAATCGAAAGAAAGTACTAGGCACTCCGTCCGTGATTGACTTTCGTGATGCGCGCACGGCGTACACAATGTTCCCGCCTACGTAACAACGAACTCTTATCATAAATATTACATAGTTATGTATTGTACATACGTAGAATTTACTGCTCTTTATGATGGTTCAAACGTGAAATCGATACGTCCAATATTTTTCGAGTAATTGGCCGACAAAGTGAGAGTATTACTACGAGCGTTAATCAATGGTAACAGCCGCGAAGAGACACTCATTTCCACCGCCTTTTCTCGCACAAAACGTAACATATTGATCATACGTAGAATTTAGTGATATAGATCATGGTTGTAACAGAAAATCGATAAGTCTAATAGTTTTCGAGTAATTGGCCGACAAAGTGAGGTTAGTACTCCGAGCGCTTGTCACTGATAACAAACTCGAGGAAAAAGAAAAAAAACCCTCGCCTTTTACCCCCCAAAACGCTACCAAAGGCTTACATTCTGGTATTGATTATACGTAGAATTTAGTGGTATTGATGATGGTTGTAACAGAAAATCGATAAGTCTAATAGTTTTCGAGTAATTAGCCGACAAAGTGAGGTTATTAATTCGAGCGAATGTCACTGATAAACGCGAGGAAAAAAAAACATTTCCCTCGCCTTTTACTCCCCAAAACGCTACCAAAGGCTTACATTCTGGTATTGATTACACGTAGAATTTAGTGGTATTGATGATGGTTGTAACAGAAAATCGATAAGTCTAATAGTTTTCGAGTAATTGGCCGACAAAGTGAGGTTAGTACTCCGAGCGAATGTCACTGATAACAAACGCGAGGGAAAAAAACATTTCCCTCGCCATTTATCCCCCAAAACGCTACCAAAGGCTTACATTTTGGTATTGATCATACGTAGAATTTAGTGGTATTGATGATGGTTGTAACAGAAAATCGATAAGTCTAATAGTTTTCGAGTAACTGGCCGATAAAATGATGTTATTACTCCGAGCGCTTGTCACACAACAACCGCTAGGAACAAAAACATTTCTCTCGCCTTTTACCCCCAAAAACGCTACCAAAGGCTTACATTCTGGTATTGATCATACGTAGATTTTAGTGGTATTGATGATGGTTGTAACATGAAATCGATAAGTCTAATAGTTTTCGAGTAACTGGCCGACAAAGTGAAGTTACTCTTCCGATCGCTACCAACTTTTACACACTTTTTTCCTTGCACACCTGCCTGAAGACTATGCTACCAACTTTTTTTCCCTCTATCTGTACAGACTGTTACATCTTCCATGGATGTTTTCCTATTGTTATAACCTACTACACATAAACATAACTCTTCTATAGTTACTGCTGTGGAGATTTACTTTCTTTCATATGTGTAATCTGTAGGAGAAAATGGTTATTTGTCTGAAAGTTGGAGAGGTAATGGTAATAGATTATTATATATATCAACAAAATTTGCAGAACTCACTTCCTCCAGGGGTGTTGATCCAGTTAGACCAGGGATTTGAAGATGAGGAGTTATGTAGTGTGTGTGTGAGTAAGCTTCTCCCTGAGAGTATGAGGCAACGCTATTTTTAGCACACACCACACTCGTTCACGGAAACTCGCAGCTTGTTTGACGTATATTTCATACAATTCCATACGCATTTACACTATCAGAATCACAATAATTCCAGCCCTAAAACACCGGTAATTCTCCCCTCCCGACTTCAGGTTTGCCCCTTCACAACACTTTTTCATGCCGTACGTAACGCTTGCTGGCTCCATAATTTCACCAAGCCATCCACAGTATGTTTCACACAATATATATTTATGCCTTGGCTTCATTTATATACGTATTTCCACTCACGCCATACGGCCTACGGGGGGGCGGAGTGGCGAAACCCCGCTACACTGACCATGCGTCTGGCTCCAAGGCCCAACGATTGCTAACAGCCAGAATTGTTTTTCAATACATATATGTATGTTCCATCGACAATATCACGTCACTATATGTTCACATACAATGTATTATCTCATTGAGTCAATAGGGCCTTTGCCTCGGGCGAGAGGGGGAGAATTATGGACGATTTAAAGGGAACCACGAGCAGTCAAACACCACCACCTGACTGCTTGACAAACACTGAGGTTGGAGGGAGCGGGCTGAGGTAGATAAGGCAAAGCAGCGTTGCCAATGACTTACCTCGAGAGAGCTTTGGCGGCCCTATGATGCGTCCAAAAATCACGCAAATCGGCCTATAAGTTTTTTTCTGACGATTATTTTGGTGCTTAAACCACGCGATTCGAGTGACTGTGCCATATCGCAAAGGAGGCGACGTCACTCGAATCGAGTGAGTGTGTCTGGGAGGGTTAATAAGCATTTTTGGATACTCCTGCGGAAGATTTTGTCAGGTTGATAGGTGTAAGAACTGAATCTTTGATGCTTTAAAAACAACAAGATTATTTTTACCCTAGTCAGAGATACAAGCCAAGTCTGACATTAGGTATGCCATAGCCTCATCCCTTGTTTGTTGAAGTAACTACTGAGATGGACATTGTGGGAACCAAATGGAAAGGTGAAGGGTGGAATCATCAGCTAACAAGTGGATAGTGTTATATGTACAGCTTAGAAGGTCACTGATGAATAAAAGGAAGAGAGCTGGTGATAGGCCAGAGCCCTGCAGAACACCACTGCTAATGGATCTAGGAGAAGTACGATAGCCATCTACATCAGTGGCTATAGAACGACCAGAAATGAAGTTATAGGTGAAGGCACAGATAACTATATAGAACTTTACATCATTCATCCTGATTTAAGCAATAATTGAACCCAGCCTTGTATAGTCCCGTACGTTATTCAATAACACCCTTGCTACAATAATATTCTCTCCCCTCCCTGCCTGGTATCAAAGAGTCAGCCTTTTGGGTTACGAGCACTGCTGCCTCTATTTTCGTCATTGTATAGAAAGCCTAAGGAAAGATCAGTTTCTAAACGGTTAGGAATGCCCTGATGCAAAATTGGCTCTGTAGTCTATCCGTCAAACCGATATGAGGAAGCAAGATAGGATCTTTAGTACAGGCTGAAGCTGATTTACTTGTTCAAGATCATCAGAATATGTCGAGCTGCATTGAAAATATTTAGTGCACTCAAGTTTACAACCAGCCTGTCTATGCAGGAGTCCCTTTATACTTCAAGAGGAGAAATCTTGCTTGCAGTCTTAGGCATTATGGCTCTACGTATCCGTAAAAACTCTGTAGAGTTTCGGGGGATTCATGCAAAGGAGTGGGGGTGGATACCGTAGTCATTACCACGAATCCCAATTATAATTAATCTCCCAAACTAGTATGAATCTCGTAGACCCACATTCAAACGTCTTGTGATTGATATTGTCAAGATTAGTTCTACTTTCGTGAAGAATGTGAGAAGTTCTAGTCGCTTCTTCCCCTGGGTCAGGGCTATTTAAGTAGGCTACTTTAGGAGTAAGGCTGGATCATGAAACTATGATTGTTAGAACGGCCATACATTAATTTTGGCTCCATTTTTTCCTCTATCTATACACTTATACATGGAATGAAACGAAAAATTCATATATCATAATTTGCTTTTACATTTTCCGCTAAGCACACAGATACAAAGAACAATGCAAAATTGTCTGTTTTATGTGTTTTTTATTTGTTTATTTGCATTCCTCCGAGTCTGTCAAAGGGCCAATGAAAAACAGCTCAAGGGCCGGTCTTGGCCCGAGGGCCTCCAGTTGAATAGCCCCGCCCTAGGTGGAACATTGGAGAAGTTACTAATTCCAGGTGTCTTCAACCATTGGCGAGGGTGAAAGGAATTTATCGTCTTGAATGACTGCCAGTGGTGAGAGGACAAAGACTGCCATATATATATATATATATATATATATATACATACAGAGAGAGAGAGAGAGAGAAAGAGATCAGCCACCTCATTTTCGACCAGATGAAGAACAGATACCACAGTTTCATCCACGTGAAGATCAACCAACGTGATGATCAACCACCTTATATTCACCCACCTGAAGATCAGCCACCCAGCTTCACCCTTCTGAAGTTCTGCCACCTCAGTTTCACCCACCTGAAGATCAGTTACCCAAGTTTCACCAATCTGAAGATCAGCCACACCAATTTCACCTATCTGAAGATCAACCACTCAAGTCTTGCCTGTGTTAATCGACAAGAATGTCCGGTACTTCAGTGAGCGACTCCTACAACCAGACAACGAATGTGAGATTTATTTTTCATTCTTAATATCACATATTCTAGGTACTGTTGGCGATAAAGAGCCAGTAATCGGCAGACACAGTATCTGTATTGATAAAAATCTTAATAATATCAGTATCATAATTATCAGTATCTGTAATGATAAAAAACATTAAAATATCAGAATCATAAAATGTATACTGATATTTTACATAGGATATTACAAGAGTCTTGCTACCCTATAGGGCTGCTCAGCACTTGTCCAAATAAGAGGGTTCGCTTTGGAATAAGAGCTTTGTGACCAGGTAGGGCAACAAAGCACTTGCCCAGATGAGAACAGCTTCTGAAAACTGCCTCCACCATCCCAGCAGCAACACAGCTACCACCAGCTTCATCATCAGCACAACTACCATCAACACCACCATAGCTATCATCATCATCATCATCATGGCTACCACAACCACCACCATTATCGCAGCTACCACCAACACCACCACCATCACCACCAGAGGTACCACCAACACCACCACCATCACCATCACCACCAGAGGTACCACCAACACCACCACCATCACCACCAGAGGTACCACCAACACCACCATCATCAACACAGCTACCACCACCATCGCCTTGATCACCACAGCTACCACAACCACCATATCAGCTACCATTACCATCACCGCAACCACAAATAACCCCCCTCCCCCCCAAAAAAAAAGTCATCACAGCTCCCACTACCATCACTACCACAATTACCAAAATATTCTGCTGAATATAATCGTCTGTTTGTTGCCTCAGTGCAGCAACAGGCAGCAGACTGTAGATGGACAACAGTCTCTCTCTCTCTCTCTCTCTCTCTCTCTCTCTCTCCAAAGACTCATGAAACTGCAAGGAAAAGCCCCGCCGCCTCTCCCACCTGGGCATATTGTAAACCTAATGAGAACAATTATTAGGGTGCAAAACACCTCTTTAGAAAAACTTGATCTGGCTCACCTAAGACCCAAATCCAACTTTCCTGCCAAGTTTCATCAAAAGTCTTTTTCCAGTTTTGGCTACACACACACACACACACACACACACACACACACACACACACACACACACTTAGCAAACTCTCGTACACGTTAGCACATAACCCGAGATGAGTCATTATCCAGCACAGCAGAGGGCTGAATTTAATCAAATTGCTTGGGATCTCCTGCCATATTATCGGCCACAGCAGATGGCTGAATTTAAAAACATTCCCTGGCAAGGCTAAAAATCGAAATTCGAGCCATTCATCCCATCACCCCTCTCCCCCCCAAAAAAAAATCCTTGCAGTTTTTACTTGAAATTTTAATTTCTCTCCCACAACAGATGGCTTCATTTCGTTCTTCCTACCCGACGTAAGACAGATGCAAGCAGAATATGTTTTAGACACAGTTTGCACATGGTTGATATTGTTTTCTTTTTTTCTCCTGTAGCAGTGCTAATACTGTGTATCCCGACATGTGATTTAAGGATCGACAATGTTACCTTTATTGGGCATTATTATTACTGAAACGAATGAATATGCATACTTACTCAGCTTAATTCATGAATTTTTCATACCTCAAAAATATATTTGTACACGGGATCACCATGCAATGGCTTCCCTACATCATCACCGTAATTCTTTGGGAAAATAGCAAAAATTTCATCCCACATGCGCCTTCATCACTGGAGAGAGAGAGAGAGAGAGAGAGAGAGAGAGAGAGAGAGAGAGAGAGAGAGAGAGAGAGAGAGAGAGAGAGAATTATCATCCCTCATCTTAACTAAGCTGGAGAGAGAGAGAGAGAGAGAGAGAGAGAGAGAGAGAGAGTTGATGTTTATGCTACTATGGGTTTCAGAGGCAGTGGAACACTGGTTTTCGGCAATAACTTGTTATCAAAGCGCTGGATTACGATGATATTTTACTAGGGTATGTTTCAGACCCCGACCTAACTGGCGTCTGTATGGATTATCACCTACTGTGGAGACTTACTGTAAGGCACTTATACTAGTAAAATAAGCATGCGAGGCGACAGAATGAGCCATCGCTTGTGCGAGACTAGCGTGACGTACAGTTATGATGTTATGTAGGTACCGGCCACCCGGATACTCCAAATATTACGATACTAGTAAGGCAGGACTCTGTCCGAAAACGTCAGTTCATGGCTTTGGTTATAAGGCACACTGACTCGGACAGAAAATGAATCAAAGTATGAAATAATGCATTGCTTTTGAGTGAGAATGAAACGCCATAGCAACGCCAAAAATACAAGGATGCGAACACATACGAACACACGTTTCGTCACTTAAACATTTGTAATGTTGGAAGTGTACTTCAGTCAGGGGATGTAGGGAGTTGTACACCTCAAGTGGATGGTATTTCCATATATGACGATAACATTACATTAATTCACACCCCTGCATTAAAAATGGAAAACTTCCTTATAGGTCTAAACAAAAATACCAGGCTTATTATTCAAATATAGGCAACATTTTCCGTCTACCAAAGCAGACACCCACCCTTTCCAATATTTCACCCATACGATGATTAGGGGACAGTGTCTATATGGACAATGTCAGTGACGTCACGACATTAGTGAGGGCGCGGGGCATTTCCCCGCTGGCCTCGCTCCAGCAATGTGAAAAACAGTCGCCTTGCATGCTTATTTTCCTCTTGTACGTGCCTCAGGTCTCCACATTTGGTAATAAACCATTTAGAATTGTCTTGTATATTCAGCTGATGCCAGCCAAAATATAGTTGTCATCTCTGCCTGATGCCTCCAGAGAATTCTTGACTTGTATTGCACAGACAATCCAGAGATATATATCTTGCATGATCGACAGGTTTGTGGGTGCTTAAAATAGTTAGGCTGTCCGTAATTGTTTGATTAATCCACATGAACCATCTAAAGTTTTAAAACTAATAAAATAGGAGTAAGTTATAACATTGTTTCTCATTTGCGCTGGAAGTACTATAGAAGAAGCCTTACATGAAATAAAGAATTATACTGAAGAGCAGCACCAAATTATTGAGAAGCCAAACAAGGGAGGAAGGTAACAAGCACCCCCATTACAGTCCAGCTTTAGGGCCAGGAAATGATGGCATTCACGATAGCTTATCTATATGGATGTCAGTTTACAAACAATAAAAGAACATAAAGTGACCAATTTAGATCACCTTCGAGTCAGTGATGAACATCTATTAAGATTCAGTGCAATTCCGCTTAATGAAGTTCTTAATATATACCGTACCTGAAACTGGCATCATATAGGACTCAAATCATCTCTAAACGCATTCAGCTACAGGTGATTCACAAGTTCTTGTATAGCAATTGCATTGTTGTGTGACTAGTGACTCAGCAGATGTTCCCACGCATAGTATCTGTGTCTTTTGCAATTTGTTTGTTGCACTGCCTCTGGAACACTCAAATTTCTCCTTGAAAGAAATGAAGAGTATCACAGGGCCTTTTCACAGTTGTAGGTACACACGGTTTAATTCGTTATGGTAACCCCTTCCTTTGCCCTGTGCTGGAACTGTGATTTGCATAGCTAAACAGGCACCCAGTGTCAGCTGCTGCTGTACTGGAGTTACAGTGGCCACAACTTATGGATGTGGTGTCCTGCCCTAACCGTGGGCAATAGCACCAGAACTCAGATAAATCAACCTGAACGGGGTAAACTGGGGAGAGTTCTGTGAATCCAGAACCCAGATTGTAAAGCGACAATTATGTTCCGTATTCTGCAGGAATGTTGGCTTCCCATCTTCTCAGTCATACCTGTATGTGTTTCTGATTGTCCCCTGTTGTGGAAATACTGCTTCAAATGTTGGGCTAAGAACAACACTTCTTGTCCCACTTAAAATTCCCTTCCTCTCTGTCCAGCTCTTTCCCTGTGCCCCTCTTTCATTTTGACTTGGCGGCAAGGCCCCTTAAAATTGTGGTGCTGTAATAGTCAGTTCTGCTTTCAGTATTCTTGTTCTGCCGTAGCTTTTCTGTCTGTTGCTGTCTCAACAATAACATAAAGAAGGCAATGGCATAAAAACATGGGGAGTAGTTACACAATCCATGACCACAAACCAAACAAAACTACGATTGTAGAAACAACAAACCAAAACAAAATCTATCTATCTATCTATATACCTAGGTTGCTTCCCCCAAGGAAAGGGAGGTAGCCGAGACAGGACGACACACTCCCCATTTACTCATCCATTCAAACACATTCATTCGCATCTTAGCCCCAAAGGGGAGAACGGACAGATCCTCACCGCACCACACCGCACAAGGGTCAACTGCGCAATGCAATCAGTGACATCCGCTGCAGGGCCTGACAGCAGAGCTGGTTTACCCCTGCCACATCATAACAGACCCATCCCCTTACCCGCACCTGACCTCACTAGCTGAGCAGACCAAATGCGGGAGAATATCCCCTCAGGGCTGCGTCATCATTTATTCATTCACAATTTCTCTTCATTTATTTCTGTCACGCACAGCCACTCTTCCTTGCTCAACAGACATCCCTCTTGCATCCACCGCTCTCTTCACACTGTCCATCCATCCTATTCGTGGTCTTCCTCTCAGCCTTACACCTCTCACATCAGATCTAGTTATCTTTTTGACCAATCGCTCATTATCCATTCCCTTCATATGCCCAAACCATCGCAACACCCTCTGCTCAACTCTACCAGCTAAACTAAATAATATTGTAATATATCAGTATGATAGCTTTCAGAATTAATACCGTAAACAGCTAAAATCTCGGGAATATTTATATACCTGGTTGCATATCCTAAAAAAATTCTTAGCGGTAATTATCTAACGTGTTTGTGGTGATGAAAACCAAAAGCATTTTTTATTTTACATACAATACTGCTTAAACAACGTTAAAATATTCTCCTTAATGGGTCATATTCCTTAGCAGTGTTATGCTACTTCTATACAGAGACAGTAACTAGGTCATGCACCAAAACAGAGAGAGAGAGAGAGAGAGAGAGAGAAATGACTATACCGGTCACAGACAGTTACTGGTCACCTTAGAGAATATTGCTGCATTGCTGAATTTGCTATCTAGGTCAAGTTCTAGACAGGAACAACTTACGTTTTATGTAGTAACTCAATAACCGTTTGTCAAACTGCCACCAAAAGTATACAGACCTGGCCCAGGATCAGATAAAACTTCAAGGGCCAAGATATGCATCATTTATGTTTCGGATTTCCTGTATGAGACAGCGAATGACAAGTGACGAAAATGGGGTGTATGAAGTACAGTGTCGTAATTACGCTCATAAATGAAGTTCATTTTTTTTTCTTTCAGTAAAGATGTCTGGAAAATAGGTATCGTTGTATTTCCTTTCATATTCAAGTATCTATAATAGTCTCAGAGTAAAGTGAGGTTGAAAAGTCATAATTTGTCTACATTTTTGGACCTGTGACCTTGAAAACTAGGTCAAGGTCAGTGCAACAAGGTTAGTATAATGGGATCATATTGGTGTACATCCTCTATATGTATTATGAAAAACTGAGGCGAAAAGTGACGGAATAATAATAATAATGATAATAATAATAATAATAATAATAATAATAATAATAATAAAGATCGACACCTATGGTAATAGGTGGAGCTCATTAATAAAAACAATGACGGATACAATTATGTCCATGCAAGGTAATGGGTGATCAGTAAAAATAAAAATAATGACTGATACAAAGATCTCCACCAAGGGTAATATGTGAAGATCAATAATAATAAAACTAGAATTCTGACATTGCTGATGTAGTATTCAGTGAACTCTACATTCCAAAAAAGCGTCAAAAAATAGATTTGCAGTAATTTTTTTTTTCGAGGAAGAAGGAACCAAAGGCTGAGCCCGCATTAACGTTCCTTTCAAGAAAGAAACAAAAACAATACAAAAGAGAGCCAAATTCAAGATCCATTCATTTCGAGATGCCTGGACACACTGCGTTTGAAAAACGGGAGATCATAAGAAGTAGGAAATATAGACAGAGGGATACAGTTCCAGAGTTGACCTGTTGCATAAATGAAGGACTGAGAGTAACTGTTAGCTCTTGAATAAGAGGGTTGGACAGCAAAGGGATCAGAGTTTGTTGCTAGATGGGTGCTACGTGCCCGTCGTAGAAGTGGAGGGATGCAAGCAGACAGTTCAGAGGAGCAGTGACCATTGAAGTAGCGATAGAAAAGAGATAAAGAGGCAACAGCGTGGCGAAGACACAAAGGTTGAAGGGAGCCAGTAAGAGGAACAGAGTTAATGAGACTTCACCCCATTAAGAAGAGCTGTATGTGTGGAGCCTTCCCACACATGAGAGTTGTACTCTAAACAGGGGCGAATAAAACCCCTGTACAAGTCAACAACTGTGCCGGAGTAAAGAAGGCATGGAGTCGGCTTACCACACCCAATCTCTTGGAAGCAGATTTCACAAGAGATGCAATATGATCTTTCCAAGATAAGGCCCGTGTGAATGAAACCCCAAGCATGTTCAAGGATGATGCAGGATTGATCTGGATATTATTAAACATTAGTGGGTATTCCTGTGGAAGAATTTGATAGGTTGATAGGTGTAAAAACTGAGTCTTTGATGCATTAAAAACAAGCAGATTATTTTTACCCCAGTCAGAGATATGAGCCAAGTCAGACATTAGGTGTGCCAGAGCCTCATCCCTTGTTTGTTGAAGTAACTGTTGAGATGGACGTTGTGGGAACCGAATGGAAAGGTGAAGGGTGGAATCATCAACGTACGAGTGGATCGGGTTAGACGTACAGCTTAGAAAGTCATTGATGAATAAAAGGAAGAGAGTTGATGATAGGATAGAGCCCTGAGGAGCACCACTGATGATAGATCTAGGAAAAGAACGATGGCCGTCTACAACAGCGGCTATAGAATGACCGGAAAGGAAGCTATAGATGAAGGCACAGACAGAAGGATAGAAACCGTACAAGGGCAGTTTAAAAATTAAAGATTTCTGCCAGACTCCATCGAAAGCCTTTGAAATGTCAAACGCAATGGCCTAGCTTTCACCAAAGTCCCAAAAGGAGGATGACCAGGAATCTGAAAGGTAGGTGAGAAGATCGCCAGTGGAGCGTTCCTGATGGAACCCATACTGACGATCAGAAAGAGGGTTGTAACAGGAAAGATGCTTTAAATTTTTCTGTTAAGAATGGACTCAAACATTTTTGAAACACAGGATATTAAAGCAACTGGACGATAGTTAGAGGGTTGGGAACGGTCACCCTTCTTTGGGACTGGCTGAATGAGAGCAAACTTCCAGCAAGAAGGAAAGGTACAAGTAGAAAGACAAAGGCGAAAGAGTTTACCTAAGCAGGGTGTAAGCACAGAAGCACAGTTCTTGTGGACAACAGGAGTGACCCCATCAGGCCCATATGCCTTGAGGCCATATGCCTTGAGGCCAGTGATGGCAGAAAATACATCACCTAAAGATATTTTAATGTCAGCAATGTGGAAGTCAGAGGGGGGAAGTGAAGGAGGAACAGCACCGGAATCGTGTAAGTGGAATTGGAGGAGAAAGTCTGAGTGAAGAGATCTGCTTTATCAGTAGAAGAAATAGCTACAGAGCCATCAGAGTAGGAATGAGGAGGGAAGGCTGATGAGGTAAAGTTGTTAGAAAGGTTTTTGGCAAGGTGCCAGAAGGAGTGGGAAGAATTCGAGTTCGAGAGTTGAGAGCATTTAGAACGGATGAAATAATTTTTTCCAGATAGAAGAACAGACTGAGCACGATTCTGGGCAGAAACATAAAAAAGATGTGATTCGGTGGTGGGTTGGCTCCGGTACCTTTTGTAGGCCCTTTCCTTGTTGCGGATAACATTAGAAGAAGCGTGATTAAACCAAGGCTTTCTTGCATTAGTCAGAGGACATGAGAAAGGAATGTATTCTTCCATGCCAGAGAGAATAACCTCTGTAACGTGCAAGGCACACTCAGGTGGCTCTCGGCCACGGATGCAATAATCATTACAGGGTAAATCAAAGAAGTACTACCTGAGGGCCTCTCAATCCGCAGCTCCAAAGTGCCATAGACGATGTTTCTTTGGAGTGTCCATAGGCCATACCGAAGTGTTAGGACATGTTAAAGTAATAATGTTATGAGTGGAGAAGCCAATGAAGGGAAAAGATTACCAGTGTAAGCAGAAGGATTAGTAGTAAGGAAGAGGTCAAGTATGTTGGAGCTCTCTCCAAGGGATACGGTTAGGGTGCTGCACAAGCTGCTCTAGATCATTAAGGATAGAAAAGATGAAGGCTTGTTCACCAGGTGGATCAGTGAAAGGAGAGCCAAAGATGGTCGTGAACATTGAAATCTCCTAAAATGGAGATTTCTGAGAAAGGAGAAATGGATAGAATATGTTCCATTGTAGAAGTAAGATAGTCAAAGAATTTTTGATAGTCAGTAGAATTAGGAGATAAGTAAACAACGCAGATATATTTACACAGAGAATGACAGGAGAGCCGAAGCCAGAGTGTATAGAATTCAGACGAATCAAGTTCAGGAACACGAGAGCAAGATAGGTCATTGCGTACATATACGCAACATCCACCTTTGGCTTTGAAATTTGTATAGAGAAAATAGGAGGATACAGAGAAGGGTTTGCTGTCAGTTGCCTCAGACAGCTGAGTCTCAGTAAGAAAGAGAAGGTGAGGTTTAGAGGAGGAGAGGTGGTGTTCAACAAACAGAAAGTTAGAGGAAAGGCTGCAAATGTTGCAGAAATGAAGAAGTAGTGAGGCAGACAGTTGATCCAGGTACTTGTTACCGGGAGAGAGGCGGATGGTAGGGGCATTTGTGGTCCTCCCTCCCCTGAGGACTCCGAGGCATTTGCGTTTTGCGCCATTTTTCTTTTATTCAATGTTGAAAAGGAAATGTAGTGTGTACTGTGCATGTAGTTTAGTGATGATAGTTTCAGAAACTTGTACTGGAGAGCATGATACCCTACTCTCTGTGTTACTGAAGCATTGAAAAAGTTCAGCAAAGGGGGATGGTCAGGAACTAGTCCTGAGGGCTGATGAAACGGGAGCTCCACCTCTCCCTGTCGTCGGCTTTCCATCCACCTTGGGAGCACTGCCCTGCTCGACTGGTGCTACACTCTACTCCTGTTATGAAATCTAAGAAGTGGACACTCTTAGGATTCTGGAAATAGTCTTATCACTGCAGACCTAATATTAAGGAACTTTTCATATGGCAAAATTTTTACGGATTTTGACCTGTGACCTTGAGATCAATGTCAAGCTTTTCATACCATGCAGATCATGTTCACTCAGGACAAACTACATTTCCACCGAGTTTGGTCAAAATCGGTCAAATACTTCTCGATTTAGCACTTTCAAGCATGAGGTGGAAAGTCTTTGCTCTAGAATATGTTGACTACTACTTACTGGAACATTGTAAAGCACTCGATTCAGTAGTTTTTCCTGTGCTGGAGAGCGATAATTGAAAAAAAAAATAACACAGACAGTGCTAGTGCTAGGGAATAAAACGTTCTGCCAAAAGAAGCCTACAACCAAGATACATCACTCCCGAAAATTTCAAGTCTCTATCTCGAACAGTGTTGGAATGCCAGCCTTTTAGATCTTCTCCCCGCCCCCCCCCAAAAAAAAAAAAAAAAAAAACAATATCAACAATATCAATTAGAACTCCACAAAATGTGCACTTCTTAATAATGACCGATACAAAGCTCTCCATATATGGTACTTGGTGGAGATCAATAACTTTCCATAACAATAAGCTACAGATCTTGACTTTTTTTTTTCCAACAGAAAGTTCAGATCCCACGCACCCAGTCCACCTGCGTTCTTCTCTGGTGTTCGACCAGCTGCTGAAGGGCATCATACGGAATGGCTACACCCTCACCATCACTCGCTACCGCACTAGTCTGTTCTACAACATGGTAAGTTTCCACAACCTCTCTGAATACATCGAGGTCAGTGTCCGCCACCTCAATGAACGCATCACCCACAGTACACATCACCCTCAGTGTCCTCCACCACACAAAATACATCACGCTATAGTCCTCCACCCTCAATGAACACATAAGAGTCGATGTTCCTTCATAACCAATTGTTACATAACTGTGCCCCATAACAGTTGCTTTGCGTACTACCTTCTCCCCTGTCATACTAAAATTTTCCTGAAACTTCTTATCACTGTGAAGAAGACAGCTCCACAACCCTTTATTCCACAGTCTATTACGGAATATGTTAATGTCTTTAACAGGTATAGGCATAATTTACATGGATACCAAATAAATTTTTCTTTATTAAATTCCTAAATTTGAAAAAAAGTTTTCCTATGGGATAAGTGTGACACACCAAATGCACTTAAATCCTGTTCGTGTACAATTAAAATAAACGAATCATTTTCTGTAATAGAATTCTGCAGCCTATGTATCCATACCCGTACTCCTTACATCCTTAAGGGATGGCCCGAAGCAAATTTCTCTTCCATGTCGCCCTGTCCTCTGCCATTTGCCTGCCCTTTTTCCAACTCACAACTCACAGTGTCATATATCTCTCCCCTCCTTCTCATCCTTGGTCTCCCTCACCACCCCACACACATACACTTTCTTACTACTTCCTCACTCTCCATTCTCTACACAAGGCTAAAACACCAAAGAGGATTTCTTTTAACACTTTTCATCACATCTACATGAATACTACCTCACTCCTTTATATCCTCATTTGTCTGTCTGTCTCTCTGTGTAAGGCCACATGCTCCTCTAAATAACTCATTTCCACTGCTCTCACTGTTGACTTGTGTTCTTCCAACATGATTCAAGCTTCGCTTCCACAGTTTTATTCGTCCATGCTTACGTCTCTATTAATTTTCAATGTTTCAGTGAACCAGGAACGTTTCTTCCTCGCTGTACCCTTTCAAGTACATCATTCTCAAAACTTCCATCTCTACTCACCAAGCTACCTAAGCGCTTGAGTGCCATCATACTATATTCTTAGTTCCTAATTATCCAGATTCATTGTGCATTTTGTAACTGAATTTCCTTCAAAGACCAAAACTTTACTCTTATCTACATTCACTTTTAGATTTCATTTCTTACACTCTCGAACTTGTCCACCAACCCTTCAAGCTCCCATTCATCTTTACCTGACAGTAGAGTATCGTCAACAATCAGTATTACAGGAAGTTTCAAACCTACCCACTCCCGTTAGGAGCACTGCAACTTCCGCTACCCTACCTTGTCATCACTTTTATAACTCCATCCATACATAAAGTGAGCAACCATGGTGACATAACACATCCATGTTTCAGTCCAATATTCATATAAAAGAACTCACGTAATTTACTGTCCACATGCACTACAGCTATACATCCCTCATACATACTCTTGGCAGCTCTCAACAGGGTCTCAAACCTTCCCATTCTAAACCAGTCAGGAGGACCACATGACACTTAGATAGAGCAGACTGACATCGATTCTATCCAGTCCTTCATAAATGACAAAATACAGGGTGGTATGCAATTCTTCATATCCATCCTACAATTAACTTAAAGGTCAGACTTACTACACTGGTTCGACTACAAATGAGCAGAGCATTTACCTAAAAGTCTTTAACTTATAAATAAGACTTAAAGTAAAAAAGTGCCGAATACCTCAATCCCTTAAACTGGCTAGAGCCCACGCAAATGCAGTAAAAAGTTTCGCTAAACCAAACTTTCTTCACAGACAAGGAACCAAACTATTAAGTAATCCGAGTGAGAGTAGAATATGTTGGTCAGCTCTCAGTTCTTTTAATAGTAACTTTAGCAAGACATCATCCATTCCCCCACCAAAATCATTAGATGTAAACATTGTAAATGACCCTTGTGGAAAAGCTAACTTTCTTGCCAGTACATTTGTCAGAAATTCTACGTTAGAGGATGCCAGTCAGAACGTTCTTGCACTAGCACCTGACTCTCCTGAAATGATCCATTAAAGATGCAGATTTGATGCTAAATGTCTGTTCTATACAATTTACTAACAAACTAAGCTCCAGCCCAGATGGAATTCCTTCAACAATATTGAATTAGTGTTCTCCAGAACATGCTCCTCTTCTAGCTAGATAATTCAGACTGTGCGCACGTACTCTTTTATCCCGTAACTCTTTAACAGAAGACAACCACCACCCATTTTCAACGAAAGGAAGCTCCTCTGATCTTTCTTATTACAAACCAATGGCTATTGAATGATCTATTGGTAAAGTCCTTGACTCTGTCTTTACTGGGCTAAGTAAAAAATCTTGACTCCTACTGTACAACGGGATGTGACAAACAGTACGGTTTTCACCACGAAAAATCCATTGTTTATACTCAATATCTTTACTCATACCATCCATCAGTCAATTGACCTACATGGAGAAACCCATACAGTAGCCCTCGAAAACTTTTGACAGTGTGTGGCACTATTCCCTGCTCTCCAAACTCCCTTGCTACAGCCTATCATCTTTTGTCCCACTGATTTCCTTATATCTCAATATCAGAATGATAATAATAAAGGTAGATGATGTATATTCCAACTTCCACTTCATAGAAGTCTGTGTACCACAAGCATCAGTCGTGGCTCCAACCCTGTTTCTCATTCATATTAATGATCTCTGGTCTGTCACCCATAACCATTTCACTTGCATGCAGATAACTCAACGCTTCACAGTTCTTTCATGCATAAACATCTTTTCACAAAGTTTGACATCTCTGACTCCAAACTCCGCAGAGTAATCTCAGTAAATCAAGACTTAGCCAAGATTGCTGACGGGTAACAAAATAATAGTGTCCACTTAATGGTTGGAAAACCAAATATATCCATTTTTCTAACAGACAGATATTGCCAGATTCCTATATTACCTTCAGTGGAAGCAATATTTGCATCTCTAAAAGTATATAAATTCTTGGTGTTTCGCTTAACAGTACCCTCACTTGGAACTCTCATTTTAGATTGCTTGCTAAAACCACCTCAAAGAAACAGAATCCATAACTTCTTCATGGACAACCAATTAGCTATAATTTCCAAGAGCCCTGTGTTCTCTCAGCTCGAATGTTGCTCACCCTTGTGGAGTGGGTCACAATTAACAACAAAGCTGTAAAAATATTTAATAACCCAGCAGTTACAAATGAACTACCTCCGTTACAAGTCAAATCGAATGTTGCCTCCTTCGGAATTTTTTGCTGATACTTTAATGGCAAATGCTCAGACGAAGTTGCATCCATTGTGCCATCTCTCCACACCTTTGCCAGTGCAACATAGGCAAAGGGTAGTGCTCATGACTGGACTATCACACTGCCATATTGCAGAACATCTTCCTATTAGAATTCCCGTATCCCCCGAACTACTTCTTTTTTGATCTTGCTTCCCCACAATAATTTCCCCCAGTACTTCAACCTACAGCCTTTCAAGTCGAACTGTCACGGGATTCTGTTGAATGAAGGACAGCAGTAGTCTGTATGTGGATTTATAAAATTTGGTTTTCCTTCCCCTGATAATCTTCTCTTTTTAAAAAATCAGCTTCACATATTTTTTATACATTCCTCACTCATGTTCCTGACGTGACAGTACTGGGTGGGTAAGGGTTATTGACATGCTAGCTAAAAATATATCAAAGAAGACTCAGATCTGGATAGATCTACAATTGACGATCATGAAGTAGACAAAGGACATAAGGATGGCAAATTGGAAAATGAGAGATCCAAGCGATGAGGTGAATGAGATTATTTTAGTGCTTGAGGAAGAAAAAGTGGACATATGTTGGCTAACCAAGAATATATGGCGAAGTGAGTCTGTGATAGAGTGAGAGTATGGAGTAAACATATCAGTTGCATATCATTCTGATGTCTATATATAACTATTTGCTCTGTGATAAACTGCAAGACTCGTAATTCAAAAGTTATATGTTTCTTGGAATAACAATTAAATATTGGTTGCGATATCTCTAGAACGATACTTTCAAAAGCCGCTTACAGGAATCTTATGTGGTTGTGGTGACACACACAAGTCGACAGTCAAAGCCAAGAAGGCCACCCAGCTTTTGTATGTGCAGAACCCCCATCTCGGGTGTGTGAAAACAGCAGCCTTCTCATGAACCATACGAGTCTTGTTCACCCACACACTCACGTGTCCTGTGCCAACAATCGTCTCCCTCGCGCTCTTCGAGTTACCTAAACTTCTTGCTTGTGTAAGACACTCACAAAGCAATTGGTAACACGAATTGACAGTGCAAGTATGCTTTGAATAGCGCCTCATGCAATCAGATGTGGAGGGAACTTTGAATGTGAAGCAAATGAAACTTTGAACCTGGCAATCATGTCTGGTGCTACCCCCAGTGGAAAACGTGATACTACTAATGCTGCCAATGACAAGGTTAAAAGGGCAAGACGTTGCTTATCCCTTGACGTGAAATTAGACATTATTAAGCAACATAAGGAGGGGCAGGGACTAAGCAAAATCACTGCTTCCCTAAAGCTGCCCCAGTGGTTTCAACAATCATACAGAAATCTGAGGCTATAAGTATGGCATCACAGAACGTGACATCCCTGACTACAAAACGTCTAACTAGAGCAAGGGAGCCTATCATTGAGGAAATGGAGCATCTCCTGGCTCTGTAAGTTAATACCATGAACCAAGCAAAGCAGCCTCTTCATCACTTCTTCATCTGCACCTAGCCTCTCCCTCTGTCGAATGATCTTAAGGAAAAGGAAGGTTTGGAAGACAAGGAGGAGTTCAGCGCCAGCACAAGTTTTATTTATTTATTTATATTTCAGCCGGGAAGAATGACGTGAGCCTGGGTTCAAGGCTGCAAAGGATGGTCTCATCCTCCTACTTGGTGTCAGTGCAGAGGGAGACTTGAAGCTCAAGCCACTTCTTGTGTATCACTAGGAGAATCTCTCAGTGCTAGCAGGATTTCTAAAGAAGACTCTTGGGGTTATGTGGAAAAGTATCCCAAGGACCTGGCTGACCTCCACACTCTGCAGATCGTACCTCCCCCACGACCGTGTGACTATGCCAGCAGGAACAGCCTTGCAACCCATTTCCTTGTGCATGGAGGACTGGGTTGATAAAATCAAAATGGTGCACCTGCCCCAAATGCATCACCGCAGCAACCTATAGATCACCGTGTCATTGTGGCCTCAAACGTATTTCCTCCATCGCACCATGGAGCAGATGGTAAGAGCATGTGACTCTAGGGTGAGCGATGTTGTGCGGAACTTTTGGAAGAATTTTAAGGTCAAATATACCACTGGCAGTATATGGGTAGCATGGAGGGAGGCACAGAGAATCGCACTGAATGCCATATGACACAAGGTGTACCTGAAGTCCGTGAACTCCTTCACAGGGTTTCTGGTAGTTGAAAACATCCGTCGAGATATCATCAACCTCTCGCATGAGGGTGGCTTTAAGAGAGTCGAACAGGAGGATGTGCAAGACGTCCTGGACACCCACACCAAGCATCAGTCCAAGAGGAACTCACTGATGTTAGGAAATAAGTGGCGGAAGCACAGGAAAGTGGCCAGGATGATGGCGAGGATAGGTACCTTTGTATTCGTGACATGAACGCTTTGAAGGAGTTGCTTGCGATAATGGATGAGAGCATTGCATTCATCAAGAATAAGGACCCAAAGCTGACGAGAATTAACACATCAGTGCATGGCACTGAGCAACACCTGTGGAGAGGGTGAATACAGGGGCCTCCTGGCAGTTAAGAACTATTATTATCTCCCCTGCCAGAGCTCTGGGGAAAACCCAGTTCCATCAACGAGTGGTGTGCTAATGAAATGTTCTGCATCATCTGCCTTCATCACGTGTCTCGTCTTCATCACCGCCTGACACACCCGTACGCCGTGCCGCCAAACTCTCCTTCAACCTCGCTGATCCACTCTTCTTTAGCATCACTGTATCACTCTCCATTGGCATCACCGCATCACTCTTCCTTAGCGTTACCACATCACTCTCCCCATCTCTCTTCACCTCCTCCAAATAACTTAAAGTGATAGCCCAAGCCCTCCAGCTGTCCCTCAGCTTGGGGAGAAAGACACTTGGGAATGACTCGACATGCCTAGGACAAGCTTCAGGTGGCTGGCTGAGTTTTGGGGGGGCATTTTAGGTTCCACGGTCGAGGCCACCCTCCTTAACCCCATTGAACCTACATTACATCGAGCTCGCTATGCAGCAACTCAATATGCAATAGGTTTTCACTTGGCACAACCCTATTGCATAGCGAGAAATTACTGTATGCAAGAGTTGATGTGAATTAGAGGGAAAAAGAAGGTGTAAGTATTGCTATATACAGGGGATGGAAGGAGAATATATGGGAGTATAAATCGAATGGATCTCAGATTGTATGAGTAAATTGGGAGGATCGGTTGTGTATATATCCCAGTGGAAGACCAAGCAACCAGAGTGAAAGATGGGCTTCGCATAGATGTGGAAGCAAGCTTGGAAAAGTTTGGGAAGGGTCAGAGATAGCTTTTGATCGGAATTATGAATGGAAAAGCGGGGAATGTCAGCTTAGATGAGGTGGTTGGTGAGTGGGTTGTACCCATTGAAGTGAATGGGAATGCTCATCCTCTGGTGGACTTTGGTGCGGGGAAAGGCTTAATAATAACAGTACCTTCTTTAGTCATAAAATGATCCACAGGTATACATGGCGAGTGATAAGGAGGTGGCTAGTTCGATGACCGGAAGGCAATGAACTATTATGTGTGAATGAGAATATACAAGATGGACACGAGAGGGCATTGAGGTTGGGGGAGTGGATTATCTGATCACTATATAGCCATGTCCAACTGTCCAAGGTAGAAGTGAAAAAGCTTTGGGTGAACAAAGAACGAGAAAGACAGGACGAAACAAGTGCTGCAGTGAGAGTACAGAACTTGCAGGAAGATACTAAAAATGAATTCAATCGACATGTGGAGAAGGTGCTGGGTAAATATGATTTGGAGCAAAGGGAGGAGGTGGGTAAGACATTTACAGAAAAAAATCTCTGCACCTTGAGGTAAATCGAAGAACTCATTAAATTCACTATCTACAAGTGCTGTAGCCTTAGTGCCCTCATGCATACTCATTACTGCATTCATCAGCTTTCCTTCTACTCCATATACTTTAAAATAACTTTCACTTACCTTGTCTATCTATTCTGTAATATGTTTCTTCAGATTAATGAAATCAGGACACAGGTATCTTTCTCCTGATACATTTCCAATGAACATAAAAGAATAAATATCTGATATATGCAACCACTTGCCTTGCTTTAAAAAAAAATAAAAGACATTTCCAACAATATCAATAATTATTCGACCATAATTTTTCCCATTACACTAAGAAGATAAATGCTTAGATGACCGCCTCACACTTCACTAACTCCATTTCCTTTGCATATAGGAATGTAGGCATAATGTAACACAATACTATATGTAACTACTGTATATAGCTATTGGTAACAATATGTAGAACAGATAGTTATGTCTGAGTCCTCCAGGAAGAGTTAAATAACACATCCCCTTGCCTAGACGAACCAGGAATGTCAATTCACACACTGTATATCCACATCCCTTGTTGTCCCACACAATCAAGAATTCGCAAGCCATACGAAGTATCTCAAACTTCCTCGTAGGCCAGACGAACAAGAATTTCATGACGTATCCAAAACACGTGGAGTAACTAGCCCTAGCCAGTTAGTTCACGTGATAGAAAATTTACCATACACATCCTCCCCACGCTCTATGTAATGTCAGAGAAATTCCCTTCAGATCAGAAGGGGGTTAGAGAGAGAGAAAGGGGAGAGAAGGCTGGTAAGAAGGTCCAACCTTAGAATCACACTCTACTAAACAGTAGCTCATCTCTTTTATAACTTTGTGCAATAAACCATGTAACCCGAAATGCTGTAACTCACCTTGTTGACACTACGTCACACCACTTAATTCTGGCTGAGCTTAAGAGGAGCCTGTGGAGTCACATGGAGAGAGAGGCTGACGAATGAGGATATAAAGGAGCATTGTGGTGTGGATGTGGATGTGATAGGAAGCGTTATGAGGAACACACTGAGGTGGTTTGGCCATGTGGAGAGGATGGAGGGTGAAAGACTGACGAAGAGAGTGTATGTGAGTGAGGTGTAGGGGGGAAGAGGGAGGGGGAGGCTGAGGATGAGATGGAGGGATGGGGTGGAGAGGTATATGAGAGAGGGGGGTGTGAGTTGGGAGCAGGTCAGTGAAATGGCGGGGGACAGGGCGACGTAGAGGTGATTTGTTTGTGGCCACCCCAAACGGGAGTGAAGCATCTGGCAATAGATAGATAGATTATTATTATTATTATTATTATTATTTATTGTGGTACGTGGGGGAGTTCACCATCCAATCACTCGATGAAGCGCTGCTCTCGGGTGATTGCCCTTTCCTCTCTTCCTTCCTTCCTTCCTCCTTTGTCATTACATCCATATTTCTGTTCTCTTCCTTCTGTCTATCGGTGACTTTACAATCCCTCTTCTGCCTTTCTTTCCTTCATTCTTTCCATTTCTTTTTGCCTATGGATGACTCTACACTGAGTGACACACCAAATGGTTTCCTGTACATCAGGAAACCATTTACAGCGTTGGATGGTAGTCATATAACCATATTATGGTGCCTGGTGACTTACTGGGCAATTAAGGCGCTCCAATCGGACTGAGCTTGTGCGATTTTTTATCCAAGGGGTGGTTGGGGTTTATTGCTCACATAATGCCACTCAGGGATGAGTGAAGCTGATCACTATCGTCTTAAATGTCCGGACCAACTTTCCTAGCCCCGAGGTCCTACGTTCCTCATGGGGAAACAGAGGATTTAATCATGTATATTATTATCATTATTAAATCAGGAGGTACAATTGAGCAGTTAATACTGCTTGTTTTTACATGCACAGTGCAGTACGCGACCTTAACATACTGTGCACTACCACACTTAATCCTACCGACCCTTACAGTACTACACATTACACTGCCGTACCTAATAACCCAACATATTACACTACCATACCTTTTGCTAACACATTACTCTACAATACATTACATAATCATACCACAACTTACATAATCCATACATTACAATACCACAACTTACACATTCATACAATACCACAACTTACACAGTCATACATCACAGTACCACAACTTATAGAATCATACATTACAATACCACAACTTACACATTCATACAATACCACAACTTACACAGTCATACATTACAATACCACAACTTACACATTCATACAATACCACAACTTACACAGTCATACATTACAATTCCACAACTTACGCTACCACATCTCAGACTACAAGACTTTACAATACTGTACACTAACACACCTTTCATTACCATACCTTCTGTTACCACAGTTCACACGGCTTACACTATCTCACCGTATGCCATCATATCTTACATTACCACATCTTGCACTACCATACGTTACAACATGGTAGCTTGTACAATCACACCCTACTTTACCACGTCTTTCACCACCACACCTAGCTCTACAGCACCTTCCACTGCCAGACCTTAGCATTCTACACATTTACAACTTTTATCATACATCTTACATTGCAAACATTATACAAAACCACACAATACAACACTTCATTCAACCGTATCACACCTGTTTAAGAGAGAATTATGAATGCTTTATTTCTATCACTAGGCATGTTTTCACTGGAATAAAGGCAGCCAATACTGAACATAATTTGTGGATATTATATATAAGCATTTCATCACTATTAATAAAATTAGAAACTCTTTCCGCTAGCATTAATTTTGCGTCTCTTATACAACTGCTACTTTTCAGCTGTTTATTTTATCTGGACTTCGTTGCGATTACTGCTACTGAAATTTCACGATGCGTAACAGTGTTATCAGATAACGATTTAATTCATCACTCTCACAACCTTCCTCTCATTTTATTCCTCCACACACTCCCATCGCCCACTCCCCCCCCCTCATACTGGCCCTGAAACATCTGTTGGCCTCTCGAAGCAGCTTTTCTGGCTGCATTCACGGAGTGAAGACACATTTGTGCTCGATAGGACATGTGACTTGTGCCCTTTGCCTTAAACGTCTGGGCTATATAGCCTAATCCCAAGCCCCTGAGGGACAGAGACCTGGATGACTGATGAATGACAAATAGAAAATTCATTAATCTAAGACAGTGAGCAATTTTCTACAGCCTTGGGTGACTGATGGGTTTTGGATTGAACATTTCTTGAGTCTGACTTTATTAGCTTTACAGTTTGTTGGTAATGTACTGGAACTCATCAGCAACATTACCGAGACACAATAGCCTGCCGTGGCGCACCAGATGTGGATCACTGGCTTAGGATAGACTGTTAGTCTGTAATAAGGAACCAGAACTCCGCATCACAACAGAAGACGTCATGGACATGCAGCATCCTTAGATTTTTTTTTTTTTTTTTTAACAGAATGGAGGAAGGAAAAACAAATGAATTTAAAAAAATAATCCATACACCAGAATACTGGTATCCTCTGTTCAAAAAAAATCTGTAACAGTTAGACTTGAACAGCTGTGGGTTGAAATTTGGAGGGAAACAACTCTGGGGTAGCGAGTTCCAGAGAGATGCTGTTCGGGAAATGAAAGAATTCTGATAGAAGTTCTGCAATATGGCTGAGTGACATTCCAGTCATGAGCACTACCAGATTCCCGAGTAGCACGAGGGAAGGCATGGAGAGGTGGCACCATGGACGCAACTTCGTCTGAGCATTTGCCAAAAAAATATCTGTAAAATAATGCAAGAGATGCAACATTCCTTCTTACTTGCAGGGGAGGTAGTTTATTTGTAATGCCAGGGTTGTTAATAATTCTAACAGCTTTATTCTGAATTTTATCTAGTTGTTTTAATACAACCTCTCCACATCCATTCCACAAGGGTGAGCAATATTCAAGCTGAGAGTGCACATGACTTTTATAAATTATAGCCAACTGCTCATCAGCGAAGAAGTTACGGACTCTGTACAATAATCCAAGTTTCTTAGAGGCGGTTTTAGCAAGTGATCTAACATGAGAGGTCCAGGTGAGGGCATTGTTAAGTGAGACGCCAAGAATTTCAATACTTTTGGAGATGGGAATATTAGTGGCACTGAAGGTAATGTACGAATCTGGCAATATCTGTCTATTAGTAAACTGTATATATTTAGTTTTACTTTTAAAAGAGAAAAGGTTGTTTTGTCCCCATTCACTGATCGTAGATAGATCTTGATTTATGGAGATGGCTGCACTGAGTTGAGAGGTAGAGATATTAGACTTCGTAAAATGGTGTCTGAGTGTGAATGAACTATGTAGTGTTGAGTCATCTGCGTATGAATGGATGGGCTTGTGGGTGACAAATAAGAGATCATTAATATAAACCAGGAATAGGGTTAGCACCAGAACTGACCACGCAGGTCAGCATCTGTGTTTTATATTCAAGGCTGCACCAACTTCTATCATAGATAAATTGCATACTGCATGCAGAGGGAGAAGCTGATCCCTGAGCACAGAGTGAAAGGGACAGATTGTCAAATCGTCTGACCAGTAAATAGTGCATCTACCTGCGTCACGCGCAACATGAAATCCAACGTAACTTGATTTTGACCAGTTACCTAATTCATCCTTTGTGTGCAGGATGTTACATAAACCAGAGTAGCAGTTGTTCTTTTTAAATTTTGTATTAGTTTGATTCTGTTATTCATTTTTGTCTCGAAGCTTTACACCCAGTTAGGCTACCTATATTCTTATTACTGGTTGCTATTTTTCTCATTCCCACCAAGGTGTAGTAATCAGCAGTGGCTTGACATTCTCCAAACAATGCATTTATTAAAAACTATAGACCTCTAGACTATATGAAGAGGCAACTTAGGTATAGAAATAAGAAAAATCTCTCTCTGAATAAATCTTGTACGGCTACATTTAGAGTACGTTGTGTTCTTCAGCCACTGACCTTGAAGAAGGATATCACGAGGCCTGAGAGAATCCAGACGCGAGCAGCTACATTAATCTGTCCACCAGACAAATGGAATACCATACAAAACTGCAGAAACTGAGTTTCTTTTCATTATGGATAAGACCTTTGTTAGCAAAGATACAAAATGTTTTTAAAATCCATAATTAATTGAAAAATATCGACTTCTAACAAACAATTTAGAAAATAATACAGTGAGGAACCACTGATGGAAGCTTGACGTGAAATGGTTATATAAAAAAATATGGAGATATCTATGTGCTGTCAGATGTCTTAATCCTGCAATGGGTGACGGAAAGGAATCTTCTCCATATCACCCTGTCATCAGTCATCGGTTTGCCCTCTATCCAGCTCACACCACCTCCCTCATACCTGTCCATCCCGTCTCCCTGTCGGTGTGCATACAGTTGGTCACCGGATATTTAGTTACCGGATATTTGAAAGAAAGTGGCTTGCACTTTGAAGGCCTTGGTAAGAAGCAGAGGTCTGAGTGTGTCAGCTTCAAAACTCTTGCATGAAAGAATTTTAGTGCCTACTTATATTTATGGGTGTGAGACTTTGGTGTGACATGAAAATGAAAATTCAAAAGTAAGAGCAATGGAAATAGGACTGTTGAGGAATGCATATTTGGCGAGGAGAGTGGACAGGATCAGGAATAATGTGATTCGTGAATGGTGCGGAGTAAAAAAATCTGTGCCCACCAGAGTTGAATGAAAGCGTGCCATTGACAAAAAAAATGACCAAGTACCTGCGTCGAGCCAGAACAGCAGTTGCACGGACCGTCACCGACAGACATAAAAAATGTTTAAGGACAGTCGGGAGTGTGCTAAGGGCCTAGAAACTTTCCAGAAAAGTCGATTGTATATCTGCGTCTTTCCAGAATTGTGTTCCGTAGACCGTGATGAAATGTAATCTACATACTCCTGTAAAAGTGTGTTCCTTTTCCACCATGTATTTTTATATTTTGTAATAAAGTCAGAGTTAAGCCAGCAATTTAACCTTTCGCAAAATGAGTGATTGGTTAGAGCAAATTTATTTTTAATGAAAGAAAAGCAGTCCGGAGCCGAATGCTAATCGTCCGCCAGAAAATGATGTTGGCCAAGTCCAAGATTTTGGCCATGTCTTGATACCCTGAAGGTATCATGCTGACAGCTGAAGCCGTTCATAAGATATAATGGTGGTAAAGGCGGGCGATAAAAACTAGTTGACCATTGGCAGCCATTTTTGGTGACCTTGACCTTGATCCCGAGTGCCCATTTTCGAACTCGGGCAAGATTTTGGCCATATCTTGATACCCTGAAGGTTTCATGTTGATAGCTCAAGCCGTTCATGAAATATTGTTGGGAAGACACACACACACACACACACACACACACACACACACACACACACACACACACACACACACACACACACAAAGAGAGAAAGGCAAAAACAGTAGGAAGAGTATGACGAGGGTCGTTATAAAAATCACCCTTGTTGTCAAACGTTTCGACATCATCATGCCGTCTTCAGTGATGTAAGAGTGGTGCAACGCAAACGATATACAAAAGTCTATCTATCTGTCTATCTGAATATTCATCTAAACGTTAAATACGTACTTAGCTTACCATATAAGAACCTATTTAGATATACATACACATATACGTACATATACACACATATATTAAAGAAAAAAAATCTTTAGTCTACAGTAAAATTTTCCTATATTTGAATGTAACTTATACAAGACTTTGGGGTATTAAGACACGGCTTAAGTTTATTAATATACAGAGATTCTAATATTCTTAGATTTCACTGGGGTAAGAGTCAAGCATACTGAAATGAATTCTGCCAGGTAGCCTACAATATTACAGGACTTACAATGTTCCCGCACTGCTGAGTAAGGTGGACTGTGCAATGGGAGACCCGTTCTGGCAGACTGACCTACACTAGGTGCTCGTCGATTCGGATTTTAAGTGAGCGATTCGTGCTACCCAAAAACCCCGCTTGGCAACTGGACAAACAAAAAGATAGACGATCGACGAGCGCATGTCAGGTGGCATACGACCTTTAAAACGAAAGAAGCTACTAATTTTAAAGGACTTCATAGTTATGAATCGGAATTCTTTATCAGAAAAAAAAATATTACATAGGTTGTGTATGTCAGATACTCATTCGTAGATCCTTAGTGAAAAAGTTTCTAGAGAAGGGAAAGGAGTTGTATGCGGCCTTCATGGATTTGGAGAAAGCATATGACAGAGTGGATAGACAAGGATTGTGGAAAGTATTAAGAATATATGGAGTAGATGGGAAGTTGTTGAAGGCCGTGAAGAGTATGTATGAGGGTGCTAAGGCTGCAGTGTGTATGGATAGTGAACTAAGTGAATATTTCTATTTGAAGGTTGGATTAAAACAAGGATGTGTCATGACTCCATGGTTATTCAATCTGTATATGGATGGGGTTATAAAAGAGATACAAGGTAGGGCAGTCGATGCTGGAGCGGCCCTAGTAAGGGAGGGCAGTGTTTGATACTGTGTTGTTAAGTGAAGACGAAGGGGGGTTGCAAGGCTTGGTGGATTAGTCTGGGAGAGTGTGTAAGAAACGGAATCTGAAGGTGAATGTAGGGAAGAGTAAAGTTATGGTCATCGAGAGAAGTGAAGTCAGTGAATGTTCTGTACAGTGAGGCTGGTTGAAGAGGAAATGGAAAATGTGAGTGTGCTGAAGTACTTGGGTAGTGTGATGAGTAAGAATGGAAGTTTAGAGGGCGAAGTACTTGAAAGTGTGCAACAGGGAAGAAAGGTTGCTGGTTCCTTGAAAGCAGTGATAAGAAACAGGGAGGTGAGCATGGAAGAGAAAAAGCTACTACATGACAGTATTGTGATACCAACTCTAACATATGGAAGTGAAGGTTGGACATTGTTGGAGGGACAGAAGTCAAGAATGAGAGCAGTGGAAATGAGTTATTTGAGAGGAGCATGTGGAATCACATGGAAAGACTGACTGACAAATGAGGAAATGAAGGAGCGTTGTGGTGTGGATGTGGGTGTGATAGGAAGCGTTAGGAGAAACACACTTAGGTGGTTTGGACATGTGGAGAGGATGAAGAGTGAGAGGCTGACGAGGAGAGTATATGTGAGTAAGGTGGAGAGGGGGAGAGGGAGGGGGAGGCCAAGGATGAGATGAAAGGATGGAGTGGAGAGGTATACTAGACAGGGGGTGTGTGAGCTGGGAGCAGGGCAACGAAATGGCGGGGGAGAGGGCGACATGGAGGCGATTTGCTTGTGGGCACCCCTTACGGCATGAGGAAGAGGTGTGTGGTGTGAGAAGAGTGAGACGTGGTGTAAGAAAAGGAAGTGAATGGTGGTGCGGGGAAGTAAGTATGTCTGTGGCTGAGACGAGAAGTGACAATGAAGTGTGGCTGCAGAGGAAGGATGAGGTGTCATCTGAGAGCTATAAAGAAAAGAGGAATAGGGCGAGAAGGGCTGTGCGTGACGATAAAGTGGCAGCATGAGAGATGGAGTAGGCAGTTGACTGAGAATTTTCAACAGAATAAGAAAATGTTTTGGAAGGATGTGAAAAGGGTGCGAAAGGGAGAGTCTGGGAAGGAAGAGGGTGTAAAAGCAGAGGATGGAAGGATGTTAACTGAGATGAATGCAGTAAGGAAGAGATGGGTGGAGTATTTTAAAGATTGTTAAATGTAGAGGATAGGGAGGATGAGATTGTGGCAGATGGAAGGATGTAAGGAATAAATATGTTGGGAGAGTTGAATGATTCTTTGATCACGATGGAGGAAGTGCAGGAGGCAGTAAAGGAGATGGAAACAGTGAAAACTGCAGATATGAATGGGTGTGCTGTGGAATGCTTGAAAGGTGGTGGGGCAATTATTGATGAGTGGTTAGTAAGATTCCTGACTGTGTGTTTTGTGAGAAGTATTGTGCCAATTGACTGGGCAAATGCTTGTGTGGTTCCGTTGTATAAAGGTAAGGGTGATAAGTATGAATGTACTAGCTTTAGGGGTATATGTCTGTTGAGTGTTGTAGGTAAGGTGTATGGTAGTGTTAATTAAGAGAGAAAGGGTACAGAGAGAGTGACTGGTGAGGAGCAGTGTGGCTTTTGGAGAGGGAGGGTATGCGTGGATCAGGTGTTTGCTGTGAGACAGATGTGAGAAGTATTTAGTGAAAGGTAAGGATGTGTTTGGGGCGTTCATGGATTTTGAGAAAGCGTATGAGAGAATTGATAGGGAGATTTTGTGGACTGTTTTAAGATTGTATGGACTTCATGGTAGGTTGCTAAAAGGAGTGAAAAGTTTTTATGTAAATAGTAGAACTTGTGTAAGAGTGGGAAATACTGTGAGTGTTTGGTTTCCCGTGAGAGTGGGGGCTGCGGAAGGGATGTGTGATGTCGCCTTGGTTGTTTAATATTTATATGGATGGTGTTGTAAAGGAGGTGAATGCAAGAGTGTTAGGTGGAGGTCTGAGTCTGGTGAATTTCGACGGTAGAGAGTGGAATCTGAAGCTGCAGCTGTTTGTGGATGATACTGCACTGGTGGCTGATTCACAGTAGAGATTTAAACAGTTGGCAGAGGAGTTTGGAAGGGTATGTGAAAAGAAGAAATTGAGAGTAAATGAGAATAAGAGTAAAGTGATGAAGTGTACGAGGTTGGTAGATGGTAGGAGGATGAATATAGTTCTGATTGGTGAATTGCTTGAGGAGGTAGAGTGTTCTAAGTATTTAGGATCACATGTTGCAATGGTGGAAGAATAAGTCCAGAAGTGAAATTTAGAACGAATGAATTAGGAACGGTGCTGGGAGGAATGAAAAAAGTGTTTCAATGTCGTTTACTTAGAATGGATGTAAAGAGAAGGCTGTATGAGGGTGCTGTGGTACCGACTGCATTATATGGAGATGAAACATGGAATATGGAATAGCAGAGAGGAAAAGTTTGAATGTAATGGAGATGAGGTGTCAAAGGAGTATCGGTGGAGTGACGCATATGGATTAAGTGAAAAATGATTAAGTGCGAAGGAGAACTGGAGTTGTGCGGAAGATGGCTGATAGAGTTCAGCAGAGGGTGTTGCGATGGTTTGGACATAGGGAGAGAATGGATGATGAGCGATTGGAGAAAAAGAAAGCTGGATCGGATGTGATAGGTGTAAGGCTAAGAGGAAGAACACGAATAGGATGGATGGACAGTGTGAAGAGAGAATTGGTTGCAAGAGGGATGTCTATTGAGCAAGGAAGAGTGGCTGTGCATGATAGGAATGACTGGAGAGAAATTGTGAATGAATAAACGATGACGTGGCCCTGATGAGATATTCTCTCACATTTGGCCTGATCAGCTGACCATTTCAGGTGTGGGTAAGGGGATGGTTCCATTATGATGTGGCAGGGGTAAACCAGCTCTGTTGTTGGGCCCTGCTGCAGATGTCGCTGACTGTACTGCACAGTTGACCCTCGTGCAGTGTGGTGTGGTGAGGATCTGTCCCTTTTTCCTTTGGGGCTAAGATGCGAATGAATGTGTGTGTGGATGAGTAAATTATTTAGGAGTGTGTCGTCCTGTCTTAGCTACCTAGACAGATAGATCAAAAGGGCATTCGGTAATTTGTATCCAGACAGGGATTGGTCACTGAAGATGGTATGAAGTACATGTCAAAATGTTTGACAATAAATATAGTTATTATAAAAGCCCTCGTCATGCTCTTCCTACTGAAGTTGCGATTCCCTAAGAATACACCTATATCGGAAGGCAAAAACATTATTGCTCCACCTTCTAAAGGTGAGCGATAACAATATTATTTATATATTTTTTGCACACTGAAAATGTATGGCTCCCATTATTGTCATGAAAAAGAACTTTTCTTGGCAATTGTACTTAACATACTCTTAAACTTTCAGTTGCTGAACCAAGTGGATCATGTGTATTATATTGTGCAGAAGGTTCCCAGTTACACTACTGCCTCAAGTCTTCCAACTGTCATCCCACCACCAGCTAGCCTCCCATTCACCACTATCAAAAACCAAGACTTCAAAGTAAGTAAGGTAAAAGATTAACTTCAGCAAAAGACCTTTTTTATGCTTCTGACCTTTGTCCCGGTGCCATGATGTTTGGGTAATACACACACATATCTAATGTCTCTAGGTAAAAGAAGCTCTCCTGATCTGAAGCACACTGTCTGATGTAGGCAAGATAAACTGTGCAAGACTTCATGTTTGTGATATGGTTAATATCACCCTTGCATTATGTTTCTTTAATATGCTTACTTGTCGTGTGTTGATGCAGGGTGCTAGCACAGAGGTGGGCAGTTCTATGCTGGTGCTGTTAATGTCACTCTTGTTTTACACTTGTCTAATGTGTTTCTTTGTGACGTATTGATGTAGGGTGCCGGAGTGGTGGCAGGCAGTTCTGTGCTGGTGCTCGGCTGTGGCTTTGGCGGTCTGGTGCTGCACCTGGCTCGCACCTATGGTGCATTCGTCTTGGGTCTTGACCCCGTCATTGCTGCCGTTAACACCGCCATGCACCGCCAAAACCGCCTTCCACACGAAGTAGCCCGCCTGGTGAGTCATACACGCACTAATAATAGTTTACAATGTTTGATCTTATGTGCTATAATGGCTGAGTAGACAGTAAAAGGATTAGTGGCTAGCCCTGGGTTATATGGTAGTCATTTTGTTTTAAATGCTTTAGAATAAATTTGTACATTATGGTAATGTTGGTAAATAATTCATGCCAAATACAAAGTTAGGATTTTGGTAATATGTGCAGAGATCAATAATCTAGAAAGTAATAAATAAGCTGCACAAAAAAATTTTGAAAAATTTTGTTTTCAGGAAATATTAATTTTAAATGAGACACATTCCTTGTTTATCATTTTCGTGTAACAGAATTTATTAAAAATTTTTGGCAATAAAATATGAAGTGTTTGGATTTTACATAGCCATCGTTAATAAGATGTATCGTACGTGCAAATCACGTTCACTTGCAACTTGCATTCCTGTCATATTCAAGGATGCAACGAGAGAGGCTATATAGCAAAAAGTGCATGATTGAAATAGACTTTTGCAGTTTAGTATGATAGATGCAACTGACCAACTACAGTTCCTGCAGACTTCTATGAACTGCGACCGGCACTTTTCAAACACACTGGTTTCACCAGATATGACATGGATGTCAGGCACCTTTACTCCACTGAGCATCCTGTTTCCTTAAACATGTAGTAGCAGGAACGTATCATACCTCTTATAGGTTATTTTCTATGATGCATTGCTGCAAATATCCGTCTGATCCAGGGAATGGGCTTACTTTTAATAAACCACTCTTAACATTATGCCTATTCTTACAGCATCATTGTCAATGACTGATAAGCCTACCTATTGTGAGACAGCCATATATGACAAATTATCTCACATGAACTTGCTCTCAGAGGATACTAACCCACTCACAATAATCGGTTTAAGAACGAGTCTTTGACCTTACTCTACTCCCTGGACTTTTGACTGTCTACTTTGAAAATGGACTTACTTAATCCTTACCTGACCCATAACACATCCATCAAGTTAGGTTCAAATCAGAAGAAAAAAATATTTAATTTTATTCTCTGTCCTTGACCTTTCACTTTTCATTTTGAGAAAAGGCTGACCCTAAAAACTTTCAGAGTTTGATCGAAAGAGTGAATATTATTTATGATAAAAGACAAATTTTTAAAACGTACTTTGTGACCTTTACCTCTGATCGATTGTATTAATTTTGAATTAGTTTTTTTTTTTTTTTTTCAATGCCTTAACCTATCTAGCATGTTTGTCTACACTGGATCAAAACTTTTAGACCTGAGGTTGCCCTTGACTTATATCCTGTTACCTTACTTGGTCATAAGTGAATCACCTATTTGCCTAATATTTTTTTTTTTTTTTTTTTTTTTTTTTTTTTTTGGCCACTGACATACAGCATATCATTATTTACATACACCCGAGTGAAATGGCTGAGCCTTTAGAGAGAATTCTCTTTTAAAGGCACCTGGCTTGTAACTCGATATAGTTCATAATATTTTCAGTGTATGATGGACAAACTTATGTATCCTAAGATTTACATGATATATATACATCAAGGTGAAGCAAACATGGCATAATGAACATACCGTACTCTGTAGAGTGCATATTAATGTTTCATAGTTACCTATTACACATTAGTACCAAGTACCACCGTAATGTCGACTCAATTATGACATTCGTAATATGATACAATTTTAGTCATTTCTTTTCAGTTGCAGTAACAGTTTAACTGTTGGACAAATGGTGAACATTCATACACACAAGTACATACATATACATATACATACGTACACGTACACATACACATACACATACATACACATACACATATACATATACATATACATACATATATACTGTACATATACATTCACACACATATACCGCATAAACATGCATACACATACATACACATATACATACACATACAAACACACACATATATACATACACACATACATATACATATACACACTCATACCCATTCATATTTACATTTCCACACGTATACATATGCATATATAATGCACATACACCTATTTACACATATACCTGCACAAACCAATACACACATACACATTTACTTATACCCTCATATATAAGAATGCACTTATGTGGACAGTATATACCTGTACACACCCATACAAACAAATATACAAGCATACACATGTACAGATATACACAAATAGCTTTACATGTACACATTCATCCACACAAAAATAAATATACATACTTACACATATACAAAACATGAATACATTCAACATCCACAATTTATCCAACTCGTAAAGTTGAATTTATGTTGTCATTTCAGTAAATCACATAGCTGTTACGTAGTCAGCATCGGTATTTCATTAATATGTGTGATTTAAGCTGTCTTTTAAAACTAGGGAAGGTTTCTACATTTCTTAAAGCTTGTGGTTGTTGATTCCAAACTTTAACTCCGCGGTACTTCATAGATGTTTGAGATTGACTAGAAATCATAAGAGGAATTTCTAGTAAATTAGCACTTCTTAAGGAATATCTTTGATTATTATTATGTCTAAACATTTCAATATTGCTTAGATTGTGCAAAGACTTGAATTAAAAAAAAAACTGCAATAGATATTTATATCATATAAATTTAGGAGACATAATTATCTATAAATATCATTAGTATGAGTACATCTCGATTTGTGAGATATTGTTCTAATTATCTTTTTTTTTGTGTTGTCTCAGTAGGTAATAATTTGGTCTTATTGGTCGCTCCCCAAACTGTGTGACAGTACGACAAAAGTGTATATATAAGGCTACAGTATAAATGCTTTAGTGCACTAATAGTAAAACAGTGGCATGTTAGATAAAGTATACCACATGGTTTATCAAGTTTGTTTTTCAAATCCTGTAAATGAGTTCTCCATGACAGCTGTCTATCTACCATAACCCCAAGAAACTTTATGCTCTCTTCCTCTTTTAACACCGTATTTCCAATTTCAATTGGTGTTGAATTTTGACATCTGTTTATTTTCCTATGGAAAATTATATACCTGGTTTTATTAATACTGAGTGTAAGTTTATTGGTTGTTATCCACTTTGCAATGTTATTAAGCTCGATGTTAACTGAATCAATAAGAATGTGTAGATCTCGGTGTCTAGCATATAGAGTGCTGTCATCAGCAAATAAGAGAAACTTAAATAACATGCTTGAGTTAATAAAATCATTTATGTACAAAATAAACAACAATGGGCCCAATATGGATCCTTGTGGGACTCCAAATGATATATTTTGTTTTTGCGATTTGCAATCTTTGTATTGTGTGTACTGATTACTGTTTCGTAGACACGAGTGAAACCAATTATATTCGGTATCTTTAATACCGAAAAAGGCAGAGTATAAGAGAGAAGTGGAGGAACGATTGGGCAAATATGAATTGGAGCAGATGGGAGATGAGGAAGGTGTGTTTAGGATATTTACAGAAGAAATATGTGCAGCATGTGATGTGGTGTGTGGAAGGAACAGCGTGGTGGAATGAAGAGGTGAGACAGGCTGTGGCACAAAAGAAGAAAGCATACAATGAATGGATGAGAAATAGGGGCGTGGAAGAAGTTGAGAGTTAGAAGAGAGAGTTATATGCAGAAAAAAAAAAAAGAGGTGAAAAGATTAGTAAGAGAGAGTAAGAAGAGAGTGGATGAGGAATTTGGAAGGAATTTGAGTGTAAAGTGGAGGGACTGTAAGAAAATGTTCTGGAAAGAGGTGAAAAGAGTAAGACAGGGTGGAAGTGAAGTTAGCAGGGGAGTGAAAGATAAAAATGGTAGATTACTAGTGGAGAGGGGAGAAAAAGTGGGCAGATGGAGAGAACACTTTAAGGAATTGTTTAACATAGAGGATGGAAGTAATGCGAGTATAAGTGGCTGGGGAATGGTTGGGAGAAGGAGGGAGGTGAGAAGACAGGAAGAAATTAGTAGGATAGAAGTTGTGGAAGCAATGAAGAAAGTTAAATCGGGGAAAGCCCCAGGAATTGATGGAGTGTGTGGTGAAATGCTGAAGCATGGGGGAGAGATAGCAGTAGAATGGATGTGGAAGATGTTCAGATTGGCCTGGGAGGAAGGTAGAGTCCCGGAGGATTGGAAGTCAGGTATAATTATTCCCTTGTACAATGGAAAAGGGGAACAAGAAGTGTGTGGTAATCATAGGGGCATTTGTCTTCTTAGTATAATAGGAAAAGTGTATGGTAGGATACTTATTGACAGAGTTAGAGAAAGAACAGAGAAATTAGTTGGAGAAGAACAGGGAGGCTTTAGGAAGGGAAGAGGTTGTGTAGATCAGATATTCATTCTTAGATCTTTAGTGGAAAAGTTTCTAGAGAAGGGAAAGAAGTTGTATGCCGCTTTCATGGATTTGGAGAAAGCATATGACAGGGTGGATAGACAAGGATTGTGGAAAGTGTTAAGAATATATGGAGTAGATTGGAAGTTGTTGAATGCTGTGAAGAGTACGTACGACGGTGCGAAGGCTGCAGTGCGTGTGGATGGTGAACTAAGTGAATTTTTCTCTTTGAAAGTTGGGTTGAAACAGGGATGTGTCATGTCTCCATGGTTGTTCAAACTGTACATGGATGGGGTAATAAAAGAGGTACAAGGCAGGGTAGTGGATGTTGGAGTGGCCCTGGTGAGAGAGGATAGTGTTTGGAAACTCCCTGTACTGTTGTTTGCAGATGATACTGTGTTGTTGAGTGAAGACGAAGGGGACCTGCAAGGCTTGGTGGATGAGTTTGAAAGAGTGTGTATGAAACGGAATCTAAAGGTGAATGTAGGGAATAGTAAAGTGATGGTCTTTGAAAGAGGTGAAGTCAGTGAATGTACAGCGAGGTTGGATGGTGAGGAATTGGAAAATGTGAGTACGTTTAAGTACTTGGGTAGTGTGATGAGTAAGGATGGAGGTTTGGAGGGTGAAGTGCTTGAAAGGGTACAGCAGGGAAGAAAGGTTGCTGGCTCTTTGAAAGCAGTGATAAGAAACAGAGAAGTAAGCATGGAAGTGAAAAAGTTACTACATGACAGTATTGTGATACCAACTCTAACATATGAAAGTGAAGGTTGGACGTTGTTGGAAGGACACAAGTCAAGAGTGAGAGCAGTGGAAATGAGTTATTTAAGAGGAGCCTGTGGAGTCACATGGAGAGACAGGCTGACGAATGAGGATATAAAGGAGCGTTGTGGTGTGGATGTGGATGTGATAGGAAGCGTTATGAGGAACACACTGAGGTGGTTTGGCCATGTGGAGAGGATGGAGGGTGAAAGACTGACGAAGAGAGTGTATGTGAGTGAGGTGGAGAGGGGAAGAGGGAAAGGGAGGCCGAGGATGAGATGGAGGGATGGGGTGGAGAGGTATATGAGAGAGGGGGGTGTGAGTTGGGAGCAGGGGAGTGAAATGGCGGGGGACAGAGCGACTTGGAGGCGATTTGTTTGTGGCCACCCCAAACGGGATTGAGGCGTCTGGGAATAGATAGATAGATAGATCTTTAATACCGTAATATTTCAATTTTTCTAAAAGAGTCTCATGGTGGACCGTGTCAAATGACTCTGATAGGTCTAAAAATATACTTTCTGTATAATCCCTGTTATCAAAGGAGTCAAGGATGTCACTTTTGAATTTTGTCAGGGCTGATTCTGTAGATCGTTCCTTCCAGAATCCATACTGAGCCTCAAGAGAGAATATTATTGCCAGTACAATAATCCATGATCCTGTCAAACAATTTTTTTTCCTAAATTTTACTACTAGCAGGTAAGATAGACACTGGACGATGGTGTTTAAATAAGGTCACATCTCCCGCTTTATGAAGAGGTATTACTTTGGCTATTTATAGATCATCCGGGAAAATTCCAGAAGAAAAAGACATATTGCAGAGATGTAAAATGACAGGAGACAACACAGGAATGACTTTCTTCACTCCTGACATAGGTATATCATCATAGCCTGGAGAAGAATCCCGCGAGTTTTCCACAGCATGTAGTAATTCGTTGTGTGTAATTAAGTACATGTTAAATACTGTTTCTTGTCTGTTTTGTAAATAAGCTTTAAAATTTGTGTTAGTATTGGGTATATTTTCTGCCAAAGATTTACCCACATTAATGAAATAATAATTAAAGCAGTTCGCGATCTGGTGTTGGTTATTTAGTTCTACTTTTTCTTGTATAAATGTATCACTAAGTTTTTTATGTTTATCTCGACGTAGAACAGCATTGATTATGTTCCAGACTTTCTTACTATTTCCTGAATTTTCTCTTAGTTTAGATTTGTAATTTTCTCTTGGTTATCGAACTGCTTGGGTAAATCTGTTGTGCAAAGTGCGAAATTCTTCTCCAAACGTGATTGGCTTTGCAACTTATTTCCTTGCCAGTCTGTTCTTCTCTTTAATCAAAGATTTTATCTCAAGTGTAATATATGGCCTATTAAATTGTTAGCTTTTATATGTTTAGTAATAATTGGAAAGTGTTTGTTAAAACAAGCACTAAATATACTAATAAAGTTGCTGTATAAAATATTGAGATTGCTGGAAGAATAAACTAGTTCCCACGATACATTTTCCATGCAGTTTAAAATTTTCTATATTATCAACACTATAGTCTCTAAATGTCATTGTTTTATCCTTTTCTTGTATAGTTTTTTATATTTTCCTATGTCAGATTCAAGGACTAAAAAAACTGGAAAGCTATCTGTTATTTTATTATACATAATTCCATTAAAACTATTTTTGTTGAAATTATTAGACCAGATGTGGTCAATAATCGTTGCTGTGGAATGAGAAACTTGCATCGGTATGCATATTGTGTTGTAAAATACTTTTGTGTGACATGTAGTAATGAAATCAGTTACTATATTACTCTCTTTGCATTTTAATAAGCCGAGGTTAAAGTCTCCACTGATATAACTTGTTTTTTTTTCTCGTCACTAATAACTGAAACAATGTGGTTGAATTTATCGAGGATAAATCGAAAGTCTGAATGAGGCCTTCTGTATGCAATCACTACAATGATGTTATCAGTGTTTTCTCCACTGATTTCAATACCAATTGATTCGACACTCTCGTACTATACAGTTAAGTCATTCCTCATGATATATTGATAACCTGTTCTGAGATAGTGACAACACCATCACTGTTGCGGGATGAACTATTACTAAACACAGTGTAGTTATCGACCTGGAATAAATGTTCTAGGTCATTAGTCAGTTTAGTTTCACAAAAGCCTATGATGTCAAAATTATGGTTAAGTGGAGCTAGGCATTGTTCTTTAAATTCTTCAGAATGTAGTGGGGTACTATTAATATTGTAAAAAAGTAGAGAGAATGATATATCGGGTATTTTTTTAAGACCGAAATCTTGATTATTTGGAAAAACGTAGTCACAAGTTGGGTTCTTATAGCCAAGGACATTTATCAAATAATTATCAGGATCAACATCAGTGTTGTAAACATCATCATCAAAGGAAAACTGGTTGATATTCAAATTTTCTAAAATATGCAAAGAAATATTTTCTTCATTTTGGCATGAAATGTTACCATAGTAAGTAATAACAATTCTTCATCATTAAGATTTACAAAAGGCAAACAACTGTAGGCATCCATCATGTACTATACGCTGCTATTTGTTATTATTCTGTTTATGGGATTAATATCATGACTCACTGAGATTTGTATCTATTTGGCTGCATTCTAGTGCGATGGAGTTTATCTGGTGGTAGTGAGTCCTGGCTGGACCCCCCAGTTGCTCCAGTCTCGTCCTTCGTCGGTAGTTGTTGTGGCTGTGTCCCGTCCCTGCTATCATTCCAGTGTCTGGCATCTTCTACTTCATGCTGACAAGGTGGTGTGAGAGTGGAAGTGGAGACACGGCTGGCAAGTGACTGAGTGGTGGGTGTCCGTTGAATTGGTGAAGGGATGGTGGGGAGCCTGATCCTGGGGGAGGGTGGAGGGGTGGATGGTTGTCGGTGGTTGGGTGGAGGGTTGGTGGGGAGCCTGGTCCTGGGGGAAAGCAGGAGGGTGGATGGTTGTCGGTTGTTGGGTTGAGAGGCGGTGAACGTCCAGTGCTGTGTTGGTGTTGTGAAGCTTTGACTGGATGAACCTTGTTGCTGGTGATGAGTTCCATCTCCTCTCCCACAAGGCTCT
This sequence comes from Coenobita brevimanus, assembly GCF_032717465.1. Lineage (NCBI taxonomy): Eukaryota > Metazoa > Arthropoda > Malacostraca > Decapoda > Coenobitidae > Coenobita > Coenobita brevimanus. Next base: position 14,622,269 of record NC_136986.1, read on the forward strand.
TTTATATTCTTCAAATATTATGCAAAATTTGGTGCAATTCCATCCAGTAGTTTATCATGCAGTTGCTAGAAAGCAGAGAGACAGACAGACAGGAAGGCAGACAAAATGGCTGATACACAAACTGAATATAACAACCCCTACTTACTTTAGCATGTAATTGTAATTAACAAATGCTCAATCATGTGGTTATGCAAATTTCAAATACTTTTTACTCTTGTGTTCTTAATTTCACTAACTACTCTCAAGGAAGGTACAAGTGGTAAATTGAAGACATTCCTTAATGTCTTCATTTGACACTTAAATCCCTCAGACAAACTGTATACAGTACATGCTGTGAGTTAGACGAAAATAATGTCTGAGAAAGAAATAAAAATAAAGAAAATTAAAATTATTAAACAAAATATGGAGAATGTCAGCGATTAATTGTTAATTCACCTATGGTGGTAGAGAGAAGAACGAATAGCAACCCATATTAATTGTAACATCAGAGAGAGAAAGCGGCAGGTGCACGGGAAGGAATGAGCTAAATGGAATGTGGCCATGACAGAGAAAAAGTCAACTTGGTTGATGCCAAAGGAGTACAGATCGAATGCGAGGTCACTGGAAATGCAGTACCTTAGTTGTGACTACAGAGTTACGTGGAGAATTAAATCTTGAACACATTTTTATGGTTTCGAAATACCTGTTGAAGAAAACAAAAGAGAAAATTTGAGAATCTTTGACCATAAGAAGCGAGTGGAAAATTGATTACCCTTGTGGATGTATGCATTTCGGTGTCTTGTTGTAGTATGTAATGTGAGGGAGGGTTGTTGATGGTCATGAGCATAGGTCTGGGGGACTTTCATACAGAAACCTCCACACAGAATCAGGACAGAGATATGTATTCGGCAATTTAATGTCATTTTTCACCCTAAAATAGAGCTGTGCAGAAAGTAGAGTTGTGCTAAGCAATATTGGGTTGGCCAGGGCGAAAACAGAACAGTCCTGTGGCAGAATGTATGGGTGATGGAAGTGGTAAAATGTTGTGAAAAGGATGAAGAAAGGCAGCACTGATAGGGAAGATGTGATAAAGTATATGCACAAAATATGTAAATAATGTAGTGGAAAGAGTTAAATAAGCTAATCAACTGATTTATGTGAAAAGGTGCGAATGACTGGAGATGACAGCCGTGGAATGGAATAAAATGAACGTCACCGTCATCACCATTAGCATCATCTACACCCACTATCGTACGGAATAGAGGGATCAAGAAACAGAAACGTGAAACCACAGAAATATAATAAAAAGGAGTGTCTAATGAAACAGGTCATACATCTGATGTTTCATCTTTCCAACCATCAGTACTAAAATCTTGTTAACGGATATAATACCTATTTCACTAAGCCAATAAAATAACTCTAGTAACTATAATTTAATGTGTCTGTGCTTGTGTGCATGAGTGTGCATGTCTGCGGCTGTGTGTGCTTGTGTGCGTGTATGTGCATGAGTGCATATGTGTGTGTGTGTTTGTGTGCGAGTGTGCGCGGGTACAGTACAAATGTGTTCTTACCTATTTGTTCTTACCTAATTGTATCTTTACAGGAATGAGTGAAGCTCGTACTGTCCCGTGTCTTAAACCATATTTATCGTACATATCCTTAAATTTGTGAATTGTTTTGGCACACACTATTTCATTCGGTAGTGCATTCCATTGATCAATTGCTCTGTTTGGGAAACTGAATTTCCTTACGTCTTTATCACCTCTCTTCTTATGCAGTTTTTTGCAGTGTCCTCTTGCTAATGCTTCTCCATATGTTAAGTAATCATTTATGTCTATTTTCTCCTTCCCTGATATGCACTTATATAGCATTATCATGTCACCTCTTTTCCTTCTCTCCTGTAGTGTTGGTAGATTCAGTTTATTTAGTCTTTCTTCGTAGCTTAGGTCCCTTAAGCTTGGTATCCATCTTGTAGCGGCCCTTTGAACTTTTTCAATCTTGTCTATGTGTTTTTTGAGATGAGGACTCCAGACTACTGATGCATATTCCAGGGTTGGTCTAATGAATGGTGTTATTATCCTTCTTAGCATGTCTTCATTTATGTATGTGAATGGTATTCTCATATTTGCAAGCAGTGCATACATGCTCCGTACCTTCTCGCTGATGTGGTCAGCCGGAGATAGTCTGCTATTGATAATCACACCTAGGTCCTTCTCTCTTTCTGATGTATATAGGGTTTTATTTCCTAATTTATAATCCCAATCAGGTCTTTTTCCACTTTTACCAAACTTGATTACATGACACTTGTCCGCACTGAATTCCATTTGCCATGTATTACTCCATTCATGAAGTTTATTTAATTCTTCTTGTAGCTCTTTACAAGAGTCTGTGTTAGTAATTTTCCTTTGTATTTTTGCATCATTTGCAAACATATTCAGATAGCTCTCATTTCCAGTGTTACTGTTGATATCATTTATATACACTAAAAACATGATTGGTGCCAGCACTGAACCCTGTGGTACTCCACTAGTCACTTCTTTCCATGATGAGTAGTTTCCTCTCAGAACTGTTCTCATTTCTCTTTTTATGAGAAAATCTTGCATCCAATAAAACAGTTTGCCTCGCATTCCTCCTTGATGGTACAGTTTCCATAAAAGTCTTTGGTGTGGTACTGTGTCACAAGCTTTCTTGAAATCTAAATAGATAGTGTCCACCCATCCTTCTCTTTCCTGTATTGTGTTTGTTACTCTGTCATAGTAGCTCAACAGATTAGTAACACATGATTTTCCTTTTATGAAACCAAACTGTCTTTCTGTTATCATACTGTGTTCTTCTAGATGATTTACCCAAGCTTTTCTTATAAGCTTCTCTAGTACCTTGCTTACAACACTGGTCAGTGATACTGGTCGGTAGTTGAGTGGATTTTGTCTATTTCCTTTCTTGAATAAGAGGACAATATTTGTTTTCTTCCAAATATCAGGTAGTTTACCTTGACTCAAGGATTTCTTGAAAATTTAAAATAAAGGTTTACTTAACTCCTTTGCACATTCTCGTAGTACCCAACATGAAATTTCATCAGGACCACTTGCTTTTCATCTGTCTAATTTACTTAATTCCTCCTGCATTACTTTTTCTGCTATTTGTATATCTGGTAGTATGTGTGTACATGCATGTTCCACATAGTCCCTCTCAAAATTTTTTTCGTCTGTAAAAACTAATTGGAAATTCTTATTTAGTGCTTCAGAAATATCTTTCTCTTGTGTATAAGTGATTCCCTCGTCCGTAATGGATTGTATTATATCTTCTACTTTGGTTTTGCTTCTGATGCAGCTGTAAAACAGCTTTGGTTGATCACTACTTTTATTTATTATATCCTCCTCAAACTGTTTTTGGGCTTCCCTCCTTATTCTTGTATAATCGTTTCTTGCCTGTTTGTAATTATTATACGCCCTTTCACTATTGTGTCTTCTGTATCTATTCCACAACAAATTTCTTCTTTCATTTGTATTTTTACATTCTGTATTGAACCATTTCTGTATTTTCGTATCTGCTTCTTTATGCTGTGGGATGTACTTCTGGACTCCTATTTCATAAAATTCACAGATTTTTTTATATACAGCATTTAAATCTTGTCCTCTAAGCTCATTTTCCCAATCAACTTCTAAGAAATACTTCTTTAGGTCTTGATAATTTCCCTTTTTATAGTTTAGGCTCTTTTTGTAACTTTCATTGCTGTTAACTATGTCATATGCTATCCTGAAGTTGTAATTTAGTACTGCATGATCGCTTTTGCCGAGTGGAGGGTGATATATTAAACTGTCAATATCATTTTCTTGCCTAGTAAATATTAGATCTAGCACTGAAGGTACATCGAGTCCTCTTTTTCTGGTGGTTTCCCTCAGATGTTGCGTTAGGAAAAACTCTTGCACGAGATCCAGGAGCTTTTGGTCCCAACAGCTTTCTTGGCTAATTATATCTAGAGTATTCCAATTTATATTTGTATTAAAATCTCCAGTTAGTATAATTCTTTTCGATTTCTCTTCCATTTTATGTAGTAATGATCTTAAACTCTGAATTGTACTCTCTGCCAGGTCTTCATATTCATCTCTTTCCCATGTGTGTGATCTGGGTGGCATGTACAAATTGGCTACAATTACTTTACCTTCAGATGTGTTGATCTCTACTGCAATCAGCTCTACCTGTGATGGTATATCTAGTTTTATTTCACTGACTTAGATTTTTCTTAGTTAATATTATAATTCCTCCTCCTTTTTTTTTTAATTTCTGTCTCTTCTCCATATATTGTATTCCTCTAAGTTTAGTATGTCATTGGATATCCTTGGTGTTAATTTTGTTTCAGTTAGGCATATTATTTGTGGTTCATTTTCTCTGACATAATCATTCATCTCTAGTAATTTAGTTAATATTCCATCCACATTTGAATACATCAACTTTATCATCTTGTTTATATACTTGTCATGACATGATTCTACTACCTTCCTCCTTTTTATTCCCTCCTGTTTGTGTACCACTTTCGTACCTGGAATCCTACTACTTTGTAAAAAAAATTGTGTTCTTCTCCTCTTCTGATCTTCCCTCAATTTTTGTTTTTGCTTCCTCCCTCTTCTCTTTCAGTAATTCCAGTTCCTCTTGTGTTAGGCATCTTTTTATCCATAGATTTTTTAACTCCTCTTTTTCCATAAGATTCTTTGCATTTTTTACTATCTCCTCCACAGTGTTTACACTCTGGAAAGTCACCTTTAGAGGTCTTGTCTTGCTTTTCTCGTATTTCCCTAACCTTTTGTGTTCCTCTATGTCTTTACTACAGATTTGCTCTGATACTTCTTTCAGTAAGCTCATTACATTTGCCATCTCCTTTTTGTCTCTTGTGATCTTGTTTTTTTACTTCTAACTCTTCTATACCAGTGATTACTATAGATTTGTTTATATCTACTGAATCTCTGACTAACTTTAGATTGTTTTGGATTATTCTTTTCACTTCCTGTTTAAAGCTTTTTTCCTCCGCCCTTGTTTCTAAGTCTTTCTTTACTTTCACCATTTCAGCATAGGTGGTTTCCACATCATTTTTGTTGCTTTGCACAGCTTCATTCACCTGTGTTATCTTCTCCTCAATATCACTGCTCTGGTCTATCAGACTGCTTACTTGCCTAATTGTCTCTGTATCATTTTTGAACTCTTCCATAACACTCTCATGATTGACTACTGTACTTGCCATTTCGCTCATTTTCTTCCTAAGTGTACTCAATTCCACTGTTAGTTCACTGATGGTTGTGTCTTTCTTGTTGGCCTCCCTTCCTTGTTTTTCTATTTCTTCCTTTTGCAAGTGCATCTGCTTCTTTATTTCATCAATTTCATTTTTGAAAGCCATTTCCAGTTTGTGTACACGTTCAACCAGTCTATTGTGTGTCTCCACTTCAACCAGTTCTTGGTAGAAATCATCATCTTGCTTTCTACCTTTATCCCTTTTCTTTTCCAAATTTGCTTTACTAAAGTATGTGTCCATTTTGCAATACTAAAAGCACAGAGTACGTGTACGTACATTCCCCGTGCAGCTGTAGTCAAAACAAACCTCAGCTGACTGAACGCATTCTTTCGCCTCTCGGTTCTCTTTTCTGTTTAAACAAGTCTTGTTTAAAATTCTTATTATTTTTTTTCTTTTAATAATGAAAAATAATTTAGTTTAACCTGGTACAGAGCTTGACTAATATAAAGATACTAATTTAGGTAATGCCACTGGCTGTGCTGGCTCGGTACGGAGCGCCGACGTCGCACGTCTTCTCTCTCTGACTCCCAGTGTGTGTGTGTGTGTGTGTGTGTCTCATGCGTGTAAGTAGCCTATGCAAGTGTGTGTTCGTGACCAAATGTGTGTATGTATATATGTATGAATACATGTGTGTATGGATGTATGTGCGTATGTTTTTATGTGTGTATATTTGCATGTGTATGTGTATGTGCATGAATATGATAATGTATGTGTTTCCATTTACTTATTTGTAGGGGTATGTATGTATGTGTGTATGCACAGGTGTATGAGTGTGTGTGCATGTGCATGTATGTACACGTGTGTGTATTTATAACTGTATGTGTAAGCGTGTATCAGATGTGTGTATGTGTTGTGTTATTGTAAATATGCATGCTCATGTGTATGCATGTATATGTGCACCTGATGTGCATGTGTATATAGATGTGTCTTTATATGTACTGTATATGTGCATATGAGTGTACCATTGCTGCCAGGTATTGTTAGCCACCCTTGTCTAGCCAACCCATGTATGTGGCAGCGTCGCATTCACGAGCACAGAAGTTGCCTTCTGTGCATTTCTGTCGAAAATATTCTTTCAGCTTTGGACTTGTACTGGTGGATAAAGCAATAGTAATATTTACTTTGAAGGTTTGATTCTGGTAACACGAATATATCACATTTACTATTTAGTAACAATTTTTTCTCATATAATACCAAGCAAGTGACTTAAATATATCTTTGATTTCACTCCACGACTTCCTGTAGGTTTGAGTCAGCGAACACAAAGAGTGAACAAGTTCAAAGTATTTATCAGGAGAGAGAGAGAGAGAGAGAGAGAGAGAGAGAGAGAGAGACCTGAGCTTCATTGAAAACAGACCACAATATCACTATACGAATATGTCTTCCATCAGTCACTAGAAGTTGCCTTGCTTTGTGATAAAGGGTCTATTTTTTTAAATTACTATCGGAGGAACATTGAATTAGGAGATAAATGCTGTTGATTTAACAAAAAGCTGTGCTTAATAATGTAATTTGCCTTTCCGTCCAGGGAAGGATATCCTGTTAAAGAGAAAAATACTTGAGTTTGGCAAAAATCTCCAGAGAGGAAAAAAATGCGAGCATAAGGCATTTAACAGAAATTACGCGGCCTGGCTAATGATTTGACAAAGTCAGTTGGCGCACCCAGAGTAAAACCCATCTTTCATTTTGTCCAGCGAGACGTTATACTGAGATAAATGCACTCTTCCATCATCAGCCAAACAAACAAACAAAATCCCTGTTTAGCTCGTGCGCGTTATTTACTCATATTGCATAAAATCATGTGTATGCAGCCGGAATGAAGCCCATATCTACCCCTTTATCGGCCTGGCAACCTCCCTGTAAAAGTATGATTATCTACCGATGGAATGAGTTAAGTGGTTAGACTCATCTTTTATGTAAGGAAATGCACTCCGCCTTCTGTGTGTGTGTGTGTGTGTGTGTGTGTGTGTGTGTTGAATTGCGAGTCATCCGACTTGTGGAGCATGGTATGCGGGTTGGTAGATTTGTGACTGGGTGGAAGGATTGGTTAGTGTAGGCTGGTGGTTTCACAGGCGGGTTAAGTGCAGTGGGTAGGCGAGTGGGAGGGAAAGTTGTTGGGCTGGTTAAGTGGAATGGAGTGGGGTTCGTGCATTGTTTAAGTGGGGTGGGTGATGGGGTTACCTGTAGGACAGGCAAGACACGGGTTTATGTCGTCCTAATTTTGAGACATACTATACTGAGTAAGGCTGTGGGTATGTGCGTTGATGGGTGGGTGTGTAGGTGGATGGACGGGTTGTGAAAGAACAGGCCTCTGGGAATAGGTCATTTAAGTGAATACGTCCAAGTTGGGAATAGATCAGGGTGCGGAATATCGGTCCACAGGGGATACTATTTTGGAATCACGCTGAAGTAGATATATAGATCCATTGAGTAACAACTGGTCCATTGTGCAATACATCTGTTGGTTAACAGTGGTGTTCCTCAGGGCTCTGTCCTATCACCAACTCACTTCCTTTTATTCAGCACTGATCTAAGCTGTACATCTAACCCTCTCCACTCGTATGCTGATGATTCTACCCTTCACCTTTCCATTCGGTTCCCACAACGTCCATCTCAGCAGTTACATCAACAAATAAGGGATGAGGCTATTGCACTCCTAATGTCTGACCAGGCTCGTATCTCTGACTGGGGTAAAAATAATCCTGATGTTTTTAATGCATCTAAGAATCAGTTTTAACACCTATCAACCCAACAGAATCTTCCACAGGAGCACCCACTAAACTTTAATAATTTCCAGCTCAATCCAGCATCATCCTTGAACATGCTTGGGGTTTCATTCACTCGGGACTTATCTTGGAAAGATCATATTACATCTCTGGTAAAATCTGCTTCCAAGAGATTAGGTGTGCTAAGCCGACACCGTACCTTCTTTATCCCTGCACAGTTGCTAACTTTATACACGGGATTTATTCGCCCCTGTGTGGAGTACAACTCTCATGTGTGGGGAGGCTCCCCACATACAGCTCTTCTCAATAGGGTGGAGTCATAGGCATTTCGTCTCATTAACTCTGCTCCTACTGGCTCCCATCAAACTCTGTCCCCTCGCCACACTGTTGCCTCTTTATCTCTTTTCTGTCACTACTTCCATGGTCATTGCTCCTCTGAACTGTCTGCTTGCATCACTCCACCTCTACGGCAGCACCCGTCTAGCAATAAACTCTTATCCTTTTTCTGTTCAACTCTCTAGTGCAAGAGGTAACCATTACTCCCAATCCATCATTTATGCAACAGGTCAACTCTGGAACTGTCTCCCTCTGTCTGTATTTCCTACTTCCTATGATCTACAGTCTTTCAAACGCTGTGTGTCCAGGTATCTCGAAATGAACAGATATTGAATTTGGCTCTCTCTTGTATTGTTTTTTTTTTTTCTTAGAAGGGACTGTTTTGCGGGCTCGTAGCCTTTGGTTCCTTCTTCCTCGCATAAAAAAAAATTCAGCATTACTTAGAGCCTGAAATCTATTCCTTATTTCCAACTGGAAGGCTGCTTTGTTTTCATTGACTTTTATTGGGCATATCTTTTTTTCTATAATCATCTTCTTTCTTTCACTTTTGAAACTGAATCTTGCTGAGCAACCCACCATTCTACGGTCACTTCTGATATTTACATTTTTTATAGCTGTGACATTTGTGATTGTGTTATACTTATTTGCTATAATGAAGTCAATTTCATTCTTTGTTTCTCCATTTGGGCTTCTCCAGGTACACTTTCTCCATGTTCTTTTGTGAAAGAATGTGTTCATTATTCTCATGTTAAACATTTCTGCAAAATTTACCAACATTTTTCCTCTTTCGTTCCTTTCTCTCACTGCAAATTTTCCCATACATGCTTCTCCATTTTTTAATTTTCCAACTTTTACATTGAAGTCTCCCATGAGTATAGTATAGGTGGTCTTTTCCTCTTCCATAATCTGGGAGATGTCATCATAGAATGTTTCAATTTCTTCATCTGAGCTCTGAGAAGTTGGTGCATATACTTGTATCACTTTCAGGGTATATATTTTGCAGTCTGATTACAACCACTGCTGCTTTGTCAGATACACTGCTGAATATAACAATGTTGTCTGCTACATTTCTGTTTAGAAATCCTACACCACTAACTCTTTTATTTTCCCCTCCTCTGTAGTAAAATAGGTGGCCACTGTCATCGAGCTGAATTACTTTTTCTTCTTTTCTGTGGGTCTGACTCAGACCTACAATATACCAACTAATGCTTTTCCAGTTCAGACATTAAGTTTCATATATATATATATATATATATATATATATATATATATATATATATATATATATATATACACTGTATGTGTGTGTGTGTTTGTTTGTTTGTTTATGTGTCTATGTATTGGTGTATGGATGTTTATGCATAAGCGTGTTTGTGTGTGTACCTATGTATGTGAATGCGTGCATGTGTGTATATGTTTGTGTGCTTTTGTATATGTATGTATATGTATGCATGTCTGTACTAATATTGTGTGTGTTTATGTGCGCATGTCTGTGTGGATGTGTATGTATGTGTTATGCATGTGTACCTTTCTGTATGTGTATGTGTATATGTGTATGTAGTTTTATGTATGTATAATTATATATATATATATATATATATATATATATATATATATATATATATATATATATATATATATATATGTGTGTGTGTGTGTGTGTGTGTCTGTGTTTGTATATGTACGTGTATGTATGAACCGTATATATGTGTGCATATTATCTGGATATATATGTATGTGTATGTGTATATATATGTATGTGTGTATACGTATGTGTGTACATGTGTCTAAATCTGTGTCCATTTGTGCGAAGGGCAACCAAAACTGGACCAATGGTTTCAATGTATCTTGGCTGTATTGTCACAACTGGTCACTTATGGGCTCATTTCAGTTTCATGCTGAGTGAAATTTTCTATCTGCGTGTGTTGACTCCTAACTGTTCCCACCAGTTTTCCATTACTCGAAATGCGTCAGGAATTTTCCGTGTAGTTTCCTGCGTTCATGCATAAATCGCTGGTTGCAAGCCAAGCAAAGTGAGCTCCAGAGATGGCTCTCATTTGAGCATGTGCTGAGCAGCCCAACAGGACCGTGAAGTACTACTTCTGTTGTTATACATTTCCATTGTCTTTGTTTTGCTTAATGGGCAATGCTTCCTTCCTTTCACATCCTTCTGTTTTACCTGCAGGTACAGTTCGAGATGATCGCCACCGAGGACGCGGAGTTTGATGAAGCTTCTTTTAACGTGATTCTAGTGCGAGATTCAGAGCTGAGAACACCGCGCCAGTACCGACTGCTGCCCAAACTGCGGGTGAGTACTGCCTGCTGGCGTGGCGGCAGCGAGTGTGGCCCCACCAGTCGTAGTAATGATTGGTATGGCGTTGGCAAGTGTGCCCTCACCAGTCATAGTAATGATCTGTGTGACAGCGGTAAGTGTGCCCCCGCCAGTCTTTATAATGACTGCGGTGGCCAATGTCTCCCCGCCAGCTATAGTGATGAGTGGCCAACGCTGTCATTCACTTCTTTTGAACTAAGATATATCCATGAACATTCCCTTGCAGTGGTGCTTAGCACTGTACAGTGCATTACTGGAGAGCCGAGGCAGATGGCAGACAAGCACGAAGCAAAAATTCGTCCAATGCAGACATAATTACTGTATATGATTTATCTCAGTGGCTAAAAGTAATATGTTTTTTCATTTCTATCATTTTATATATATTGAATTCAAGGCAAGGAATCCCTCCCCTCCATGAATGGGTTGTTGAAAGGAGAAATGCTTGTGCAAGGAGGAAAGGTACTAATATGGCTGGTCCTAGAAGCTGTGCAGATTGACTTTATTTGCCTGCAGGAGAAATTATCTAACGAGTAACCTGTGTGTAAAAGAAAGATTGAGAGGAGGGAATTTGGTAATATTATGGGTACTTCATTACTGAGGTGATAGGAAAGGTGCATGGCAAACGCCGACTGATAAAGTAAAACAATATTAGAGAGGAACTGTTGAGTGAGAAAAACAGTAAACAAGGAAAAACGGAAATATATAGGTCAAATAATCTGAAAAAAATAGTAATGCCTGGCAGGGTAGTTATGGGAAGCGGATAGATGTCTATAGTAATTATGAGACTGGAGATGTGTATATGATAGAATAAATCAGCAGGAGTAGTGGAAGGTACAGTGAGTGAATGGACTGGAAGATATAGTACTCGAGTTAATTAAAGTGTGTATGATAAACACAACTGTAAGAGTTACGGGCGCACTGAGTGATTCAGCTTTATTGTCGGACTGCAGCAAAGCTATGTCGTTACGAAACCTATTCAGTTTGTTTGTGAAGGGCGTAATCACAGGTAACATCACCATCACTAGTTTCTTTACCCTTTTAGCCTGAGCGAGATGGAAAAAAGGGCTGATATAAGGGCAGGCTTGTGGATAATGGCTGTTCACTGTGTGTGTGTGTGTGTGTGTGTGTGTGTGTGTGTGTGTGTTCTTACCTAATTGTATCTCTACAGGAATGAGTCAAGCTATTACTGTCCCGTGTGTTTAACCATTCATATGATACATATCTTAAAATTTGTGAATAGTTTTGGCACACTCTGTTTCATTCGGTAGCGCATTCCACTCACCAATTGGCCTGTCTGGGAAAGTGAATTTCCTTACGTCTTTATCGCCTTTCTTTTTATGTTGATTTTTTGCTGTGTATTCTTACAGATCCTTCCTCATTGGTTATATACTCACTGGCGTCTATCTTCTCTGTCTTTGTGTTCCTCTGTATAGCATAATCAGTTTCCATAGTTTTTCTTCATAGCTCACAGCCCTTAAGCTTGGTACCCAACTTGCAGCTGTCCTTTGTACTTTTTCAGTCTTATCTTTTTCTTATGTAAGAATGAAGGAACCAAAGGCCAGATGCCTGGACACACTGCATTTGAAAGACTGGAGATCATAGGAAGTAGGAAATACAGACAGATGGAGACAGTTCCACAGTTGAACTGTTGCATAAATGAAAGACTGGGAGTAACGGTTAACTCTTGCATTAGAGAGTTGGACAGAAAAGGGATGAGAGTTTGTTGCTAGACGGGTGCTACGCGACCGTCGTGGAGTTGGAGGGATGCAAGCAGACAGTTCAGAGGAGCAGCGACCATTGAAGTTGCGATAGAAAAGAGATAAAGATGCAACAGTGCGGCGAAGGGACAGAGGTTGAAGGGAGCCAGTAACAGAAGGAAAGCTGATGAAACGAAAAGCCTTTGACTCCACTCTATTAAGAAGAGCTGTATTTGGGGAGCCTCCCCACAAATGAGAGTTGTATTCTACACAGGGGCGAATAAAACCCGTGTATATAGTCAACAACTGTGCAGGGATAAAGAAGGTACAGAGTCGGCTTAGCACACCCAATCTCTTGGAAGCAGATTTTACAAGAGATGCAATATGATCTTTCCAAGATAAGTCCCGAGTGAATGAAACCCCAAGCATGTTCAAGGATGATGCAGGATTGAGCTGGATATTATTAAAAATTAGTGGGTACTCCTGTGGATGATTGTGTCAGGTTGATAGGTGTAAAAACTGAGTTTTTGATGCATTAAAAACAAGATTATTTTTACCCCAGTCGGAGATATGAGCCAAGTCAGGGATTAGGTTTGCCATAGCCTCATCCCTTGTTTGTTGAAGTAACTGCTGAGATGGACGTTGCAGGACCTGAATGGATAGGTGATGGGTGGAATCATCAGTGAACGAGTGGATACGGTTAGATGTACAGCTCAGAAGGTCATTGATGAATAAAAGGAAGAGTGTTGGTGATAGGACAGATCCCTGAGGAACACCACTGTTGAGAGATCTAGGAGAAGAACGATGGCCGTCTACAACAGCGGCTATAGAACGACTAGAAAGGAAGCTATAGATGAAGGCACAGATAGAAGGATAGAAACCGTAAGAGGTCAGTTTGGAAATTAAAGATTTATGCCAGACTCGATCGAAAGCCTTTGAGATGTCAAGTGCAATGGCAAAGCTTTCGCCAAAGTCCCGAAAGGAGAATGCCCAGGAATCTGAAAGGTAGATGAGAAGATTGTCAATGGAGCGTCCCGGACGGAACCCATACTGATGATCAGAAAGAAGGTTGTTATAGGGAAGATGATTTAAAATCTTTCTGTTGAGAATTGACTTGGAAACTTTTGAGACACAGGATGTTAAAGCATTTGGACGATAGTTAGAGGGTTGTGGATGGTCACCCTTCTTTGGGACAGGCTGAATGAGAGCAAACTTCCAGCAAGAAGGAAAGGTTCAAGTTGACTGACAAAGGTGAAAGTTTACCTAGACAGTGTGTATGCACAGAGGCACAGTTCTTGAGAACAATAGGAGGGACTCCATTAGGCCCATATGCCTTGTTAGCATTAAAGCCAGTGAATGCAGAAAATACATCAGCTGAAGAAATTTTTAATGTCAGCCATGAGGAAGTCAGAGGGGGGAAGTGATGGAGTAACAGCACCGGAATCATCTATGGCGGAATTGGAGGAGGAAGTCTGAGCAAAGAGATTTGCTTTATCAGCAGAAGAAATAGCTACAGAGCCATCAGAATAGAAAAGAGGAGGGAAGGATGATGATGTAATGTCGTTAGAATGGTTTTTGGCAAGGTGCCAGAAGGAGCGGGAAGAATTCAAGTCCGACAGTTGAGAGCACTTAGTTCGGATTAAATTGTTTTTAGCAGAGTGAAGAATAGACATAGCACGATGCCGGGCAGAAACATAAAAATGATGTGATTCAGGGGTGGGTTGGTTTTGGTACCTTTTATAGGCCCTCTCCTTGTTGCGGACAGAATTAGAACAAGCGTAATTATACCAAGGCTTTCCTGCATTAGTCAAAGGATATGAGAAAGGAATATATGCTTCCATGCCCGAGAGAATAACCTCCATAATGCGCAATGCATGCTTAGATGGCTCCCGGCCATGGAAGCAATAATCATTCCAGGGAAAATCAAAGAAGTACTGCCTGAGGGCCTCCCAGTCCGCAGCTCCAAAGTGCCACAGTCGACGTTTCTTTGGAGGGTCCACAGGCCGCACTGGAGCAATAGAACAGGTCAAGGTACTTAGCTTGTGATTGAAGGAGCCCAACGGAGAGGAAAGATTAACAGTGTAAGCAGAAGGATTAGTTATAAGAAAGAGGTCAAGTATGTGGAGCTCTCTCCAAGGTGGTTAAGGATACTGTCAGGGTGCTGTACAAGCTGCTCTAGGTCATTAAGGATAGAAAAGACGTATGTGTTTTTGAGATGTAGATTCCAGACTACTGATGCATACTTCAGGATTAACCTGATGAATAATGTTATTATCTTTCTCAGCATGCCTTCATTAATATATGTGAATGCTATTCTCATATTAGCAAGTAGTGTTTACTTGTTCCTGCCTTTTCATTGATGTGGTCAGCCAGAGATGGTCTGTTATTGATCATCACTCCTTGGTCCTTCTCCTTCACTGATATGTGTAGGATTGAAATTCCTAGCTTATAATCCCAGTCTGGTCTTTTTCAACTTTGGCAGACTTAATTACATGGAATTTATCTAATTCTATTTGTCATCTGTGGCCCCAGTCATGAAGCTTATTCAATGCTTCTTGTAGCTCTCTGCAAGAGTCTGCATTTGTATTTCTCGTTTGTATGTTTGCATCATCAGCAAACATATTTACATAGCTTGTATTTCCAGTGTCATTTATATAAGCTAAAAACATATTTGGTGCCAGCACTGAGCCCTGTGGAACTCAGCTGGTCACTTCTATCCAAGATGAGAAATTTCCCTTTAGTGCTGTTCTCATTTCCCTTTTTCTGAGAAAATCTTGCATCCAACAGTACAGATTTCCTTGGGTTCCTCCTTGATGGTACAGTTTCCATAAAAGTCTTTGGTGTGGTACTCTGTCACATGCTTTCTTGAAACTCAAGTAGATATTATCTACCCATCCTTCTCTTTTCTGTAGTGTTTCTGCAACTCTGTCATAGCAGCTTGATAGATTAGTAACACAACATTCTCCCTTTCTATAATTGAACTGTCTTTCTGTCATCATATTGTATTTTTCCGGGTGGTTAACCCAAATATTTCTTATCGGCCTTTCCAGTATTTTACTTACAACACTGGTCATGGATACTGGTCTGTAGCCAAGAGGACTCTGTCTTTCCAATCTTGAATAGGACAGTTTTGCAGATTTATTGAATATTAAATATTGGTCTGCTTAACTCATCTCTACATTCACCTAGCACCCAACCTGAAATTTTTTCAGGACCATTTGCTTTTCCTTTCTCTAATTTGCTCAGTTCTTCCTGTACCTCTTGCTCCGATATTCGTTTATCGGGTAGTATGCGTGGGCATGCATTTTCCCTATCATCTCTCACAATATTACTTTCTTTTGTAAAAACTTATATGAATTTTTTGTTAAGTACTTCACAAATATCTTCTTGGATAGAGATTATCCCCTCATGATGGACTGTGTTTTATCTTTAACCTTGGTTTTGCTTCGGATGTAACTATAAAAAAGTTTGGTTGGTCACTGCTTTTATTTATAATGTCTTTCTCAAACTGTCTTTGAGCTTCTCTCCTTATCGTTGTATAATAATTTCTTGGCTGTTTATAGCTGTTATATGCCCTCGCATTATTGTGTCTTCCGTATCATTTCAGCCAGTCTCTGTTCTCTTTAATTTGTTTTACATTTTAAATTTAACCATTTCTTTATCCTTCTTTCTGTTTGTTTGTGATGAGGGGTATAATTTTGGTTTCTTGTTTCATAAAATTCATAAAATTTTCTATACATGACATTCATATCTCGTCCTCTATGCTTCTTTTCCCAATTTATTTATAAGAACTACTTCTTTAGGTCACAAGAGTTGCCTCTTTTGTAGTTTAGGCCCTTTTTGTAATTTCATTACTGCTATTTTTATCATATGCAATCCTGAAAGCAATTTAATATCGCATGGTCGGTTTGCCAAATGGAGGGTGATAAATATGTTGTCGATATTATCTTGCCTAGTAAATATAAGATCTAGTAATGATAGATCTTCAAGTCCTCTTTGTCAGGTGTTTTCCTTTACTATCTATCTATCTATCTATTGCCAGACGCCTCAATCCCGTTTGGGGTGGCCACAAACAAATCGCCTCCAAGTCGCCCTGTCCCCCGCCATTTCACTGCCCTGCTCCCAACTCACGCCCCCCTCTCTCATATACCTCTCCACCCCATCCCTCCATCTCATCCTCGGCCTCCCCCTCCCTCTTCCCCCCTCCACCTCACTCATATACACTCTCTTCGTCAGTCTTTCACCCTCCATCCTCTCCACATGGCCAAACCACCTCAGTGTGTTCCTCATAACACTTCCTATCACATCCACATCCACACCACAACGCTCCTTTATATCCTCATTCGTCAGCCTGTCTCTCCATGTGACTCCACAGGCTCCTCTTAAATAACTCATTTCCACTGCTCTCACTCTTGACTTGTGTCCTTCCAACAATGTCCAAGCTTCACTTCCGTACGTTAGAGTTGGTATCACAATACTGTCATGTAGTAACTTTTTCACTTCCATGCTCACTTCCCTGTTTCTTATCACTGCTTTCAAGGAACCAGCAACCTTTCTTCCCTGCTGTACCCTTTCAAGCACTTCACCCTCCAAACCTCCATCCTTACTCATCACACTACCCAAATACTTAAACGTACTCACATTTTCCAATTCCTCACCATCCAACCTCGCTGTACATTCACTAACTTCACCTCTCTCAAAGACCATCACTTTACTCTTCCCTACATTCACCTTTGGGTTCCGTTTCTTACACACTCTCTCAAACTCATCCACCAAGCCTTGCAGCTCCCCTTCGTCTTCACTCAACAACACAGTATCATCTGCAAACAACAGTACAGGGAGTTTCCAAACACTATCCTCTCTCACCAGGGCCACTCCAACATCCACTACCTACCTTGTACCTCTTTTTTTTACCCCATCCATGTACAGATTGAACAACCATGGAGACATGACACATCCCTGTTTCAAACCAACTTTCAAAGAGAAAAATTCACTTAGTTCACCATCCACACGCACTGCAGCCTTCGCACCATCGTACATACTCTTCACAGCATTCAACAACTTCCCATCTACTCCATATATTCTTAACACTTTCCACAATCCTTGTCTATCCACCCTGTCATATGCTTTCTCCAAATCCATGAAAGCCGCATACAACTTCTTTCCCTTCTCTAGAAACTTTTCCACTAAAGATCTAAGAATGAATATCTGATCTACACAACCTCTTCCCTTCTTAAAGCCTCCCTGTTCTTCTCCAACTAATTTCTCTGTTCTTTCTCTAACTCTGTCTATAAGTATCCTACCATACACTTTTCCTATTATACTAAGAAGACAAATGCCTCTATGATTACCACACACTTCTTTTTCCCCTTTTCCTTTGTACTGGGGAATAATTAGACCTGACTTCCAATCCTGAAGGACTTTCCCTTCCTCCCACGCCAATCTGCACATGTTCTACATCCATTCTACTACCATCTCTCCCTCTTGCTTCAGCATTTCACCACACACTCCATCAATTCCTGGGGCTTTCCCCGATTTAACTTTCTTCATTGCTTCCACAACTTCCATCCTACTGATTTCTTCCTGTCTTCTCATCTCCCTCCTTCTCCCAGCCATTCCCCAGCCACTTATACTCGCATTACTTCCATCCTCTACGTTCAACAATTCCTTAAAGTGTTCTCTCCATCTGCTCACTTTTTCTCCCTTCTCCACTAGTAATCTACCATTTTTATCTTTCACTCCCCTGCTAACTTCACTTCCACCCTGTCTTACTCTTTTCACTTCTCTCCAGAACATTTTCTTACAGTCTCTCCACTTTACACTCAAATTCCTTCCAAATTCCTCATCCACTCTCTTCTTACTCTCTCTTACTAATCTTTTCACCTCTCTCTTCCTTTCCACATATAACTCTCTCTTCCGCCTCTCAACTTCTTCCACGCCCCTATTTCTCATCCATTCATTGTATGCTTTCTTCTTTTGTGCCACAGCCTGTTTCACCTCTTCAGTCCACCACGCTGTTCCTTGCACCCCCCTCCGTCTTCTCTTCCTTCCACACACCACATCACATGCTGTACATATTTCTTCTGTAAATATATTACACATACCTTCCACGTCTCCCATCTGCTCCAATTCATATTTGCCCAATCGTTCCTCCACTTCTCTCTTATACTCTGCCTTTTTCTCATCCTCTTGTAACCTTTCCACTCTCCTTGCAACTACTCCTTCCTCTCGTCTTTCCCTTCTTCTATTCCTCCATCTTACTTGCATCCTAATTCTGGCCACCACCAAGTAGTGGTCAGAAAGTCCACTCCCCCAACCTCTATACGCTCTTGCATCCATTACACATCTTCGCATCCTTTCATCCACACACACATAATCAATCATTGCCTTCCTTTCATTCAGTTCACGACCCACCCTTCTCATCACTCGCCATGTATACCTGTGGATCATTTTATGCCTGAAGAGGGTATTAGCTATCACCAACCCCCTCCCAGCACAAATGTCCACTAATGCACTCCCATTCTCATCTATCTCAGCAGGCACACCCCACTCACCAACTATTCCATCCACCTTCACATTACCAACTTTACCATTCATATCACCAATCAAAAACACTCTCTCATTCTTTCCAAACTTTTCCATGCACACTTCCACATTTGTCCAGAACTCTTCTCTCACTCTTCTAGCACGATCTTGCGTTGGCTCATACACACACACAATCGCCCACATTTGTATTCCAACTTTCAACTTTACCCACACAATCCTTGACCCAACTGATCCATACTGTCTTATGCTCTTCTTCCATCTTTTACTCACAACTATACACACTCCTTCCTTTGCCCTCTCATTCTCACCTACTCCTGCACATATACCCCATCCATACTCCCATTCTCTCACACTTTCTCCTCTCCATTTTGTTTCAGTTATTCCACATACATCCACTTTCGCATCCTCAAGCACCTGGACAATCTCTCTCTCTTTCACCTCATCATTCACTCCTCTTACATTCCATGTACTCAGTACCAAGTCCTGTGTCCGGTCCTGGGTCGTCATCGTTTGGTCAGTCCTTGTCCGAGGCTTCTTGTTTGTTTTTTTAGTTAGTTGTTTTCCGGGGAGGGGCACTAACCCTCCTTTACACATTGTGTAAAGTGTGACCACTCCAAAAATTGAAAATTCCCTAGATGAACCTCTAAAAATATCCAAGATGGACCTAAAAATCCCAAGTCTTATTATTCATATTAAAAAAAACATAATTTCAGTCTCTTTCTTCGGTAGATAAGATCTTACCTTTAATTGTTACTGTAGAAATACTAGAGTAGGTGTATCGTCACCTTCACCATCACTGGCAACCTCGACATCTGAATGCAGTGTTGCCCCTCCTTTCCTCTTGCGTTCATCTTCTGGGTTAGCATACCTTTGGTGGCACTGCCCATTTTTGACATCTCTGATAAGTGAGGATGAAGGTTGCCACTGATAGCAAGGTACTCCCTGACGTGCAACTGCTTGGTTTGCAAGCAGACGATTTGATGAGGTGGACACACTGAGTCTATTGGTTTGTTCTGTTTTAATTACATTCATCTGAGAAAAGACCCTCTCCACACATGCAGACGAATGAGGAAGAGCTAACAAGCAGCACATAAATTTAGACAAAAGACTGAATTTGGGCTCATTGTTGCCATCCTTAACAGTTCTTAAATCAAGCCAGAAAGATGTTGCCACCTCACTTATGTTTTTTAGAGATTCTTTGGCGTACAGCAATTCCCCCCATTCATCCTGTAAAACATTCAGCTCTTCATCTTTCACAAGTGTTGAAAAATGGAGTGCTAATTTGACAAAAGAATCTGAGCTCCTCTGAAGGGAGAGAGAGTCTTTTGGATCAATAATGCTTAACATTGAGAGAACACTCTCGTGATCAAAAGTGAACCTTTTCTATCTCTGAGAACATAGTTCTACCAAGAATGCCCTACAGTCGAACCGGAACCTTTTCTCTGTTTCTCCCAGCGGTTCTTTAGTGAGCAAGGCCTTGCATCTACCACCAAGGTTGATATCATTGATGTCTTTGTATACATATTCATTTTTTGGATCAATGAGAGCTAACTGCATGGTGTGAATCACTTCATCAAGTACAAATAGTCCCAAGATGCTTCTGTACTCGTCCGAAATAGTAGAGAAGAGAGTTGCAAGCCTGTAGTATTCGGACTGAAATTCTAGGTTCATTTTGTCTACTCTGGGAAAGACATAATTTAGAAATAACAGCATATGCTTTGTTCCAGTAGTAGTCATAGTCTTATAAATCTTGGCTGCCCCATCTACTTTGTCAGTCTCAGCTTCACTCTGAAAGAAAAGCTGAAGTGCTTCCCATTGTTCTAGAATTCTAGATATAACTGCCCCTCTCGACAGCCAACGAGTCTGTGATAATTTCAGCATTCTATGCTTGGGTGCATGAACGATGTCTTGAATTATCTGAAAAGTGTGCTGCCGTTTAGTGCTCCGTGCAAAATAACAGCAAATATCTTTGATAAATGATTCAAGCCATGATGGCAAATGTTGACTGGCTTGGCTCGAACAAAGTGCAAATGAGTGACAAACGCATCCTAAAATGAACACTGATAGGACATCCTTCTTCAGCAGTGCCTGAAATCCCTTGTTACTCCCTAACATGGTGGAACAGTTATCACTAGAGAATCCGATAAGGTTTTCCATTGGTATCTCCTTACTACTCAGCATCTCTTTCACATATTTATATAGTCCTTCTGCAGAAGCATTTTCAACTTCAACCATGTCTAACAGTGCATCTGTAACTTTCCGCTTTTTCTCATCATAAAATCTCACCATCACAGCAAGTACTTGTGTTACAGACACATCTGTACATTCATCAATTATCAGTGAAAATACACCATCCTTGCATAATTTTGCTACAGACTGTTTCTCTTCCCATGCAATGCCATCTTGCAACAAGTATGAAACCTTAATTCACTTTGATTCAGTTTACACGCCACTTCACTATCGGGGAACATTTTGTTCATAGTTTCCACAAGATGGTCTACTTGTCTGAAGGGTACACCATGTTCAGCTACATATCCTGCCAATAAAATTTCAGCCTTTGACACTTTATCTTCCAAGTCATCTTTGGAAGCCTTTTTGAAAAAAGACTGGATATTAACAACATTTTTCTTGGTTTTATAGTTTTTTATATGCTTTAGCCTTGTGTTGAAGGAGAGACGATTTGTTGCAGTTCTTTAATTTTGCATCACAAACAGTGCAGAGAGCGACATGTTTATCACTAGGATCCTCCTTCAACCAGTCCTTAAGTTCAGGGTTTTGCAGCCATTCTTTGTTAAATGCTTACTGGTACCAAATTTTTTTTTCTTTCTAGGGGGGGTAATACTGTCACTACCCCCTGGTACAGGATCATCCAAATCCCTCATTGCTGCTTCAGTTTAAAAAATCCGCCCTCCTTATTCGTAGTGCACTCCCTCACGAGGTCTTATGCGTGCTGAAGTTTGTTACGTCGTGGCCCTCGTGGGAGGTTTAGGGGGACTACTCGCCCGTCGTCCAGTACGCGTCTAGTCTCCACACTTGGCAATATATGGTACCTTGCCTTTTGCTACTCTCTATTTTATTGTGGAGAAACGATTCAGAAATAAAATCCAGCACCAGTATCTGCCTGAATTAGAATTTTTCTATAAAGATCTCGTTAATACATTGCCCAGGCTTGGGGGAATACTGTATAACGGGGTCCAGGGAGGACTGGCGCGATTCAGACATGTTCAGAATAATATTTCAGTTGCAAAAAGTAGCTGGCAGTGAAACTGGATACCAGTGTGTCGCCTCCCCTCCCCCCCCCCAAAAAAAAAGATAGGTTTTCATTGTATTTACTACATTGTGTACCGGCACACAATGTATTAAAAATAAAGATTGTCAAAATATCCCAAGATTTTATATATTTCTGTAACAAAATGCCAAGACCCCAAAATTAAGTCTGAAATCCCAAGATCTTGGGAAAAATGCCAAGGAGTGGTCACAAATTGTGTTAGGAAAAAATCATGTACAAGATTGTGGAGCATTTGATCCCAACCGTTTTCACAGTTTCTTACATCTAAAGTATTCCAATATATATTTGTATTGAAATCTCCAGTGAATATATTGGTTTCAGATTTCTCTTCCATGGTACGTAGTAGGGCTCTTAAACTCTGAATTGTACTTTCTGCCAGGTCTTTATATTCACCTATTTCCCAAGTGTTTGTTTTGGGTGGCATGTATAAATCTGCCACCATTATTTGCCCTTCAGATGTGTTGATCTCTACTGCAGTTAAATCTACTTGTGGGGGTATTTCTAGTTCTCTCTTTACTTGTGCAGTAGATTTTTCTTTGTTCATTTCATAACTTTTTTTTTTTTTTAATTTATGTCTTCTCTATATATTGTATTCCTCAGTTTTTTTTGTGTCGTTTGACATCCGTGGATTAATTTTGTTTCTGGTAGGCAAATAATTTGAGGTTCCTTTTCGTCAGTATAGTCTTTAATCTCTTATAATCTGAATACCATTCCATCTACATTTGAGAACATCATCTTAATGATGTTGTTTACATTCTAACATAGTTTGAGTGTACTACTTTCTTTTTTTTTTTCTTTTTCTTTTTTTAAGTCCCTGTTGGTTATATACCTCTTTCTTACTTTACCCCAACTACTTTGTAAAAATGATTACTTCTCTCTTTCTCTGATCTTTCTGCATTTTTTGTTTTAGCTTCATATCTCTTCTCATTTAGTAATCCCCATTCCTCTTGAGTTAGGCATCTTTTTATCCATTGTTTTAATAAGCTTTTTCCATGAGTTTGTAAGCATTTTTAAATATTTCCTCTACTGTGTTCACACTTTGGAATGTTGTTTTCAGAGGCCTTGACTTATTTCTGTATTATTTTCTTAGCCTTTGTGTTTCTCTATATCTTTATCAGATATATCCTCTGATACTTTCTTCAATATGGTTATTACATTCAACATCTTTTTGTCTCTCGAGGTTCTTTTTTTTTATTTCATCTTCATCTATATCAGTGATTACTCTACTGTAGATTTATTGATATCTGCCAGTTCCTTGACAAGTTCTGGGTTGTTTTTTATGATTTCTTTCACTTCCTATCATGTGCCTTTTATTTCTACCTTTGTTTCAAAATCCTTCTTTACTTTCACCATTTCAGTACACACAGTTTGTACTTCATCTTTGCAATTTCTTGTCACATTCACTTGGTTTATCTTCTATACTACTGCTTTGGTCTAACAGACTGCTTGCTTGCCATAAGCTCTTTGTATCATTTCTTAACACATCCATCATACTTTCATTGTTGACAACTGTACTGACCATTTTACTAGTCTTCTCTCTCAGTGAATCCACCTCAACTGACAGCTCATCTATTGTTGTGTCTTTTTTGTTTAATTCCTTTACTAATATTTCATTTTCTTCCTTCTGCATGTGTAGTTACTTTTAAATTTCATATATTTCCAACTGAAAAGATTTCTCCAGCTTAATCACTTTCACTAATAATTCATGATATGTTTTCATTTGAACCAGCTCTGGGTAGAAATCATTTCCTTTTCTTCATTTATCCCTTCCCATAACTCCTTCAGTAGCCACTTTTCCAAAGTACTCACTTTACAGAAAGATAATTATTACGTAGAAAGATAACTTTTACTTACAAAATTGCATCTTCCTGCTACGCACCTGGTGAGTATGACGACACCCAGCTGATGTTTATGTTGTATCAGCGGATTACTTTGATACACTGACTTTGGATGTATTTTTTTTTTTATTAGCATGCTATTTGCTTACAATATTAGAACATCGCTTAATTCAGCCTAGTACAGAGACTGACTTATATAAAGATACTATTAGGTGTGGCCAGTAGTGGCCAGTGTGGAGGGTAGTGGCTTGCCTCCTCTCACTCTGCTCTCTCGCCAGTGTTCTTACCTTATTGTCCTTACCTAATTGTATCTTTACAGGAATCAAGCTCATATTGTCCCGTGTATTTAACCATTTTTATCATACATATCAGTAAACATATTAATACTTTTGACACGCACTATTTCATTCAGTAGTGAATTCCATCAGTTGCCCTATTTGGGAAACTGAACTTCCTTACGTCTTTATCGCCTCTCATTTTATGTAGTTTTTTTTTGCAGTGTCCTCTTGCTGATGTTTCCACGTAAGTTATATATTCGTTTATGTCTATTTTCTCTTTCCCTGAGATGCATTTATATAGCATAATCATGTCTCCTCTTTTCCTTCTCTCCTGTAGCGTTGGTAGATTCATATCTTCTAATCTTTCTTCGAAGCTTAGATTCCTTAAGTTTGGTATGCATCTTGTAGCTGCCCTTTGTACTTTTTTCAATCTTATCTATGCGTTTTTTTATATGAGGCTTCCAGACTACTGATGCATACTCCAGGGTTGGTCTGATGAATGATGATTATCTTTCTCAGGATGTCTTCATTTATATATGTGAATGCTATTCTCATATTAGCAAGCAGTGTATACATGTTACGTATAGTTGCGGACATATCAAACAGAATCACCCCGTCCACCAGCGAGGTGGTGTAATGCTCTCCGCATCTGGTAACACTGATAAGTATGGAACTTCACCAGGCTCCGTTCGGTCGCTAGGCCGAACCGAACGTGGTGATCATTGCCGCTGTACGCATTTATTGATGGTATAATATATAAGCAATGTTCTACCAGAAAATACCGTATACTAATAATAGCATGTCATGATTATGATAAGTTTTAAAAAATTATGACACGGATTTCATGAGCGGTTTAGTTTCAAATCACGAACCATGCAACAGTTAACAATTCATTATATGTCATGGTTATCAGCTTCCCCTCATCTGTCAATGAACAAAGAATTACCGTGACGCCCAGCCTCCCTACCGTGAACCTGACGTTCGTAGACCTCTGAAATCGAAGCAAGTTCACTGCATACTGGAGGTGGTGCCAAAGAAGGCGGCAAGGTGGGGGTGGGGAACCTGGGAGACAGGAGGAGGGAGGTGGGTGAGGAAGGGGGCAATCGTGGTCGAACTGAGGGCTAGAGGAGAGGGATGATGGGGTAAGGGACGGTGGACTTTGATAGTCGACAGGAGCTACAGTAGGTGGGATAGATTACATGATGATGACTGGTGCAAATCATTTTTCCATGGAGAATATGGAATTTTAAGTAGGACCATGAAACGTTATACTGACGTTGCCACGTGTTGTAACTGAACGTCATGGTTTGTAGCAGTTCACGACACACTTTCCACCGGGTGGTTCAAAACCCTTGTATTATAAGTATGGTGACTATTTTTTACTCTGCAATTATTTGACATGTTCGTACAGTTTGTCGGATATTACAACTGTTTTCATAGTGACTGTGAATTACTCCTGTAGCCTATTACTTAGTATCATCATGGATGACGACTGATATCGCAGACAGAATAGGGATAGACCTATGTATCACCAATAAATACGGACAGTCTGACAGTAATGATGATCCCTATGGTTCTCATTAATATCTGTATTTCACCTATGTAAAAGAAAGGTGGATTTACTTAACCCAGGTTTGTTACCGTTTTCTGCATGCCACGTTTGGCTGTTGATTCTACACATGCCAGTGTTTATATGTTATAGATCCATCTTGGCCACTGTCGTATGCCCTAAGCATTCCTCACAAACCCTGTAGCTAATAATGGTGGAACGAGCATGTAATGTCTGCAGTTATCCAATCTGAGGAAGTGCATAATAAACCAACCATGCCATTAGATACAGAAATCACTAGTATTAAATGCAGACACATTTTATCTGCAGTGTGTTTCGTTATGTTTAACAACCGAGTAGCGTTCAGACTATGAAATTGACAGGATAAAGATAAATACGACGACCATTGCCCTGTACGCGAGGAGCAACT
This sequence comes from Coenobita brevimanus, assembly GCF_032717465.1. Classification (NCBI taxonomy): domain Eukaryota; kingdom Metazoa; phylum Arthropoda; class Malacostraca; order Decapoda; family Coenobitidae; genus Coenobita; species Coenobita brevimanus. The sequence goes on from NC_136986.1 coordinate 14,648,553, forward strand.
ACTGAGCCACAGATCTCAGCAGTGTCCGAACATGAAACTGTTGCCCTGGCTGAGTAACGGTATATTTCGCAGTCCATTAATGAAGATATATAAACACTTAATCCGCTGTTCATGGTGTAGCAGTCATTATGGCCAGCTCCCCCCCCCCCCCCGTCAGTACCAATGTCTGAGTGCACGCAGTTGTTGGGAAGAGGGAAGGGCGGATAGCAGTGAACTGGATACTGAGGTTGTGAATCAGATTGCTTAACAGTTACTCGTCCTTCATACCACGATTTACTCTACCAGTATAGGGTTTACAGTAATCCGGCATGAAGATCTTGTAATACAGCTGATAAGGTATCTCCCTACTCACCTATTAGTCCACTCCAGTATCGCCACCTATACTCAGGGACCCAGTCCATCTTCCCCTAGTAAATCACGTTTTCGTTTATATCGGTGTCATACAGATATTAACGTGAACCATAGGCACAAATCTATTGCCAGATGCCTTAATCTCGTAAAGGATGGCCACAAACAAATCACCTCCATGTCATCCCGTCCTCATCCATTTCACTGCCTTGTTCCCAGCTCACACACCCCTCTGTCATATACCTCTCCACTCCATCCCTTCATCTCTTCTTTGCCCTCCCGCCGCTTCTCCCCCACTCCACCTCACTCACATACACTTTCCTTGTCAGTTCCGTTCTCCATCCTCTTCATATGACCAAACCACTTCAGTGCATTTCTCCTAACGCTTTCTATCACATCCACATCCACACCACAACTCTCCTTCACTTCAGACACGAATCACTACTGTTGAATATTATTTATTGTGGAAAGAGAAAATCCTCCCCCCCCCCTCCTCTGCTTTCGATAGCACAGTCGTCATTACTAGGTAAACGCAACAAGAATTTCTCCCAAGCTATGCCAACGGGTGTGACATCGAACATTCTAGGGGCGTTCATAAATTACCAAGTGACAGTCGTCACCATACACTAATAATGCAGGGTTTGTGCAATGTGCCACCCCGTAGGTAGTAGGTCGTCATATAGACGATATAGCAAAACGTGCTGGTAGACAGCGTAAGGTGCCAAAGTCTGCATAGCGTTTAACGGCCAGATTATCAAAATCCATAATACTGATTTGGCACCATGTTACTAGCGTATCATTTATCCATCCCATCCTACCTTCCTGTACCTTACTGTCCACTCTCCCCTGTCCCATCACTCGTCTCCTGTAGTGCCTCCCCCCCTGCCTCCCATTATTGACCCCTCCTCACCCATCTCCCTCGTCCTGTCTCCTAGGCTACCCGCCCTGCCTCCTCCTGTAGCACCACGTCTTATGATACTGCATCGACTAAAGAGGTCTACCAGTTTCAGGTTCACGGTCAGGGAAGAGGGGGATCACAGTAATTTTGTGATTATTATGAAAGGTGCAGGAATTCAGATATGTAATAATGGCTTATATTCTGACCGTCGGTAAATGTATGGTTCGTGAAGTTTGTCAAAAGTCACACGTAAGAAACCTGTGTGTTTCATGTGAATATAATACGAATATGTGAAATTATTTTATTACCATATACACAAAACGTTATTTTCATTATACTGTGAGGCGGGACAATGTTTATATACCACCAATAACTGCGCACAGCAGCAGTGATCACCGCGTTCGGTTCGCCCTAGGGACCAAGAGAAACCTGGCGAAGTTCCATTCCAATCAGTGTTCCCAGATGCAGAGAGCTGTTCACCACCTTTGCTAGTGGATGGGGTGTTTCTGTTTGATATGTTCGCAACTGTACAGTACCTTGCCACTGATGTGGTCAGCCAGAGATATTCTGTTATTGATAATCACTCCTAGGTCCTTCTCCCTTTCTGATATGTGTAGGGTTTATCTTCCCAACATATAATCCCAATCTGGTCTTTTCTCACTTTTACCAAATATAATTAATGACACTTGTCCACATGAAATTCCATTTGTTATTATTGCTCCCTTCATGAAGCTTATTTAATTCTTCTTGTAGCTCTTTGCAAGAATCTGTGTTAGTAATTTTCCTTTGTATTTCTGCATCATCCACATACATAATTAGATAGCTTCCATTTCCAATGTTACTGCCTGTCATTTATACATACTAAAAACATAATTGGTGCCAGCACTGAGCCCTGTGGAACTCCTTTAGTCACATTTCTCTATGATGAGTATTATCCCCTTAGTACTGTTCTCATTTCCTTTTTTTCTGAGAAACTCCTGCATCCAACAGTACAGGTTGCCTTGGATACCTCCTTGATGGTACAGTTTCCATGAAAGTCTTTTGTGCGGTACTCTGTCAAATGCTTTCTTGATATCTAAATAGATACTGTCCACCCATCATTCTCTTTTCTGTAATGTTTCTGTTACTCTATCACAGTAGCTTAATAGATTAGTAACACATGATTTTCCCTTTCTAATGCCGAACTGCCTTTCTGTAATCATACTGTGTTCTTCTACATGGTTATTGAAACTTTTCGTATCAGGTTTTCTAGTATCTTACTTACAACATTGATACTGGTCGGTAGTTGAGTGGATTCTGTCTATTCCCTCTCTTGAACAGAGGAACAATGTCTGCTTTCTTCCAAAAAGGCTATCAGGTAGTTTACCTTGACCTTAAAATTCCTTGAATATTAAATACAATGGTCTCCTTAACTGTTCTCCACATTCAAGTAGCACCGAAACTGAAATTTTGTCACGACCATATGCTTTTCCTTTGTCTAATTTACTTAACTCTTCCTGTACTTCTTTTTCTGATATTTGTATATCTGGTAATACGTGTGGGCATGTATGTTCCATATTGTCTCTTTGAAAAATATTTTCTTTTGTAAAAACTGATTGGAAGTTTTTTTTTACTTCACAAATATCTTTCTCTTCTGTAGAGATGATACCCTCATCCATAATGGACTGTATTTTATCTTTAACTTTGATTTTCCTTCGGATGTAGCTGTAAAATAGCTTAGTTTGATTACTATTTTTAATTATAATGTCTTCCTCAAATTCTCTTTGAGCCTCCTTCCTTATATTTTATAATTATTTCTTGCCTGTTTAGAGTTGTTATATGCCCCCTCACTATAGTGTCTTCTGTAGATATTCCACAGCAAGTCTCTTTTTTTTTTTTGATTTTGTCATTCTGTGTCAAATCATATCTTTTTTTTTATTTCTGTTTCTTTGTGCTGAGGGATGTAATTTTGGATGCCTGTTTCATTAAAATCACACAATATTCTCTCTCTCTCTCTCTCTCTCTTTATATATATATATATATATATATATATATATATATATATATATATATATATAGATAGATATATATAGATAGATAGATAGATATGGAGCCTCTGGGGTACAGTGGTAAAGTGTGCGTCTTCGTACACTGAAGAACGAGGGTTCGCGCCCCTCCAGGGTAATAAACTTTGGGAGCGTTCTTCTGGCCACGTACTGCATTGGCAGACATCAGGGGTGCTGTGGTTCAACCAGTGTCACATACTATAAAGTATGCTTGCACCCAGTTGGCTTGCGTGGGCCGATTACACTTGGTTCACAGACTACACACACATCCAAAGCCATTTCAACAATACAATTACACTTACAAGCACTTCTTACCCTACATACAATCTCTACTAGACAGCCTAAGCCACATGGTAGAGATACATTGGCTGTATCGTTCCCACTTTGGTCGGGATAGGCCGGTCCTGGAGTGGACACTCAAACGGCTGATGAGATGAGATGATATATATATATATAATTATTATTATTATTATTATTTAAATCTTGTCCTCTAAGCTCATTTTTTCAATCTATTTCTAGGAATTACTTCTTCAGGTTATGAAATTTGTCCTTTTTGTATTTCTCTTTTTGTAATTCTCATTACTGGTAACCATGTCATATGCAAGCCTGAAGTTGCAATTAAATACTGCATGGTCACTTCTGCCGAATGGAGGGTCTATCTATCTATCTATTGCCAGACGCCTCAATCCCATACATTATATTATCAATATTATTTTCATGCCTAGCAAATATAAAATATAGTACTGATGGATCATCAAGTCCTCTTTTTCTGTTTTCCTTTGCATGCTGTGTTAGGATAAACTCCTGCACAAGATCCAGTAGCTTTTGATCCCAGCATCTTTCATGGCTTCTTACATCTAGAGTATTCCAATTTACATTTGTACTGAAACCTTCAGTTAATATAATTCTTTCATATTTCTCTTCCATTTTATGTTGTAGGGCTGTTAAACGCTGAATTGTACTTTCTGCCAGGTCTTTATATTCGCCTCTTTCCCATTTTTTTTTTTTTTTTTTTGAGGGGGGTGGCATGTATGAATTTGCCACAATTAATTTCCCTTCAGATGTGTTAATATCCAATACAAGCAATTTTACTTGTGAGCATATATCTGCTTTTATTTCTTTGTCTTGTAGATTTTTCTTTAAGATTATAATTCCTTCTCCTTTTCGTAAATTTGTCTTTTCTCCAAATATTGTGTTCCCGTAAGTTTAGGGTATTGTTTGATATCATAGGAGTTAATTTAGTTTCAGTTAGGCAAATAATATGTGGTTCCATTTCTTTGATATAGTCTTCTATCTCTAACAATTTAAACACCATTCCATCTACATTTCGCTACATCAACTTAATCATATTGTTTAAATACTTGCCAAAACTTGAGTCCACTACCTTCCTCCTTTTTATTCCCTGTTGGTTATATACCACTTTCGTACCTGCAATCCAATTGGTTAAAAAAAAAAAAAAATTTGCTCTTCTCTTCCTCTGATCTTCCCCCATTCTTTGTTTTTACCCCCTCCCTCTTCTCCTCTAGTATTCCCAATTCCTCTTGAGTTAGGCATCTTTTTATCCATGCTTTTTTTTTTTTACCCGTCACGTCCTGAGCTATTTCGCAACCTCCGACAACGCCCAATCCCAAGGTATTTTCGATTTTTTTTTTTTTTTGCCTAAAACCTCCGCTTTTGGTGAGAAACATCGCAAATTCATAGAGAAATCGCTCACTTGAGGTTTAAAATACTCGATCGAGGTAGCAGTACCTCCTTACCTTACTGGGTTTTCTAACAGGCTGGCACCAAAGAAAACGAGTTCTTTGGAAGGGTAACTATTTCACACCACTCATAAACGGTATTTATTTATTTACTTGGTACGAATTTATATGTAGTACGAGAGTATATTGGTTTTCAAACAGTAATATAGGCATTATAAGCATTGTTTCACTCACTAACTCATCGCCATACCTGACCTTTTTTAGCCACATTACCTGATCATCATTTCTGACTGTTTCTTCCTCAGCGCCCTGTTTGTCCTCCACATTGTCATTGATTGGGGAATCACTCTGCCCCTGAATGTCTTTATTGGCCAGGTCACTGGTAACAGGTGAATTGCCGAGACAATGGCATGCAGGGGGGGGGAGGTTATGAGGTGTAAGGCATTATCTGCTTGGCATCTTGTAGAGGAATAGAGGAAGGTGTCCCGTATATACGTATAAAAAATCACGTGTGAAAATTGAAAATTGTGCAAATTATGAACTTTGCAATTGCGCAATGTACCAGTACGTCGTCAGGACTGGCAAATGCAAAATGCTGCAACGTATCCATACGTCGACGGGACGCCTCGGGTTAAGTCCTCTTTTTATTTGAGTTTGTATTTTTTAGCATTTTCTCCACGGTGTTCACACTCAGGAAGGTTACTTTCAGCGCCCTTGACTTATTTCTCTCATATTTCCCTAGCCTTTTGTGTTCCTCTATGTCTTTATCCCAGATTTCCTCTGATATTCCTTCAATATGCTAATTATATTTGCCATCTCCTTTTTGTCCCTCGATTATTTTATTATTTGTTCTTCATCTTTACCAGTGATTACTATTACTTTGTTGATATTTGCTGAATCTTTGACAAATTTTGGTTGTTTTGGATTATTATTTTCACTTTTTTTCTACTGCTTTTTCCTTCGACCCTTGTTTATAAGTCTTTCCTTACTTTCACCATTTCAGCATATGTAGTTTCCACATCATCTTTGTAACTTTGCATCTCTTCATTCACCTGGGTTATCTTCTCTTCAGCATCATTGCTTTGGTCTATCAGACTGCTTGCATGCCCAGTTGTCTCTGTATCATTTCTGAACTCCTCCATAATACTCTCATGGTTGACAACTGTACTTGCCATTTCACCAACCTTCCTTTTAAGTGAACCCACTTCAGCTGATAGCTTATCTATTGTTGTTCCTTTTTTGTTTAATTTCTTTACTGTTTTTTTCATTTTTACCTCCTGCATGTGCAATTGCTTCTGAATTACTTCTATTTCACTCTGAAAAGCCTTCTCCAGTTTATTCACCCTCTCCAATACTGTAGTTTCTTCTATGTTTTCATTTGATCCAGTTCCTGGTAGAAATCATCATTCTGTTTTCTATCTTTATCCGTTTTCTTAACTCCTTCAATATTCACTTTCCTAAAGATGGTTCTCATCTTGTGGTGACAGCTGGCATGAATTGAATGACAATGGATATATAATGAGCTCTGGAGAGAAGGTTAAATAACTGTTTTAACATGTGTTGGACTAGGATACATAATAATTATAGCATATACGAATATGTGCTATTATTCAACAAAAAATGTTTACTCGTCGTTTTAGTGGAGAGATTATTGTCGATGTAACGTAGAAACAGAACAGAACAATGAGGAGATTTATTTTGTACCAGACAAATCATTGACTAGAACTATGTATCCCAGAACATTTTGTTTACTGTACATTAAGGAATGAAAACACTTAAGGCTGAGAAGCATTATACTCTTATCATCACACACACACACACACACACACACACACACACACACACACAGGGGTGTGCACACACAAACTCATGCACATGCACAAAGCTTTACACACACACACACACACACACACACACACACACACACACACACACACACACACACACACAAAATAGTGAGAGCATAACAACTACAAGGAGTCGTCCCCCACAGTACCACACAATTACTCTCCACAAATACACCACATCATTAACATACCCAACATCATCTTCGGTGGTGTTTTAAATGCCAAGGGGTCGGCCTGGTATGTCAACAACTCTGACACAGACAGAGGGCTGGTACTACAATACCAGGCAGATCATCCCTTCATACTGAATAATCTCCATCAACATACCCATATCCCATACCAAGCCCTCTTCCACCCATCGCCTCTAGACGTCACCTCTTGCTCCCCAAACCTCGCCCCCACAACATCCTGGAGAGTGGTCAAAACCCTTAGATCCAGTCACCTCCCAGTCATCATCACTACCAGAACCAGAATCACCCCAGCTGGCCACAGATGCACATATATCAGTTATAAGAGAGCCAGCTGGAAGGCCTTCACAACTGAAACAGAACACCATTTCGAAAGATTAATCAGTACATTTATCACAAACATCAACAACGCTGAGCACACTTTCAATACAATTGCACAAAATGCAGACAAAAGACACATCCCTGGAGGCAACAGAAAGGGACACAACCCCAACTTCACACAAGAAATTCAAGGCCTCATCAGTCACCGGGACACACAAAGACACCCCAACACCCCATACACAAGACACCATACAACAAATACAAGAATTCAACACTCAAATAAACAAAAATATATCAGACCAGCAAACACTAAACTGGAATAAACGTCTCCAAACACTTGACCACAAAACAAACACCAGCAAACTCTACAAAACACTAAACAGCATCACACTCTCCAAGAGCAACACTACACAATCACACTCTGGCATCACAACAGACACCATACCTTCAAACAAACAACAAGCAAACACTCTCATCAATCACTTTTCACATGTCAGCCATCTAAACCCCCATCGCGACGACCGACATAACATCCGACGTAAGAGACAGTTCCCAACAGGCCCAGACCACACACCTTTCACTTATAACAAGACGAAACATCATTAACAACCTTAAGCACTTCTCTGCCTGTTGACCGGACAACATAAGCAACATTCACCTTAAACACCTTGAACCACAAGGCTTACAAGCATTCACCAATATATTAAACTCCAGCTACTCACACAACGTAATACCCAGCATCTGGAAGCATGGCATTATCATCACTATCCCTAAACCCAACAAAGACCCCACGATACCTTCCTCACACCGCCCCATCACACACCTCTGCACCTCCTCTAAAGTCACTGAACGACTGGTACTACAACTAGTTACACCTCTCACCTCCCCCCCTCAAGTCCCATCACAACATGGCTTTAGGCCACTACACTCCACACTCTTCTTACAGACCTTACACAAAGAGTTTTTGATGGCATGAATTCAGCCAGGCCACCACACAGAACACTCCTAGGCACACTTGACATTAGCAAAGCTTTGGATGACATTCCTCGCCACAACTTCACAAACCAAATACTCACAAACATGTACAATAACACAAAAAGATGGCTGACAAACTACTTAGCAGGCAGATGTGCACATGTAACATTTGCCGGTCGGTCTTCGAACATCAGAAACTTCACAAATGGCGCCCCCCAAGGATCTGTTTTGTCCCCTATACTCTTTAACCTATACATGCACGGCATAGATACACACAGTTTCCTATGCAGATGATATAACACTTACATCTACACACTAAAATGCAAACGCAGCTGCACGCATCCTCCAACCTTACCTCAACACACTACACGAATGGTTCCCCACAAACAGGCTCAAAATAGCCCCAACCAAATATACAGTGACTCTTCTCACAAACTGGGCAGCAGAACACAGTCACATTCCACACTTCACCATAAACAACACTCCCCTACCACACACACACACACACACACACACACACACACACACACACACACACACACAAACACAAAATCCTTGGTGTAACATACAATACATCAATGTAATTTAAACAACACATCACAAACATAAAAAATAAAATAACACTGAAACTCAGTGCCTTGAGGTCACTTGCCCATACAACATTTGGACACAACAAAGAAACCACCACCACAGTATACAAACAATACATACGTTCAGTGATGAATTATGCAAGCCCTGCTTGGGCTCCTAACCTCACTTAACACACTACAACACTCTACAGACCATACAGAACAAGGCCCTAATAATAATCACAGGTTGCATGGCTACTACACCCACAGACCACCTACATCAAGAAACTAAAGTCCTCAAAGTCAAGGATCACCTAGACATGAGAGCACTACATGGCAGCACATCCACACACACCAAGGAACATCAAAACAACACCGAGCACACGATATCATACACAAATACTGTCATCTCTCCTCCCTCGCCTGCCTGAGACCAGCTTCCAGAAGCATAACCATACTCATATCACTCGCCGTTCCATTCAGTCACTTAAAGACAATACACAGCTGCAGGCACGGCCTCCTGATATCCACCCTTCTGAGTCCTATCTCCCTCGTGAGGACATGGTTCTTAGACTGAGATGTGGGCATCATCCAGCCCTCTTAAGTTACCAGAAGAGGCTGCATGATGCCGTCGCTGACGCCTGTCCAGGATGTAACACAGCACCTCTTACTATTAAGCATATTATGGAAGACTTCATTGCACACAATCACCTTCACCAACAACACAACAGACACTCCTTGAGAGCTCTGTGGGAAAGCCCGGTCTCTGCTGTGGCCTTCCTTAGGCACTGTGGGGCTGTTCGGCCAGACTGCCTAGGGAACAACTACTACTAGTACTGCTACTACAAGCAAGCAAGAAACGATTACACAAGGATAAGGAGAGAAGCTCACAGGCAGTTTGAGAAAGACATTATAAATAAAAGTAGTGATCAACTAAAGTTGTGTTACAGCTACATACTAAGTAAAACTAAAGTAAAAAATAAAATACAGTCCATCATGGAGGATGGAAAAATCTATAACAATGGAAAAGGTACTTGTGAAATACTATACAAAAAATTGCAAACACTTTTTATGGAAGGAAGTCTTTTTGAGAGAGATTAAAACAAACAATCTTGCCCACACATATTAACAAATATACGTATACCGAAACAAGAGGTCCAGGAAGAGATGAGTGAATTAGCCTTTGGAAAAGCCAATGGTCCTGACGACATTTCATGCTGAGTATTACAGGAATGTGCAGAAGAGCTAAGTAGACTTATATATTTAACATTCAGAGAATCCTTCAGACAAGGTAAACTATTTGATATTTGGAAGAAACACATTGTTCCCCTCTTCAAGAATGGAAGCAGACAACATCCACTTATCTACCGACCAGTAACACCGACTAGCGCCGTAAGATAGTAGAAAAGCTGATACAGAAAATCTGAGTAAATCATCTGGAAAAACAGTGTGTTAACAGAGAGACACTTTGATTTAAGAAGGGGAAAATCATGTCACTACTCTATAAAGCTACTATGACAGAGGTGCAGAAACACTGAAGAAAAATGAAGGCTGGATAGAGAGCATCTACTTGGATTTTAAGAAGACATTTGACAGACTACCACACCAAAGAGTTATGTGGAAACTGTACCATCAAAGGACTCAATGCTGGCACCAGTTATGTTTTTAGTCTATATAAATGACATAGACAAGGTTATTGGAAATGGAAGCTATCTAAATGTGTTTGTTAATGATGCAAAAATACAAAGGAAAATTACAAACACAGACTCTTGCAGAGAGCTACAAGAATCAAATAAGCTACTTCCATAATGTGCTTTATAGTATGGGGTCCTGTGTTGCATCCTGGACTGGCATCAGCGATGGAGTCATCCAGCCTCTTCTGAAAACTCAAAAGAGCTGGATGATGCCCACATCTCAGCATAGCCAGGTGGACCCTGTCCTCACAAGAGAGGTAGGAGTTCAGAAGAGTTGATATCTGGAGGCTGTGCATGCAGCTGTGTGTTGTCTTTGAGTGACTGAATGGAGCAACAAGTGATTTGAGCATGGATATACTTCTGGAAGATGGTTTGAGGCATGCGAAGGGGTACAGATGGCATTATTTGTGAATGATATCGTGTGCTCGGTGTTGTTTTGATGTTCCTTGGTGTGTGTGGATGTGCTGCCATGTAGTGTAGTGGATGGTGTGGGTTTGTGGAGGCTGGGGTAAGAATTTGTTTGCCTCTCATTTCTAGATGATCCTTGACATTGAGGACTTAGGTTTCTTGGTATAGGTGGTCTGTAGGTGTACTAGCTATGCAACCTGTGATTATTTTAAGGGCCTTGTATGCTGACAAGGACTGACCAAACGATGACGACCAAGGACCGGACAAAGGACATTGTAATTGGAACCTGGAATGTAAGGGGAGCGAATGATGAGGTGAAAGAGAGAGAGATTGTCCAGGTGCTTGAGGATGCGAAAGTGGATGTATGTGGAATAACTGAAACAAAATGGAGAGGAGAAAGTGTGAGAGAATGGGAGTATGGACGGGGTATATGTGCAGGAGTAGGTGAGAATGAGAGGGCAAAGGAAGGAGTATGTATAGTTGTGAGTAAAAGATGGAAGAGGAGCATAAGACAGTATGGATCAGTTGGGTCAAGGATTGTGTGGGTAAAGTTGAAAGTTGGAATACAAATGTGGGCGATTGTGTGTGTGTATGCGCCAACGCAAGATCGTGCTAGAAGAGTGAGAGAAGAGTCCTGGACAAATGTAGAAGTGTGCATGGAAAAGTTTGGAAGGAATGAGAGAGTGCTTTTGATTGGTGATATGAATGGTAAAGTTGGGAATGTGAAGGTGGATGGAATAGTTGGTGAGTGGGGTGTGCCTGCTGAGATAGATGAGAATGGGAGTGCGTTAGTGGACATTTGTGCTGGGAGGGGGTTGGTGATAGCCAATACCCTCTTCAGGCATAAAATGATTCACAGGTATACATGGCGAGTGATGAGAAGGGTGGGTGGTGAACTGAATGAAAGGAAGGCAATGATTGATTATGTGTGTGTGGATGAAAGGATGCGAAGATGTGTAATGGATGCAAGAGTGTATAGAGGTTGGGGGAGTGGACTTTCTGACCACTACTTGGTGATGGCCAGAATTAAAGTACAAGAAAGTTGGAGGAATAGAAGAAGGGAAAGACGAGAGGAAGGAGTAGTTGCAAGGAGAGTGGAAAGGTTACAGGAGGATGAGAAAAAGGCAGAGTATAAGAGAGAAGTGGAGGAACGATTGGGCAAATATGAATTGGAGCAGATGGGAGACGTGGAAGGTGTGTGTAGAATATTTACAGAAGAAATATGTGCAGCATGTGATGTGGTGTGTGGAAGGAATAGAAGACGGAGGGGGGTGCAAGGAACAGCGTGGTGGACTGAAGAGGTGAAACAGGCTGTGGCATAAAAGAAGAAAGCATACAATGAATGGATGAGAAATAGGGGCGTGGAAGAGGTTGAGAGGCGGAAGAGAGAGTTATATGTAGAAAGGAAGAGAGAGGTGAGAAGATTAGTAAGAGAGAGTAAGAAGAGAGTGGATGAGGAATTTGGAAGAAATTTGAGTGTAAAGTGGAGGGACTGTAAGAAAATGTTCTGGAGAGAGGTGAAAAGAGTAAGACAGGGTGGAAGTGAAGTTAGCAGGGGAGTGAAAGATAAAAATGGTAGATTACTAGTGGAGAAGGGAGAAAAAGTGAGCAGATGGAGAGAACACTTTAAGGAATTGTTGAACATAGAGGATGGAAGTAATGCGAGTATAAGTGGCTGGGGAATGGCTGGGAGAAGGAGGGAGGTGAGAAGACAGGAAGAAATCAGTAGGATAGAAGTTGTGGAAGCAATGAAGAAAGTTAAATCGGGGAAAGCCCCAGGAATTGATGGAGTGTGTGGTGAAATGCTGAAGCATGGGGGAGAGATAGTAGTAGAATGGATGTGGAAGATGTGCAGATTGGCCTGGGAGGAAAGCAGAGTCCCGGAGGATTGGAAGTCAGGTATAATTATTCCCTTGTACAAAGGAAAAGGGGAAAAAGAAGTGTGTGGTAACCATAGGGGCATTTGTCTTCTTAGTATAATAGGAAAAGTGTATGGTAGGATACTTATTGACAGAGTTAGAGAAAGAACAGAGAAATTAGTTGGAGAAGAACAGGGAGGCTTTAGGAAGGGAAGAGGTTGTGTAGATCAGATATTCATTCTCAGATCTTTAGTGGAAAAGTTTCTAGAGAAGGGAAAGAAGTTGTATGCGGCATTCATGGATTTGGAGAAAACATATGACAGGGTGGATAGACAAGGATTGTGGAAAGTGTTAAGAATATATGGAGTAGATGGAAAGTTGTTGAATGCTGTGAAGAGTATGTACGATGGTGCGAAGGCTGCAGTGCGTGTGGATGGTGAACTAAGTGAATTTTTCTCTTTGAAGGTTGGGTTGAAACAGGGATGTGTCATGTCTCCATGGTTGTTCAATCTGTACATGGATGGGGTAATAAAAGAGGTACAAGGTAGGGTAGTGGATGTTGGAGTGGCCATGGTGAGAGAGGATAGTGTTTGGAAACTCCCTGTACTGTTGTTTGCTGATGATACTGTGTTGTTGAGTGAAGACGAAGGAGAGCTGCAAGGCTTGGTGGATGAGTTTGGGAGAGTGTGTAAGAAACGGAATCTAAAGGTGAATGTAGGGAAGAGTAAAGTGATGGTCTTTGAGATAGGTGAAGTCAGTGAATGTACAGCGAGGTTGGATGGTGAGGAATTGGAAAATGTGAGTACGTTTAAGTACTTGGGTAGTGTGATGAGTAAGGATGGAGGTTTGGAGGTTGAAGTGCTTGAAAAGTACAGCAGGGAAGAAAGGTTGCTGGTTCCTTGAAAGCAGTGATAAGAAACAGGGAAGTGAGCATGGAAGTGAAAAGTTACTACATGACAATATTGTGATACCAACTCTAACGTACGGAAGTGAAGCTTGGACGTTGTTGGAAGGACACAAGTCAAGAGTGAGAGCAGTGGAAATGAGTTATTTAAGAGGAGCCTGTGGAGTCACTTGGAGAGACAGGCTGACGAATGAGGATATAAAGGAGCGTTGTGGTGTTGATGTGGATGTGATAGGAAGCGTTATGAGGAACACACTGAGGTGGTTTGGCCATGTGGAGAGGATGGAGGGTGAAAGACTGACGAAGAGAGTGTATGTGAGTGAGGTGGAGGGGGAAAGAGGGAGGGGGAGGCCGAGGATGAGATGGAGGGATAGGGTGGAGAGGTATATGAGAGAGGGGGGTGTGAGCTGGGAGCAGGGGAGTGAAATGGCGGGGGACAGGGCGACTTAGAGCCGATTTGTTTGTGGCCACCCCAAACGGGATTGAGGCGTCTGGCAATAGATAGATAGATAGATAGTATGCTTTGTTGGGTGTTGTAGTGTGTTTCAGTGAGGTTAGAAGCCCAAGCAGGGTTTGCATAATTCATTACTGAACGTACATATTGTATGTATAATGTGGTGGTGGTACTTTGTTGTGTCCGAATATTATATGAGCAAGTGACCTTAGGGAGTTGATTCTTTGTGTTAATTTAGTTTTGATTTTTGTCATGTCTTGTTTAAATGACATTGATGTATTGTATGTTACACCAAAGTGTGTGTGTGTGTGTGTGTGTGTGTGTGTGTGTGTGTGTGTGTGTGTGTGTGTGTGTGTGGTTGGGGGTGTTGTTTATGGTCACGTATGGAATGTGTATATTCTGCAGTCTAGTTTGTGAGAAGGGTCACTGTACAGTAGATGTGGCTGGAGCGATTGTGAGTCTGTTTGTGGTGAACCATTCGTGTAGTGTGTTGAGGTAAGATTGGATGATGTGTGCGGCATTGTTTTCGTTTTGGTATGTGCATGTAAGCATTATATTGTCTGCATAGGAAGCTATGTGTATTTTTGGTGTGTGGGGTATAGGTATGTCGTGCATGTATAGGTTAAAGAGTGTATGGGTCAAAATAGATCCTTGACGGACAACGTTTGTTAAGTTTCTGATGTTCAATGATTGATCGGCAAATGTTACATGTGCACATCTGCCTGCTAAGTAGTTTGTCAGCCATCTTTTTGCATTACTGTACATGTTTGTTGTTTGTGAGGTTGCGGCGCAGGATGGCATCAAAAGCTTTGTTAATGTCTAGTGTGACTAGGAGTGTTGTGTGTGGTGGCCTAGGTTAATTGATGCCATCAATAACTCTTTGTGTAAAAGGTCTGTAAGAAGAGTCTTTGTGGAGTGTAGCAGCCTAAAACCATGCTGTAATGGGGATAGGGAGATGCGTGGTGTTGCTAATTGTAATACCAGTCGTTCAGTGACTTTAGAGAGGGTGGAGAGGTATGTGATGGGGCGGTGTGAGGAGGGCAACGTGAGGTCTTTGTTAGGTTTGGGGATAATGATGATAGTACCTTGCTTCCAGATGTTGGGTGTTACGTTGTATGACTAGCTGTAGTTTGATATGTTGGTGAGTGCCTGTATGCCTTGTGGTCCAAGAAATTTAAAATGTATGCTGCCTATGTTGTCTGGGCCACAGACCGATGAGTGATGAAGGTCGTTAATGATGTGATGCTTATGGTTGTAAGTTAAGAGTATGAAGAACGGGTCTGTGGGGAACTAAGTGTAAGTTATTACTATCGCTAGATGCAAGTGCCTATTGTTCTTTTTTTGGTATAATAACCACATTAATTACCAACCTACGTGAAATATGCCAACATATATTACCGTTCCAGGTGAAGGGGGTAAGTGGGAGTCTGGAACTCCCATTTCAGTGATAATTTTGGCCCCTACTACAAAGGCATCTATTGCTCATTGTTACGCTTTGCTACATTTCTTAGTCTGGTATGTATTTATCTAATTATCTACATGCAGCAGTTTTCATACACTGTTCTCAGGCAAGGATGGGAGACAGTCGGTGACTTTGACAATGATGATAGGATTTTATCCCTTAACTACAATACCAACTTATTTGTCCTTATTCTCGAGTTTCATTATATTACTGTAGTATTTCTTAACCTTTGTACTACATTTTCTTTGGTGAGGTCTTTTCCTGAGGGAAAAAAAGCTACTTAATTACATAAATGAAGAAAATAGAAACTAGTTACCTAGTTCCCAAAATGAACAACAGTATTACTATGAAAATTATACTTAGTACCTTACTACGGCAATGAAGCATCCTTTTTCTGTTTTCTGCCTAGGTAAGGAGATAAATTTGTTCAACTATGTATAGGGAATATAAAGTTTGGTCTTTGAGAGAAATGAAGTCATTGAATGTCCAGTAAGGTTGGATGATGAGGAAATGGAAAATGTAAGTCCATATATGTACCTGGGTAGTGTGTTGAGTAAGGATGGAAGTTTGGAGTATGAGATGCTTGAAAGGGTACAACAAGGAAGAAAGGTTGCTGGTTATTTATAAGAAGTGATAAGAAATAAGGAAGTGGACATGGAAATAAAAAAGTTGCTGCATGATAGTATTGTGATACCAACTCTACCGTGTGGAAGTGTAGCTTGGACCTTGTTGGAAGACAGAAGTCAAGAGTGAGAGCAGTGGAAATTAGATGAGAGGAGCATATGGAGTTATATAGAGAGACAGATTGACAAATGAGGAAGTGAAAGGGCACTGTGGTGTGCATATGGATGTGATAGAGAGCGTTAAGAGAAATACACTGAGGCGGTTTTGCCATGTGGAGAGAATGGAGAGATAGATACTAACGAGGAGAGCGTATGTGAGTGTGGTGGATGGGGAGGAGAGGGAGGGAGAGGACAAGGATAAGATGGAAGGATGGAGTGGAGCAGTACTGTACTTGAGGAAGGTGGGGTGAGCTGGGGGGGAATAGAGTGGAATGGCAGGGGACAGTGAGACATGGAGGCGATTTGTTTGTGGTCACCCTTGCAGGCGCTACGCGGGCATCTGGTAGCGCTCATGACTGCAATGTCACACAGCCATAATGCAGAACTTATGCCTATCAGAATTCTTTTATTCTCCGAACTGCATCTCTCTGGAAGTCGCTTCCTGGAGTTCTTTCCCCCAAAATTTCAACCCACAGGTGTTCAAGTCCAACTGTTACAGACATTATGAATGGAGGACACCAGTAATCCGGCGTATGGAATATTTTTCGTTTGTTTTTCCTTCCCTTTATATATATATATATATATATATATATATATATATATATATATATATATATATATATATATATATATATATATATATATATATATATATATATATATATATACATATATATACATATATATATGGAGCCTCTGGGGTACAGTGGTAAAGTGTGCGTTTTCGTACACTGAAGAACGAGGGTTCGCGCCCTGCAAGGGTAATAAACTTTGGGAGCATTCTTCTGACCACGTACTGCTTGGCGGACATATGGGGTACTGTGGTTGAACCAGTATCGCATACTATAAAGTATGCTTCCACCCAGTTGGCTTGCACGGGCCGATTACACTTGGTTCACAGACTTCACACACATCCAAAGCCACTCCAATACTACAATTACACTTACAAGCACTTCTCACCCTACATACAATCTCTACCAGACAGCCTAAGCCACTTGATAGAGATACATTGGCTGTATCGTCCCCACTTAAGTCGGGATAGGCCAGTCCTGCAGTGGACACTCAAACGGTTGATGAGATATATATATATATATATATATATATATATATATATATATATATATATATATATACTGAGTCTGAACACCCGACTGTCTGACACAATCAATCTGTCTGTCCTCTCCACCCTCATCTTGTTTGTCTCTGACTGCTTGTCAATCACTAAGCCTGTCTGTCCACTCCCCACTCTGTTTGTCAGCAGAATAGAAGTTCTGGAGAGAATGGTACCGGTAGTGCGTGGAGCACTCTCTGAGGGCATGCTGGTGGGTAGGGGGCCAAGGAAAAATCAAGCGAGATGCCTTACTCGTAATGACAGGCTTTGTTTGGGTGCGTACATAAAAAGTAGTGGCAGGAAGGGGTGATGGGTGCTCCCCCCCCTGGCAGCAGGTGGGCTGCCAATTAGAATTATTCTGTATGCTCATGGCACACTACTTTTATTGCGTTTTTTTTACCTCCATATTTCTTTTTCACGATCTCCTAGTGACTTTGTACATGACTGTAGGCTACTGTAAACTGCTCTGAACTATGGCTTCTTTCTGGGATGATTATGTCATGGTAAACTTGTTACAAGGTGAGTAACTTTGTCTCATGACAGCTGGTATTACTGATCATCTAGCAGGAAGTTGTGGGGTGGATATGGGAGATAAGTCATTCTAAGGACACATAAAATATCTATGATGCAGGTTACTTCCAGAAACTTTGTGATATGTTTTGTAGTTCCTGCTCATATGAGGTAAGCTGCAGGTGCTCACAGCTGGATCATATGAGGTAGGCTGTTGGTCTCTGGTAAAAATTTATGAGCGGGACCTTTGCACTTAGCTTTCTTATGTCACCTGCCCTCAGGTGAGTGACCACTGGGGGACCTACCCCAGAGGTTCCTACTGGAAACCACCATTGCTTATCCATTAAGAGCTCCTAGACTCCCCGGAGGAAGAGCAGCCACTTCTCTCCCTCATGGGAGCTGGTAAGACATGATAACGTGACCTGCAGGAAATGGGGGTGAGATAAACTTTACCAAACTTGTCAGGCTTCAGTTTCCACTTAGTGGAAATGTAAGCAGCAACTTTAGGATAGGAAGAATTAGCAAAGAAATTAGTAAGATAGTTGGGTCTCACAAAAGGAGCAGAAGTAAAGAGCAGAGCAAGTGCCAAGAATGCTGGGGATAGGGTCAGTTTGCATCTCCACTATGCAGATCCCGGGACATGACACAACTGACAATGTATGGGAGACATTAAGTTTGGGAGTATCATGAAGTTCCCTCACTTCTTCCTTGCATCAGAATACAGTAGAATCTGCTCTCCGTTGCCTTCACTGTGCAGACCTCCCTGTCCTCCTTTCACTTTTAGCAGCCCCTCAAGGAAGTGGAGTGAGCACCTTTGCAGTCAAAGCAACTTTCTGTCTCAGATGTACAGTCATCTACATCACGACCAACAGCTGCGTTCTTGCTCAACATTGAGTTTGTCAGTCCAACAGGACTTTTCATTATGCCCATAAAGTTGGCATTTTGGAATAGCAGAGTGGGTTGGAGATATAGGGCCTGATGTTCATAATAATATTTCATGACCAGTTTTGGCATGCATGGGGAGTGAAACTTTGCCAATGGCTAAGATTATTGTGGAGGTCTTCATTTTCCTGCCTTCCAAAAACCTTGTTATAAATCTTGCATCTATGACATTTTGCTGAGGAAGTTCGCCTGTGATTTCATCCTCTTCTATACCCATGAGGTCCCTACAAGTGATAACACCATTGTAGGTATTCATGGAATGCAGGATCCTCGGTTCTACATCACAACAGTGAAGCTTACATGGCTTAAACAAATCCGTAACTTGAGAGAGTCTTAACTGAGTTCTCCGCTTGCAAGATTTTTTATTTTATTTGTTCAACCTCCTCAGCAGAGCCATCCTTCACCTACTTAAGACAGGACTGAAACTAGACAGGGGAGCAGAAATCACAGCATAACTAGGAAGATACATTACGGTATATACACTACGGGATCGTCAGAGCCACCTCCCTCCCTAAGGGAGGGAAGGGCAGGAGGGGAGAAGGTCGACGCAGTAACCACTTCCCCCTTTCGGAGGAACTGAGAAAAAAGAGATAAGCGAGAAAGGGAAAGTGAACAAGGACAGCAGAATAGCTAAGGCTGATATTACCCTCTCAACCCACTCCAGGGAAGCCCGACTGCAGGTGGCAACCCTCCATGTGAAGGAATCAAAGACATTCGCCGGACAAAGGTACAGATACAAACTGTACCAGTCTAATGGGGGGGGGGGAAGAAAAATTAGAAACAGCTGATCCTAACAGCACCAGAATGCTGAAAAGATAGAAAATATGTATATGCCTGTGGGACATCCCTAAAAAACTGGAGAGAGTGTGGACATATTCATCATCATTACCCATGGAATTTGCAGACTGACTCAATCACATTCAAGAAGTCAAAATTTGGAATAATTAGAATTACACAGTTTCCATACATTGACAATCTCCACGACGAGGCATCTGAAGAATGACTCAAATATGTATTACACAGAAGTGGGTGTGATGTGAACATCACATGTTTATACAGAAAGAGGTTGTAAAAGCTGTGTTTCCAGGAAAGAAATGAGGTAAGTCACCAAAAATTTGTTTCACACAGCTGGTGGATTAACCCGCCCCGTCCCGTCGACGTATGGGTATGTTGCAACATTTTGCGTTTGCCAGTCCCGACGACGTACTGGTACGTCATGCAATTGCAAGGTCCCTAATTTGCATAATTTTCAATTTTTGCGCGTGATTTTTCGTACGTATACACAGGACACCTTCCTCTATTCCTCTACAAGATGCCAAGCAGGTACAATGCTTTACACCGCATCACCTCCCCCCCCCCATTGTCTAGGTAATTCACCTGTTACCAGTGACCTGGCCAATAAAGACATTCAGGGCCAGAGTGATTCCCTAATCGATGACAATGTGGAGGACAAAGTTTACATAGCATTAGAGGAAGAAACAGTCAGAAATGATGATCAAGTAATGTGGCAAAAGAAGGTCAGGAATAGTGATGAGTTAGTGAGTGAAACAATGCTTATAATGCCTTTATTACTGTCTGAAAACCAATATACTCTCATACTACATATAAATTCGTACCAAATAAATAAATGAATACTGTTTATTAGTGGTGTGGAATAGTTATCCTCCCATAGAACTCATTTTCTTTGCAGCCAGCCTGATAGAAAACCCTGTAAGGTAAGGAGGTATTCCTACCTGTATCGAGTATTTTAAACCTCAGGTGAGCGATTTCTCTATAAATTTTCTATGTTTCTGACCAAAATAGGAGGTTTTAGCCAAAAAAAATTTTTTCCAAACATGCTCGGGACTGGGGGTTGTCGGAGGTGTGAAAGTGCTCGGGACGTGACAGGTTAAGATGTTTTGCACGGTTTGGTGACTAAAACAGCGTGATACATATAGCTGGGTCAGTACAAAGTGTGTAATTGAGACCTCAGTAATATAAATGAGGAACAGTGTGCTACATAGATATGGGTGAGTAACAAGATGGGCTATACAGACTAGTTAACTAGCATACTGTATAATATAGAGATGAGTCAGAATCGTTGTTATGCAGATCTGGATCACTTCATTGAAAAAAAAAAAAATGTAGCATAGAGTTGGGTTAGTAACAGTGTTGGAAATAGTTGGGTAAACAGCCGAATATTAAAAAGATATGAGTGATGAGCTGAGTGTTATGGAGAGTTGTATATAAGTTTATCACACAGAGTTAGGTTAGTAGTAGTGATTAAACAAGGGAGGGTCAGTAACAGTACATCAATAAAGGTGGGTCAGTAACCGTGTTACACAGAGCATGGTAACTAGTAGCCTGTTGTAAAGCTTTATCATTAACAGTGTTTAACACAGAATCTGTTCATTGTTAAAATACAGAGATTCGTTGGAAATAGTGTATTACACAGATGTGGGTCAGGATCAGACAGTGTTATACTTGGGTAGTTTAGTAACAGTATGCTACATAGAGCTGGGTCAGTAAGACAGTTTGGTACACAGAGATGAGTCGCTGACACTGTTGCAGAGAGGCTGGTCAATAACACTGTGTATTACACAGAGGTGGATGAAGCCGGGGGGCAGCTTCTACATCATCGACGAGAACACTTACCACGATGACGAGCCTCCTGGTCAGTATTTTTCTTTATCCAAAGTGTAACCGGCTATGTGGTTAGCACTGTGTAATAATGTCAATAGTTTCTCAAAGTGTTCTAATTACTCATTAATAGCACACACAGTTTGTCCCATTCACGGAAATTCAAGTACATAATCACGCATTTCTTTGCCACCAGTGGAGTTTAAGGAACTCCTTGTTGTGGGCCTCACAGACGAGGACGTAGAGAAGCAAGAGAAGGAGGCATCGATGGGGAAACAGCAGTGATTATCGACTGGACTACTGCTGGCTCTTGAAAGATACCAGAGCCTTCTAGTTTGAACTGTGCTGTAGTATAAGGAAGGAACATCATCTTAATGTATAGAATGGACATCATCTGCGTGCCTCATGTAACTGGACACGAAGTGTAATTCTAAATATTCCAAATTTTGACTTCTTGAGTTTGAATGAGTCAGTCTGCAAATTCTATGGGTACTAATGAAGAATATGCTCATTTTAATTCTTCATAAATACCCTAAATGTGCACCAACTTTGTAGAGAATTCTTTCTGAATTACTTATAGGCACATATAGTTATGAAGTTATAGCACTGTATTAACAATACTTCCCATCATAAAATCCATTTTATACCAGTAATAGAGAGGCCCTTGAGTAGCATGCCTATAGCCACCAATGGATTTATTTAATATAATCCATATTCATGCCAGTCATAGACTGACCTCTGAGTACGATACCCATAGGAACCAGCGGACTTATTTAGCGTACCCAGTATATGATTTATGGAACTGTATTATTTCCCCCTCTGTTAATTGTTCAGTATATATCAGCTTGAACTTTTATAATATACCATTACTATATATCTACTATGTATAAAAGCTTATGAATCTTTTTTTTTTCACTTTATGTATAATAGCTTATTAATCTTTTTTTCACCTAATGTAGCTATATCTCTACGTCATGAAGAAGGTGTATGGCACGACCCATCATCTTCTTTTGTTTATATGCACTTCGTTTAACCCTTAGCCGCCGGGGGGGTTCCCACCAGTCGCACACTCCTCCCTATGAGCGATTTTCGAGATTTTGGAAAAAAAAAAACCCTTATTCAAACCCTTATATCTGACAAATTGTAAAAGCTAGAGCATTCAATGAAAGTTCAAAAGACTCACAAACTCTTCCTCTTTCCAATGAAGGTATCCCGAGGTCTCTAGGTCCGTCGATGAGTAAGGATGAGTTGAAGACGAGTGGTTTTTCACGTTTTGGCATCCGAGCGTGCGCCAATGGCAATGGCCTTGGCCTGGCCGGCTAGCGTTGGTAGCACTGACTGGAGTGGTGATTGTAACCCTGCCCGTGCGCCCTTGGAATGGGGAAGATTCCACTCGTTTTTTTCTACTTCTCCTTACTCACCGCCGTGAAAATGTGTCATCACCCAGTTCATGTGGCTCACCCAAGGATTTACCGCCCACACCATCATGCCACTATGCCTTGTAGGTGTGTGGGAAAGGAAATATCTCATCGTTTCTCTGTACTCACGTCTTCCTTAAATAATCATATTTCTCCTTTGCTAAGACACTTAGAACTGCACTTTACATCACGATTACGAGTAATTGCACTTTGACAAGTAAGTGCTGTTGCTCTTTCACGCATGATCGTAGAGTCTGAAGCAATTATTTGTACTATAAATCAGACTGCTTTGTACTAGTCAGGGTTATAGTGACAATTATATAAATGTTTTAGACAACTAACATTATTTGTACTTCACATTACAGATACACTGATGCTCATATTTGGCAAAATCCCCCTGAGTATTGAGTGAAATGATTTAGGTAGAGCGAAGCAGGTATTGTTCATTGTGGCCTGCTAACAAGTGGTTTTCTTTCAGGTAACAGGTAGGCAAACTCAAGGTATATCCAATAATTTTCTAATCAATATCCAATAAACAGTATCAACTCCTGTATTGCACTTACTATAAATCACTTATATGCACTTGCAGAACTTTTAAAAGACTTATATCTTAGCACTTTTGTAATTCACTTATAATATCACACATTTTACTCATTTGTGAAAATACACAAACTTCTGCAATACTGTACACTATTTACACTTCCCCACACACCTGCTTAGTACTCATACCACTCACGAAGGGCCTGATTGTGGAGATTCTGCCCTTGAAGTGGTAGGCTGAGGTGTGGGAGAGCGCTGGAGGAAGATACCTCGGCAAGCAGGCGGCAAGGAGTGTGGAGGAAACGGCTCTGCTGCGTTTTTTTCCGCAGATGACCACAGGTCCGCATCACTTTCCCGATGTCCTGGGTCATCTTGCGCCTCCTCATCGCCGAAAGCATTACTCTCGTAGACTGTCCCTTCCTCCTGGAGAAGTCGGAGAGCCCTCTCTGGCGTTGGAGGGCAAGTAGGGGTTGGAGGGCGAGAGAGCTCGCTCTCCACATCGTAGCTTTTTTCTCCTCAGAGGACGTACTCTAGTTGAGTGTACGAGAGGAGACAGTATCGTCAAGGGCACGTCCTATGACACTATCACTAAGCCCTTTACATGGCACTGAGGGCTGAATTTTCATGGGGGTTGATGAGGCAATTGGCCCTTCATGCGGTGGGATGGAATCGGACAATGTCAAGGAAGATGACAGGGCTCCTCTTGCTACCACTCCCGAGCACAAACTGAACCGCGCAACTGCGAGGTACCTGGGGGTCCTACCTATCCTGTAGGTATCACAGAAAATGGTCCCACGCTCAAACAGTGGCGAAAGGTGAGTGCGGTATATCAAGTCAAACGGCGGCCCTCCACGCCCTGAATCCTGTCGTGCATACACGTCAGCCGGTGGATAGGGGTTAATATTATAATAAATATATTCAGTAAGTCAATTAGCCAGGGACGGCCTAGGCCTGGGGATTCTGTAATATTTTTAAATTCAAAGGTTAAACAATTCTGAGAACAAATCCTTCTGTAGTTTGTAAACCTATGTTTTTTCATTTGTGTACCATATAAAACTATGTCATTCTTCTAATAAAGATGTGGATTCAGTCTTTCTTTTATTGGCCCTAAAAATAATGGTCAAATAGCCTAGTGTTTCACATATCAAGGCTCTAACATGGCTGCATGCATCAGCCTTGGCAACCCAATGGTGCCTCACCAAGCTGCTTGACCTCTAACAGCCTGACTGTTCAATCCCTTAACCCTAAAGTCACACTATTTTTCCTCGTCCCAGTCTATTTCGATCTACCTTTAGCAGCTTTTCCTTTACTGTTCTAAACTCTCATCCTCTAGACTCATTTGTCTTCTTCCAACTCTTCCCATGCCCAAACCATCTCTATCTTCACTTTCTCATCACAACAATAATGCATTCTAGTTCCATCCTTCCTGTCAGCTCTTCATTCACAGTCATACCCCGGCCTTCCCAGGCTTGTCTTTCACGGATGCACTGCACACCATTCTGATAATTTTCATCTCTGCATCTTTGAGACCAATATCTTCCCGCTTTACTGCCCGTCGTAGAGGCAGAGGAATGCATGCAGACAGTTCAGAAGAGCAGTGACCATTGATGTAACGAAAGAAAAGAGACAAAGATGCAACAGTGTGATGAAGAGACAGAAGTTGAAGGGAGTCATTAAGAGGAGAGTTAATAAGACAAAAAGCCTTTGACTCCACCCTATTGAGAAGAGCTGTATGTGGAGAATCTCCCCACACATGAGAGTTGTATTCCACACAGGGGAGGATAAAACCCCTGTATAGAGTCAATAATTGTGCAGGAGTAAAGAAGGAATGGAGTCAGCTTAGCACACCTAATCTCTTGGAAGCAGATTTTACAAGAGATGTAATATGATCTTTCCAAGATAAGTCCCGAGTAAATGAAACCCCAAGGATGTTCAAGGATGATGCAGGATTAAGCTGAATATTATTAAACTTTATATATCTATGGAAGATTTTGTTAGGCTAATGGGTGTAAAAACTGAGTCTTTGATGCATTAAAAACAACCAGATTATTTTTACCCTAGTCAGAGATACGAGCCAAGTCAGACATTAGGTGTGCCATAACCTCATCACTTGTTTGTTGAAGTAACTGCTGAGATGGACGTTGTGGGAACCTAATGAAAAGATGAAGGGTGGAGTCATCAGCGTATGAATGGATAGGGTTAGACGTACAGCTCAGAAGATCATTGATGAATAAAAGAGAGAGAGTTGGTGATAGGACAGAGCCCTGAGGAACACCACTGTTGAAAGATCTAGGAGAAGAACGATGGCCGTCTACAACAGCGGCTATAGAACATCCAGAAAGGAAGCAAGAGATGAAGGCACAGATGGAAGGATAGAAACCGTAAGAGGGCAGTTTGGAAACTAATGATTTATGCCAGACTCGATCAAAAGCCTCTGAGATGTCAAGTGCAATGGTAAAGCTTTCTCCAAAGTCCCGAAAGCAGAATGACCAGGACTCTGAAAGTTAGGTGAGAAGATCGCCATTGGAGTGTCCCTGACGGAACCCGTACTGACGATCAGAAAGAAGGTTATAATAGGATAGATGCTTTAAAAATTTTCTATTAAAAATTGATTCGAAAACTTTTGAGATACGGAATGTTAAAGCAATTGGACGATAGTTAGAGGGTTGGGAATGGTCACCCTTCTTTAGGACTGGCTGAATGAGAGCAAACTTCCAGCAAGAAGGAAAGGTACAAGTTGATAGACAAAGTTAAAAGAGTTTGCCTAGGCAGGGTGTAAGCACAGAAGCACAGTTCTTGTGAACAACAGGAGGGACTCCTTCAGGTCCATATGCCTTATTAGTACTGAGGCCAGTGATTGCAGAAAATACATCAGCTGAAGAAATTTTAATGTCAGCCATGAGGAAGGCAGAGGGGGGGAAGTGATGGAGGAACAGCACCGGAATCATCTAAGGTGTAATTGGAGGAGAAAGTCTAAGCAAAGAGATCTGCTTTATCATTAGAAGAAATAGCTACTGAATCATCAGAGTAGAAAAGAGGAGGGAAGGATGATGAGGTATAGTTGTCAGAAAAGGTTTTGGCAAGGTGCCAGAAGGAGAAGGAAGAATTCGAGTTGGAGAGTTGAGAGCATTTATTATGGATAAAATTATTTTTAGCAGAGCGAAGAATAGACTTAGCACGATTCCGGGCAGAAATGTATAAAATATGCGATTCAGGGGTGGGTTGCCTCCAGTACCTTTTATAGGCCCTCTCCTTGCTGTGGACAGCATTAGAACAAGCGTGATTAAACCAAGGCTTTCTTGCATTAGTCAAAGGATATGAGAAAGGAATGTATGCTTCCATGCCAGAGAATAACCTCCATTATGTGCAAGGCACACTCAGATGGCTCTTGGCCAAGGAAGCAAAAATCATTCCAGTGAAAATCAAAGAAGTACTGCCTGAGGGCCTCCCAATCCGCAGCTTCAAATTGCCACAGATGACATTTCTTTGGAGGGTCCACAGGCCATACCGGAGCGATAGGGCAGGTTAAGGTGAGAAGGTTGTGATTCTAGGAGCCTAACGGAGAGAAAAGATTAACAGTGTAAGCAGAAGGATTAGTTGTAAGGAAGAGGTCAAGTTTTTTTGATCTCTCTTCAAGGTAGTCAGGGATACGGGTAGGGTGCTGTACAAGCTGCTCTAGGCCATTAAGGATAGAAATGTTGTAGGCTTGTTCACCAGGTGGATCGGTGAAAGGAGAGTAGAGCCAAAGGTGGTGGTGAACATTTAAATCTCCTAGAATGGAGATTTCAGAGAAAGGAGAAATGGATGGATGGTCAAAGAATTTTTGATAGTCAGTAGAATTAGGAGATATATAAACAACACAGATATAATTAGTCAGAGAATGACAGGAAAGCCGAAGCCAGGGTGTAGAGAATTCACAAGAATCTTGTTCAGGAACACAAGAGCAAGATAAGTCGTTGCATATATATACACAACAACAACCTTTGGCTTTGAAATGAGTTCAGAGAAAGTAAGAAGATACAGAAAAGGGTCTGCTGTCAGTTGCCTCAGACAGCTGAGTCTCAGTTAGAAAATGATGAGGTTTGGAGAAGGAAAGGTGGTGCTCAACAGAGAGAAAGTTAGAGGAAAGGCCGCGAGTGTTGCAGAATTGAAAGGAGAAGAGAGTCAGACAGTGGTTTCAGGCAGCTCGAGTCGTCATCGGGAGAGGGGCGGAAGATGGAGGCATTTATGGTCCCCCCCCCCTGGGGACTCTGGGGCCACGTTTTGAGCTGGCATTTTTTTTTTTTTGGGGGGGGGGAAGGAAAAGGAAGCGTAGTGTGTACTGTGCATGTAGTTTGGTGTTGATAGAGAAACTTCTATTGGAGAGCATGCTGGCCTACTCTCTGTTACTGAGAGACTGAAAAAGTTCAGCAAAAGGGGATGGTCGGGACCTAGTCCCGAGGGTTGATGAAACGGGAGCTCCACCTCTCCCTGTCATCATCTCTCCATCCACCTTGGGAGTACTGCCCTTCTCGACTGGTGCTACAGTCTACTCCTTACCCACAATATGATTTATGGAATTGTATTATTTCCCCCTCTGTTAACTGTTCAGTATATTTCAGCTTAGACTTTTATAATATACCATTACTATATTGGATCTACTATGTATAATTGCTTATTAATACTGTTTGCACTTTATGTAGGTATATCTCTACTTCTTGAAGAAAGTGTGTGGCACGACCCACCACCTTCTCTGTTTATATGCATTTTGTTTTATAATATAATAAATATATTAGTCAATTAGCCAGGGATGGTGTAGAACTTGAAGTTACTGATATATTTTCAATTTCAAAGGTTGTACAAAACCTGTAATTTGTAAATGCTTACCCACAAGAAATACACTGAGGTGGTTTGGACATGTGGAGAGAATGGAGAATGAAAGACTGACTAAGAGGGTGTATGTAGGTGAGGTGGAGGGAGGGAGAGGGAGGGGTAGACCGAGGATGAGGTGGAGGGATGGAGTTGAGAGGGATATGAGGGAGGGGGGGTGAGTTGGGGGGAGGGGAGTCAAATGGTGGGTGACAGAGTGACTTGGAGGCGTTTTGTCTGCGGCCACCCTTTGCGGGATTAGGGCGTCGGGCTATAGATAGATAGATAGATAGATTTTCGAGTAAAGATCAAGTGAAACCTATGTTTTTCATTTGTGTAGCTGTGTAAAATATCTCAGTCTTCTAATATAGATTTGAATTCACACTTTCTTTTATTGACCCTAAAAATCATGGTCAGTAGCCTAGTGCTTCACATATCAAGGCTCTAACATGGCTGCATGCGTCAGCCTTGGTAACATAATGGCGCCTCACCAAGCTGCTTGACCTTTTGCAGCCTGACTGTTCAATCCTTTAACCTTAAGGTCACGCTAATTATCCTCGTTCCAGTCTTTTTCGATCTACCTCTAGCAGGTATACCTTCATTGTTCCAGACTTTCACCCTCTGCACCCATTTGTCTTCTTTCAACCTTTCCCCATGCCCAAACCATCTCAATTTCCACCTCATCACAACAATGATGCATTTTAGTCCCATCCTTCCTCTCAACTCTTCATTTGCAGTCCTACCCCGGCCCTCCCAGGCTTGTCATTCCAGGATGCACTATACACCATTCTAATATGTGTCATCTCTCTAAGTTTGAGATCAATATCTTCCTGCTTTATTGTCCGAATCGCACCATCACACAGCATTAAAATCCTAACATATGCTGCATACAAGGAACGCTTAACAGTGTCAAGAGGGGCAATAAGTCCCTAAATTCTTTGTACCATTTCTTGCCTTTGATGCTGGGGTAGCTCCAGTCGTGCCTCCAGCACATATCTTATCCTTCATATAACAAATCTCCTGCATACACTCAAGATACTTTCGAGTAAAATTAATCTCTCCCACCTCTCTCTTTACATACCACACACTCTATATCAGCATTATTTTGCAGCCTGCCTCTAATAATATTACACCTCTCGATTAAAATTAATCTCTCCCACCTCTTTCTTCACATACCACACACTCCATAGGCTATCAGCATTATTTTGCAGCCTGCCTCTAATAATAATTACATCTCTTATGTATCCACTTATCATGAAAACTGCACAAAATGGATATAAATCCACATTCTTGTGGGAAACTGAGCTTAAACCTACTCCTGCTTTGACAGCACCACCACCTGTCCACGATAACATCACTTTTGTTTTATCCATGTAAACTTTCAAACGTTTGTGTCCCATTCTTATCTCCATCTCTTGAATCTCCTCTGCCATTTTCTCACTCTCCGTGATCAGCACTTAGTCCTCAGCATACAACACTTATCAAGGGAATCCAATTTTTTAGTCACGAGAGAGAGAGCTTCGTGCATCACGTAAACATTAAGCGGCTTGAAACTGACCCGTAATGCACATCAATATTCATGGAAAACTTATCACTCATACCACACTTCACTCTGCACACTCATTCACTGCCTTAGCAACTCTAACTCAAAAGCTTTTGAAAACTTCTCACGTCACCACCTCCCTGGGCTCTTTCTCTAAAGCATTTTACAAATCAACAAAACACAAAGAGCAGCTCCCTCTTCGTTTCTTTTATAATTTTTCCTAAAGTTATTAGACAATGAATATTGCATCAGTTGCCCTTTTGTCTGACATAAACCCAAACTGCATCTCATCAGTATTCGCTATTTCCCTTACTATACCTATGCTATTTGTTTTTGTGTAAATCTAGTCACAGGAATTTTATGTATTGTACAAGGACTGGAAATGCAACTTGTTACTATTTCGAAAATCTTCAAAATGTCAAAGAATT
Source organism: Coenobita brevimanus (assembly GCF_032717465.1). Classification (NCBI taxonomy): domain Eukaryota; kingdom Metazoa; phylum Arthropoda; class Malacostraca; order Decapoda; family Coenobitidae; genus Coenobita; species Coenobita brevimanus. The sequence continues at coordinate 14,678,966 of NC_136986.1, forward strand.
TTTTTATTTTCGGGTGCATATTAATTATGTAAGTTTCGGAAGCATTTTGGATGTCGACCAGTGATTGATGAAGGCCTCCAATGAGACAGGAATGAGTAGAGCAACTGCTTTGATAAAATACACTGTGTAATAAAGAATGTTTATTCATTTTGGGGGGTCTTTAGACTCAGTTTTCCATGCTGATTCCAATAGTGTATGTTTTGTTTGTCTCTAAGTTTTTGTCAACAACTGGCAATTGTTTATTTCCAGTCTTATTACTGCATGCCAGTGTAATGGCTGACATATCGCTTACCATGTCACACACACACACACACACACAGCATCTGCATCCATGCAGATGTCGCTGATATGACCATTACTGCATCATGCAATGCAGATCGAGTCAGTTCATTCGATGAGCTAGTCTCACGTTGCTAGTTTGGCTGGTCGACGTGTTTTTGAGCTGTTCCTAAAGGTGTTTCTAATGATGAGATTGACCAGTAGACGTTCTTGCAAGCTGTCAGCTGATACATTTTGTTATGTATGTGGAGAATATATTGGACCGAAGATGACCAAACACAAAATTTATGTTCATACCAAATTTGCTTGTGCATACAAAGCATATTTTGGTTTGGCAATAGGCGATCAAGATAAGGATTGGGCTCTGCACTACACTTGTGGTAGCTGTCGCTCTGCACTTATAGCTTGGCTATGAGGAGCGAGAAAAAAGATGCCTTTTGCAGTTCCGAGAGTGTAGCCAAACCTTCGATTCACCACAGCGATTGTTATTTTTGCATGGTTGAGAGAGAGAGAGAGAGAGAGAGAGAGAGAGAAAGTGTACAGTCATAAGAAATACTATCATTACCCTTTAGAGCTATGCACTACGATGATGTGGAATGATGGGACAGGAAAATTTGTACCGCAAACCCGTCAGTTCCGGTTATGTGAGACAGATATTAGAATTTGTGCTAGAGGTAATAACAGCTAATTAGATCGTTTGGCCTCTGTGCATAGAGACAATATGTTTTATTATCAGGCACTGAAGTCATTAAATAATAACATAACAGAATGGTGTAGAGTCGGCAATACACATGCGGATGGGCAACGAGTATGTGCACCCATGCTAGCCCTCCCAGGCACAGTCACGCGATTCGCGTGACGTCGCCCTGCACTCTGTCTTGCACAGTCACATGAATCGCATGGTTTAGGCACAAAAATATTTGTCAGAAAAAAACTTATAGGCCGATTTGCGTGATTTTTGGGCGCGTCATAGGGTCGCCAAAGCTCTCTAGAGGTAAGTCATTGGCAATGCTGCTTTGCCTTATCTACCTCAGCCCGCTCCCTCCAACCTCAGTGTTTGTTGAGCAGTCAGGCGGTGGTGTTTGACAGCTCGTGGTTCCCTTTAAATCGTCCATAATTCTCCCCCTCTCGCCCAAGGGAAAGGCCCTATTGACTCAGTGAGATAATACATTGTATGTGAACATATAGTGACGTGATATTGTCGATGGAACATACAAATATGTATTGAAAAGCAATTCTGGCCGTTATAAAATCGTTGGGCCTTGGAGCCAAACGCATGGTCAGTGTAGCGGGGTTTCGCCACTCCGCCCCCCCGTAGGCCGTATGGCGTGAGTGGAAATACGTATATAAATGAAGCCAAGGCATAAATATATATTGTGTGAAGCATACTGTGGATGGTTTGGTGAAATTATGGAGCCAGCAAGCGTTACGTATGGCATGAAACAGAGTGTTGTGAAGGGGCAAACCTGAAGTTGGGAGGGGAGAATTACCGGTGTTTTAGGGCTGGAATTATTGTGATTCTGATAGTGTAAATGCGTATGGAATTGTATGAAATATACGTCAAACAAGCTGCGAGTTTCCGTGAACGAGTGTGGTGTGTGCTAAAAATAGCTTTGCCTCATACTCTCAGGGAGAAGCTGACTCACACACACACAATACATAACTCCTCATCTTCAAATTCCTGGTCTAACTGGATCAACACCCCTGGAGGAAGTGAGTTCTGCAAATTTTGTTGATATATATAATAATCTATTACCATTACCTCTCACACTTTCAGACAGATATCCATTTTCTCCTACAGATTACACATATGAAAGTAAATCTCCACAGCAGTAACTATAGAAGAGTTATGTTTATGTGTAGTAGGTTATAACAATAGAAAAACATCCATGGAAGATGTAACAGTCTGTACAGATAGGGGAAAAAGAAAGTTAGTAGCATAGTCTTCAGGCAGGTGTGCGAGGAAAAAACAGTGTGTAAAAGTTGGTAGCGATCGGAAGAGTAACCTCACTTTGTCGGCCAATTACTCGAAAACTATTAGACTTATCGATTTCCTGTTACAACCGTCATCAATACCACTAAATTCTACGTAAGATCAATACCAGAATGTAAGCCTTTGGTAGCGTTTTGGGGGGTAAAAGGCGAGAGAAATGTTTTTGTTCCTAGCGGTTGTTGTGTGACATGACAAGCGCTCGGAGTAATAACATCATTTTGTCGGCCAATTACTCGAAAACTATTAGACTTATCGATTTTCTGTTACAACCATCATCAATACCACTAAATTCTACGTATGATCAATACCAGAATGTAAGCCTTTGGTAGCGTTTTGGGGGGTAAAAGGCGAGGGAAATGTTTTTCCTCGCATTTGTTATCAGTGACATTCGCTCTGAGTAATAACCTCACTTTGTCGGCCAAATACTCGAAAACTATTAGACATCGATTTTCTGTAACAACCATCATCAATACCACTAAATTCTACGTATAATCAATACCCGAATGTAGCCTTTGGTAGCGTTTTGGGGGGTAAAAGGCGAGGGTTTTTTTCTTTTTCCTCGCGTTTGTTATCAGTGACAAGCGCTCGGAGTACTAACCTCACTTTGTCGGCCAATTACTCGAAAACTATTAGACTTATCGATTTTCTGTAACAACCATGATCTATACCACTAAATTCTACGTATGATCAATACCAAAATGTAAGCATTATGTTACGTGTTGTGCGAGAAAAGGCGGTGGAAATGAGTGTCTCTTCCCGGCTGTTACCATTGAGAAATGCTCGTAGTAATACTCTCTGTTTCTCTGCCAATTACTCGGAAACTATTGGACGTATCGATTTCACGTTTGAACCATGATGAAGAGCAGGAAATTCTACATATGTACAATACATAAATATGTAATATTTCTGATAAGAATTCGTTGTTAAGTAGACGGGAACATTGCGTACGCCTTGCGCGCATCACGAAAGTCAGTCATGCACGGAGTGCCTAGTACTTTTTTTCGATTTACTCGAGAACTATCAGGCGTATGGGGTTTTCCCGTCACAGTGGGAAAGCTGGATAATTGGGACATATTACTATGTAATAAAAACATAAGGTGCCTGGGAAAACTTTGCTCTCAGAGGTCAGTGAAATTTTTCCAAAAATGGCTCTCAGTTTTTGGCCATTTTCTCGAAAAGTATACATCTTATCTCAACCGGATTGGTTTCGTTAGAAAGCTGATGAAATTCTCTATAAAAACTTATTAGATCATTTTCCTGTATGATGGAAAACCTTCAAACGGCGATGTTGGGAAGTGAAAAAAGTTTACTCGACCATGCTTCCAGGGCTAATAACTTTTTTTGCTGGTGTTCTCCTGTGTTTTGGTCATGTTTATCAGATAGAACAAACATCCATGCATACCTGGAGATAGGTTTCATGGGAATACATGGATTTTTGGGTGGCGAAAATTAGGCAAGAATGTGTTTCATTCGCTCAAATTTCCTCAAATTTGCCGCGCGCGCGCTCCCCAGCCGGGCGGCTTCGTAGTGAAAATTCCTGCACCAGAGAACTTACTGAAACTTACCGTGCGGGAAAGGGCTAGACGTATGATAGTAATTCAGCCGATACAAGCCAATGCTGACGAATGAGGATATAAAGGAGCGTTGTGGTGTGGATGTGGATGTGATAGGAAGCGTTATGAGGAACACACTGAAGTGGTTTGGCCATGTGGAGAGGATGGAGGGTGAAAGACTGACGAAGAGAGTGTATGTGAGTGAGGTGGAGGGGGGAAGAGGGAGGGGGAGGCCGAGGATGAGATGGAGGGATGGGGTGGAGAGGTATATGAGAGAGGGGGGTGTGAGTTGGGAGCAGGGCAGTGAAATTACAGGGGACAGGGCGACTTGGAGGCGATTTGTTTGTGGCCACCCCAAACGGGATTGAGGCGTCTGGCAATAGATAGATAGACAAGCCAAGTTAGTAAATTTCAGTGTAATAATGGCAGGTATTGCTTTCTGCATAGAGTAAATGTCGAGTAGAAGGAAAATAATAATATGTGTTCAGTCTCAATGCTTTATTATTTTGTACACCCACCCCTCTTCTTCCAAAACAGCCTTCAGACGTCGATGCATGGGTGCCACTAACTGAAGTATCCATCTGAAACATTTAACAACCCATCTGAAGCAAACAAATGAACTCATGCACCCCTGCTATACAATCATAAAAAAAAAAAAGCAGTCGATGCCTATAGTTTTATTGCGCTTCAAAATAATTTATTTGTTGTATTCTATAGACAATAAGTGTTGAATAGTATGAAAATAGTAAACGTGGCGAGTTTCATTATTAATCCCCAGCAGGGCGCTCAGGGTGACGCAAACATGTACCCTATATTTCCCTGTCATATAGCTCATTCTTGCTCATTATTCCAACTCTTGTAATGGGACGGTGATATGGCGACACTAGATAGGGGACGGGCGAACAGCAAGGACCCGCCCACATAGCCCAGCTAATGTTCGTTTCGTATCGAACATTCCTGGGGGTAACGGCAGTTTTTTTACGACTGTACAGTTATAATACTGTAATGCAACATCAGACTCATGTTTAGGTATCACCACAATTACTGCAACACCAAGACACCCACACCACAAATTCAGTTCTTGCGAAGCTTAGGGCAATGATAAAGTGCTGACTATACAAAACAACACACGGCGAAAATATTACAGTGTCTGCCTGAACCCATGACAAAAATATGATTAACTGGTAATATAAATTAACACACACACACACACACACACACACATATGAAAAGATAGGACAAATATGCCATATCCAGTGGAGTTCAGTTTGTTAGGAATGGTTTGTTGTTGTCATTGACGATTAAGTCGCACCCGTTGAGTCTATATTGGTAGGTGTAACTGGTCGTTGTAATTGAAAGGAATAGTTTGTTGTTGTTTTGGTCGATTGAGTAGCATCCAACTGAGTCCAAACTGGTAGGTATAATTGTTTTTTGTTGTAGTCGGTTTTAATCTGCCACAGAGCCAGGGGGGGCTCCCATGAGCACTCTTGGCTCTTCGACGGCCCTGGGATACTATTGTATCCGTAACAGTATCAAATATTTCTCTTGTAAGACTATGTGTTTCTCCTTTCAGGTGTTCGAAGGTTTTATAGTGACAATGATACGGTTTCTTTAATATCTTGTGTAATTCTGTTTTGATAAATCCTTGGCTGAGGAATTTTCCTGTGATATGTTGGATTCTTTTAAAGTGTTTAAAATTTATACTTGCCTTTGCAACCCGTAGCAATTGACACATGTATACACCGTACACTGGAACTCTAGGTATGTTTCCTGACAAATTTGGTTATGATACACTTTCAGAATTATAATCATCTCTTTTATCATGGAGTTTTGTTAATATAACTTTGTTTTCTATTGTGATATTAATTTCCTAAAAGCTTGCTTGGCAGTTGTCGGTGTTTTCTTTATTAAATACTAGTGCTTCCGGATATATTTCTTTTATCCTTTCATTCATTTCTCCATGATTGTTTAAGGATATCAGATCATCAATGAATCGTCTAGTTCTGTTAACATTCTTTGCTACTGAATATTGAACTTTTGACACACACACACACACACACACACACACACACACACACACACACACACACACACACACACACACACACACAAAGCTATTTCTTCCCTGTACCCTCTAAGTAAAAATGCGACTGATGAATAGAAGAGTAGTAGGACAGAAGGAAGTAGTCCATATAAGGAGGGTAGAAAGGTTGCAAGATGAAAAAAAAAAAAAGGCAGAATATAAAAAGAAGTGGAGGAGCGATCGGGTAAATATCATTTGGAGCAGATGGGGGAGGTGGAAGGTGTGCATAAGATATTCACAGACGAAATCTGTGCAGCATGAGAGGTGGTGTGTGGGGTGAAGAGAAGACGAAAGGAAGAGCATGGTGGAATGGAGAGGTGACACAAGCTGTGGTGTAAAAGACAAAAAAATATAGTGAGTAGATGGGAAGCTGAGGCATGGAGGAAGTTGAGAGGCGGAATAGAGAGTTATATGTAGAGAGGAAGAGAGAAGCGAAAAGACTAGTAAGAGAGAGTAGGAAGAGAGTAGATGAGGAATTTGGAAGAAATTTGAGTGTTGCATTGAGGGAACGTAAGGAAATGTACTGGAAAGAGGTAGAAAGAGTTAGACTGGGCGATAAGGCAGTAGGAGAGTGAAAATAAAAGTGGTAGATTGATAGTCGAAAAAGGAGAAAAAGTAGGTAGATGGAGTGAAGACTTTAAGGGATTGTTAAACATAGAGAATGAAAGTGATGCGGGTATAGGTGGTTGGAGAATAGCTGGGGAAGGAGGGAGATGAGTTGGGAGGAATATACCCGTAAGATGAAAGTAGTGGAAGCAGTGAAGAAAGTCAGAAAGGGAAAAGTCCCAGGAACTGATCGAGTGAGTGGTGAAATGTTGAAGCACTGGGGAGAGGTGGTGGAATGTGGAAGATGTGCAGTTTAGCCTGAGAGGAAGGTAGAGTCCCAGAGGGGAAAACACAGTGTGTGGCAGTCATAGAGGCATTTGTCTTCTAAGTGTAAAAGGAAAAGTATATGGAGGAATACTTATTGAATCGAGTTTGAGATATATCGGAGGAATTAGTTGACAAATAAAAGGAGGTTTTTGAAAGGGAAAGGGTTCTATAGATCAGATATTCATCCTAAAATCTTTAGTGGAAAAGTTTCTAGAGATGAGAACGATTTTTTTTTTTTTTTTTTGCGACCTTTATGCATTTGGAGAAAGCATATGACGGAATGGATAGATAACGAATGTCGAAAATGCTAAGATTATATGGAATAGATGGGATTTTGAATGCCGAGAAGAGTATGCAAGAGAGCGTTAAGGCTGCAGTGCGTGCGGTTGGTGAACTGAATGAAGTTTCTGTCTGAATGTTGGATTGAAACAGGGATGTGTCATGTATCCATGTTTGTTCAATCTGTATATGGATGGAGTTATAAAAGAGATTCAAGGTAGGGCAGTGAATGTTGGCAGGGCCCTAATGAGAGATGGCAGCGTTTGGAAACTTCCTGTTCTTTTGTTTGCGGGTGATACTGTATTGTTAGGTAAAGACGAAGAGGAACTGCAAGGCTTGGTGAATGAGTTTGGGAGAATGTTTAAGAAACGGAAGCTAAGGGTGAATGTAGGGAAGAGTAAAGTTGTGGTCATCGAGAGAAATAAAGTCACTGAGTGCACAGTGAGATTGGATGATGAGGAAATGGAAAATGTGAGTGTATGTATGTACTTGCCTAGTGTGATGAGTATGGATGGAAGTTTGGAGGATGAAAAGCTTGAATGGGTACAACAGGGAAGAAAGGTTGCTGGTTCTTTGAAAAGCAGAGATAAGAAATACGGAAGTGAACTTGGAAGTAAAAATTCCACTGCATGATAGTATTGTGAAACTAACTCTAACATATGGAAGCGAAGCTTGGATCGTGTTGAAAGGACACAAGTCAAGAGTGAGAGCAGTGGATATGAGTTATTTGAGAAGAGTATGTGGAGTTGCGTGGAGACAGACTAACAATTGAGGAAGTGAAGGAGCGTTGTGGTGTGGATGTGGATGTGATAGAAATGTTAGGAGAAATACACTGAGGTGGTATGGCTATGTGGAGAGGATGGAGAGCGAGGGACTAACAAAGAGAGTGTATGTGAGTGAAGTCGAGTGGGGAAGTGGGAGGGGGGGACGGAGGATGAGATGAAGGGATGGAGTGGAGATGTGTGTGAGACAGGGGGGTGTGAGTTTGGGGAAGGGCAGTGCAATGGCTGGGAACAAGGCGACATGGAGGCGATTTGTTTATGGCCACCTCTTAAGGGATTAATGATTCTGACTGTAGATAGATAGATAGACCCTCATGTCGCCCTTGGTATCACCGAACTGGGTCAGAGGGCAAGACCAGAAGAAGGTAGTGAAGATCTGGAGGGAGGAAGAGGAGAAGGGAAAAGGGAGGGAGGGAGAGTGAGTGGAGGAGTGGTGGTGAAAGGGAGGGAGAGAATGGCTCTAGAAGCAATGGAGAGAGAGAGAGAGAGAGAGAGAGAGAGAGAGAGAGAGAGAGAGAGAGAGAGAGAGAGGGCGAGAGGGAGAGAGCGACTGATTTAAATGGAAAAAGTGAAAGCCTGGATAGACGCATGATGGAGAGAGGGAGAGACAGACTGGGTGGAGGAATGATGAAGAAAGTGAAGGAGGGAACTGGTTGAGGAGTGAGGGAGAGGGGAAAGACTGGCTGGAGAAGTGAGTGGAGAGAAGGAGGGAGAGAACTGGTTGAGGAGTGATTGAGAGAGGGAGAGACTGGCTAGAGTGATGGACAGAGGGAGAGACTGACCAGAGAAGTGATGGAGAGGGAGGGAGAGACTGGCTGGAGGAGAGATGGAGAGTGAGCGTGAGACTGAATGGAGCGACGGAGGGAGAGACTGGCTAAAGAAATGAAGAAGAGAGGGAGGGAGAGACTGACTAGAGGAATGATGGAGAGAGAGAGAGAGAGAGAGGGAGAGACTGGTTGGAAGTGTTGGAAAGAGGGAGGGAGAGACTGGGTGTAGAATTGATGGAGATAGAGAGTGGGTGGCTACAGGAGAGATGGGGAAAGGGAGGGAGAGATTGGCTAGAGTGACAGAGAGAGGGAGGGAGAGACAACTACAGGAGTGATGGGAAGAGGAACGAGGGGGAGACGGACTGAGGGAGACAGAAAGAAAACAGAAACCCAGTGGCGTTGTTCAAGTCTCATACAAGCTCCGTACCTGTTTGTTGTGAGTCTGGATGTGGCCTGCCTGCCTGTACCTCTGGAAGCCTTATATACCAACTGGCACCGCCCCCACAGAGGCAGGGGCACTGGGGGTCAAGGCTGCGTGTGGTAAAGTGAAACTAGAATCCCACCCAGAATATTAACAACACGGCACACGCTGAGGTAGGATCAGACAGGGGCCAAAATTATCTAAACTTGTCACACAAACACCTTTTCCCACCCGTCCCTCACTTTCACAGAAGCCTTTCCCATACTCCTACAGTTCGCTCATGCCTCCTGTGGCCCCGAATGATTTATGGATTATGCCATTTTTACTCCTGTACGAGGACTTGGATTTTTTTGGTTTATTCTACTCATAGTTTTATAGGAGTCAAGAGAGAGGTGTAGACCTTGTGGACATAGATTAAGCTGTCTTCCCGTACTGACGGGTTACTTGGCCTCAAGTAATTTATGTTGATGGGGCCATTTCTTACTCTTTCGGTACAAGGCTTTTTTTTTTTTTTTTTTTTTTCACTCTTACACGGTTTTATACAAGTAAGAGTGGGATTTTGAGCTAGAAGAGTCATAGGCAGCCGTTCTTGACTCTTCATTATGAGTGAGGTCTAATTCGAGTGCAAAAAACACAATCGTGGGGACAGAAGGACTAATCTAAAAAGGTATGCTTTGTGTGTGTGTGTGTGTGTGTGTGTGTGTGTGTGTGTGTGTGTGTGTGTGTGTGTGTGTGTGTGTGTGTGTGTGTGTGTGTTTAAATTTTCAAGCAACCACGTCTTCGTATTAAATTTTTGGAGTGACTTAGTTCCATCAGATGAAAACAAATTGACTCTAACGAAGACGTGTTGAAATGAAAAATAAAAAGTTCATGGGAAAGGTTGGACACTAATCACCTGGCCTGTGGATGAGTCAGAAAAAAAAATGGTCCCAATAAGCTTAGGTTATATTCGTGGGGTGGAATTGGGGAAGGGGGAGGGGAAGACCGAGGATGACCTGGAGGAATTTGGTGGAGAGGCCTATGAGAGATGAGTGAGTTGGAGAGAGGGCAGCTTGATGTATGGGGCAGGGGGACATAGTGACTATTCGTTATATCACCCCTGCCACGAGTTAGGCGTCTAATCATGGAGGTAGATAGATAGACTGACAAAATGATATGTACATATGAAGAAAAACAACTAAGTAGTTGAATAGACAGAAAGACAGACAGACAGACAGACTGGCAAACAGACAGACAGGCAGGCAGGCGAACAGGAAGCCAGACAGACAGACAAACAAACAAAGAAAGAAACAAACAAATAGATAGGCAGATATATAGACCGATAGACAGACAGATAGATAGACCATTCCTAAGATAACAACGCTACAAAACTCTCACTTCCGAGCTCACCTCTTGGCATTGATATTCGTTGCACAGATCTTGCATAATTCCCACTCGTGCAGACACCTTCCTTGCAACATCCAGGTGAAGATGCTGCTCACTGCAACCACCCTAAATACACCTCTACATCCGCTAAAATACTCACAGGGTGCAGTGTAGGTGTACATAGATAGGTAGATAGATTGACAGATGGATAATTAACTAGGAAGATTGGTAGGTGCTTAGATAGATAGATGGTTAGACAGATTGATAGATAAATTGGAAGAGTGATAGGTACTTAGATTGACTGATTGATTGATTGATTGATTGACTGACAGATGGAGAAAGATAGATAGGAAGATTGATTCATAGAGAGAGAGAGAGAGAGAGAGAGAGAGAGAGAGAGAGAGAGAGAGAGAGAGAGAGAGAGAGATTGGTGCTTTGATATATAGACTGATTCATTGACTGATAGACAGATAGATAGACGCGGAATTCATTCATTTTAATTGTACCCTTTTTAATTGGGCCTAAAACTGCCATCTCTCCATCCTGAATACTGACCTGTAGCGATAGACTTAGACTAGAATATAATGCTAGTCACGAAGAAGAGCTATGAACAGGAGGTAGAGCCCCAGCATTGTCTCTTTCTTGCCACTGAACTATATGAAATAAAAAGCAATAGGTTGAAAATCTGGGCCAAGTTAGAGTAGAAAGAGTATAAGTGTTGATTCTTGACCTTTTGCAACTTATCTCTCACAGCTCAGTGACAGGAAAAGACAGTACTAAGACTTTACATCGTTTCCACTGGACCTCTTCGTGACTAGCATCATAATCTGGCATTAATCACTTGCTATAGCTCAGCGTTCAAGATGGAGAGATGGCAGTTTTAAGCCTAGTTGAAGTGAACGGAATATAGGTTCTCGATGGGCGCCTTGTGTAGTTTCAGAAAGTAGGGCGCTTTTATAGCCAGGCAGTTGAGAACCCCTTGTTATATCAGTGCCACCACATGAAGGCGTCTCTCTTCAGCACGTATCGAGAGGATAAAGCGTGCGGCCAGAGACAGATAAAACGACATTTACGGTTTAATAGAGTGGCTGATAAGAGATAAACTTGTGGGTTTCGGAATCTGTCTAGTATCTCTCCCTTACCTGCTTATCATTACATATGGCACAAGGATGATAAGGAGGAACTGGAGAGGGACGCCATCACTTGGTGGCGCAGATAAAACATAGCGGATCCACTGCCCGGGTATGCAAACGTCCCTCACTTCCCTTCCTGTTCCACTAAAGGAGAATGGTGGACTGCAGGGGATAGGTAACTTTTGCCTATAGTTTTGCCTTTAGTCTAGTGGGTTCAGGTTCACATAAGCTGGAGCTGCAACTACTACTACTACTTCCACTACTACCACTGCTGCTGCTGCTGCCTTTCTGGGTCCCAGTCTTCAGCAGTTGTTTACCCTTACATCCTCCTATTTTCAGTTTACTCTTCCTTCCATAGCCTCTACTGTATATGACTGTTTTTGATGATGATGATGATGTTGATCTGCATTACCTATCTAAGTTCGTTTTCTGTGCTTCTGTTTACACTTTCATCTTTTCCATTTTGGTTTTACTCTTCCACTAGTCACCTCCCTTAAATTGTCGTCATCATCATCAAAAAGTCGTATAGAGGCTAGGAAACGAGAGTAAACTGAAAATAGGTGGGTGTTGTGTATATATATGCAACGACTTATCTTGCTCTCGTGTTCCAGAACTCGATTCTTCTGAATTCTCTACACTCTGGCTTAGGCTTTCCTTTCATTCTCTGACTTAATATGTCTGTGCTGTTTACTTATCCCCTAATTCTACTATCAAAAATTCCTCGACTATCTTACTTCTACAATGGAACACATTCTATCCATTTCTTTCTCTGAAATCTCCATTTTAGGAGATTTCAATGTTCACCACCACCTATGGCTCTCCTCTCCTTTCGCTGATCCACCTGATGAACAAGCCTACATCTTTTCTATCCTTAATGACCTAGAGCAGCTTGTACAGCACCCTACCCATATCTCAGACTGCCTTGGAGAGAGCTCCAACATACTTGACCTCTTCCTTACAACTAATCCTTCTGCTTACATTGTTAATCTTTTCTCTCTGTTGGGCTCCTCTGATCACAACCTTAACACCTTAACTGTCCTATCACTCCGGTACGGCCTGTGGACCCTCCAAAGAAACGTCGTCTGTGCCACTTTGAAGCTGGGGATTGGGAGGCCCTCAGGCAGTACTTCTTTGATTTTCCCTGGAATGATTATTGCTTCCATGGCTGGGAGCCATCTGAGTGTGCCTTACGCATTACGGAGATTATTCTCTCGGGCATGGATGCATACATTCTTGTATCCTTTGTTTAATGCAAGAAAGCCTTTGTTTAATCACGCTTGTTCTAATGCTGTCCGCAACAAGGAGAGGGCCTACGAAAGGTACCGGAGCCAACCCACCCCTGGATCACATCATCTTTATGTTTCTGCCTGGAATCGTGCTTAGTCTGTTCTTCGCTCTGCTAAAAATAATTTCATTTGTACTAAATGCTCTCAACTCTCCAACTCGAATTCTTCCCGCTCCTTCTGGCACCTTGCCAAAAACCTTTTTAACAACTTTACCTCATCATCCTTCCCTCTTCTTTTCTACTCTGATGATTCTGTAGCTGTTTCTTGTACTGATAAAGCAGATCTCTTCGCTCAGACTTTCTCCTCCAATTCCACCTTAGACGATTCCGGTGCTGTTCCTCCATCACTTCCCCCCTCTGCCTTCCTCATGGCTGACATTAAAATTTCTTCAGCTGATGTATTTTCTGCCATCACTGGCCTCAATACTAACAAGGCATATGGGCCTGATGGAGTCCCTCCTGTTGTTCTCAAGAACTGTGCTTCTGTGCTTACACCCTGCCTAGCTAAACTCTTTCACTTTTGTCTGTCAATTTGTACCTTTCCTTCTTGCTGGAAGTTTGCTCTTCATTCAGTTAGTCCCAAAGAAGGGTGACCATTCCCAACCCTCTAATAGTCGTCCAATTGCTTTAACATAGTGTATTTCAAAAGTTTTCGAGTCAATTCTCAATTCTTTCCTATCACAACCTTCTTTCTGATTGTCAGTATGGGTTCCGTCAGGGACGCACCACTGGCGATCTTCTCACCTACCATTCAGACTCCTGGTCATCCTCCTTTCGGGACTTTGGCGAAAGCTTTGCTATTGCACTTGACATCTCAAAGGCTTTCGATCGAGTGTGGCATAAATCTTTAATTTCCAAACTACCCTCTTATGGTTTCTATCCTTCGATCTGTGCCTTCATCGCTAACTTCCTTTCTGGTCATTTTATAGCCGCTGTTGTAGACGACCATCGGTCTTCTCCTAGATCAATCAACAGTGGTGTTCCTCAGGGCTCTGTCCTATCACCAACTCTCTTCCTTTTATACATCAATGACCTTCTAAGCTGTACATCTAACCCTATCCAATCATAAGCTGATGACTCCACCCTTCACCTTTCCATTCGGTTCCCGCAATGTCCATTTCAGCAGTTACTTCAACAAACAAGGGATGAGGCTATGGCACACCTAATGTCTGACTTGGCTTGCATCTCTGACTGGGGAACAATAATCTGGTTGTTTTTAATGCATCTAAGACTCAGTTCTTACACCTATCAACCCGACAAAATCTTCCACAGGAGTACCCACTCATGTTTAATAATATTCAGCTTAATCCTCCATCATCTTTGAACGTGCATGGGGTTTTATTTACTCGGGACTTATCTTGGAAAGATCATATTACATCTCTTGTAAAATCTGCTTCCAAGAGATTAGGTGTGCTAAGCCAACTCCGTTTTTTGTTTACCCCTGCACAATAGTTGACTCTATACAGGGGTTTCATCCGCTCCTGTGTGGAGTACAATTCTCATGTGTGGGGAGGCTCCCCACATACAGCTCTTCTTAATAGGGTGGAGTCAAAGGCTTTTCGTTTCATTAACTCTCCTCCTCTTACTGACTCCCTTCAACCTCTGTCTCTTTGCCTCACTGTTGCAACTTTAATGGTCACTGCACCTCTGAACTGTTTGCATGCATTCCTCCACCTCCACGATGGGCGCGTAGCACCCGTCTAGCAGCAAACTCTCATCCCTTTTCTGTACAACTCTCTAGTGCAAGAGTTAACCGTTACTCCCAGTCCTTCATTTATGCAACAGGTCAACTCTGGAACTGTCTTCCTCTGTCTGTATTTCTTGCTGCCTATGATCTCCAGTCTTTCAAACTCAGTGTGTCGAGGCATCTCGAAATGATCGGATCTTGAATTTGGCTCTCTCTTATATTTTGTTTTTCTCTTGGAGGGAACTGTTATTGCGGGCTCATTGCCTTTGTTTTCTTCTTCCTCGCATAAAAAAAAAAAAAAGCTCAAGACTGGAACCAGGAAGGTTGTAGTACGAGTAGTAGTATTACTGAAGTAGTAGTAGTAGTAGTAGTTGCAATCCCAGGTCATGTGAACGTAAACCCGGTTGACTATAGGCAAAAGTTGCCTATCCTCTGCAGTCCACCATTCTCCGTTAGTGGAACAGGAAGGGAAGTGATGGGCGTTTACACACCCGGGCAGTGGATCCGCTATATTTTATTGGCACCATCACGTGAAGGTGCCCATCTCCAGTTCCTCCTTATCAACCTTGTGCCATATGTAATGATAAGCTGGTGAGGGAGAGATTCTAGGCAAACTCCGAAACCCACAAACTTATCTCTTATCAGCCACTCTGTTAACAGGTAAATACCGTATATATATTTTTAAAATCCGTCTCTGGCCGCACACTTTATCCTCACGATACGTGCTGGAGAGGGACGCCTTCATGTGGTGGCATTGATATAACATGGGGTTCTCAACTGCCTGGCTATAAAAGCGTCCCACAGATACTTCTCTACTTTCTGAAACCACATCAGGCGTCCATCAAGAACTTATACTCCGTTCACTTGAACCAGGCGTAAAACTGCCATCTCTCCAGCTTGAATGCTGAGCTATAGCAAATGGTTAATGCCAGATTATGATGCTAGTCGCGAAAAAGTGCAGTGAAAACGATGTAGAGTCTTAGTACTGTCTTTTTCTGCCACTAAGCTGCGGCAAACAAGGTGCTAAACGTCAAGAAATACCACCTATTCTCTTCTACTCTAACTTGGCCGAGATTTTCGACCTATTGCTGTTTATTTCATGTAGTTCAATGGGAAGAAAAAGACTATGCCGTGGATCTAGTTCCTTTCCATATCTCTTCTTCGTGACTAGCATTATATTCTAGTCTTAGTCTATCGCTACAACTCTTCTCAGGGTGGAGAGATGGTAGTTTTAGGCCCAATTAAAAAAGGTACAGTTAAATGAATGGGCTCTACATCTGTCTAACTTTGTCTATATATCTATCAGTCAGTCAGTCAGTCTATTTATCTATCTATCTGTCTAAGTACCTACCAAGCTTCCAGTTTAACTATCGAGCTAGTGTCAATCAATCAGTCAAACTGTCTATCTATCAATCTATCACTCTAAGTACCTATCAGTCTTCCAATTAATCTATCGATCTCTCTATGTAAGTGTCTATCAGTCTTCCTAGTTATTTATCCATCTATCTATCTATCTATCTATATATCTGTCTACACCTACACTGATCCTGCAAGTGTTTTAGCGAGTGTAGAGGTATATTTAGGGTGTTTGTAATGAGCAGCATCTTCACCTGGATGTTGCAAGGAAGGTGTCTGCACGAGTGGGAATTATGCAAGATCTGTGCAGCGAATATCAGTGCCAAGAGGTGAGACCGGAAGTGATAGTTTTGTGGCGTTGTTGTATTAGGAATGGTATATCTATCTGTCTATCTATCGGTCTATATATCTATCTATCTGTTTGTCTGTATGTCTGTTTGTCTGCTTGCCCGCTTGCCTGCCTGTCTGTCTACCTTATTCTGTCTGCTTGCCTGCCTCCCTGTCTGTCTGTTTCTCTGTCTGTCTTTTTGTCTGCTCACCTATAAGGCTGTCTGTCTGTATCTCTATCTATCTATCCATCTATCTATGGTCTCCTGGAAGGAGTGGTCATAATGAATAGTCTCTGTGTCCCTCTGTCCCGTACATGAGGCTGCACCTTCTCCAACTCACTCATCTCTCATAGGCCTCTCCATCATACTTCTCCAGCTTATCGTCGGTCTTCCCCTCCCCCTCCCCCAACTCCACCCCGCGAGAATAACCCTCTTAGCTTATTTGGGACCATTTTTTTTTTCTAACTCATCCACAGGCCAGGTGATTAGTGTCTAACCTTGACTATTTTTGGATTTTCTATTTTTTTAACATTTTCTTCCAACACATCTACGTTATAGTCGGTTTGTTTCCATCTGATGGACCTGACTCACTCCCAAAAATTCAATACAAAGACGTGGTTGCCTGAAAACATAAACATATTTTTTTTCTTTATTATTCATGCATGTAACAGCGCTAGAAACTTCTAAAAACTCCAAAGAAGTGATTTAAACAAATTAACTATTCTCGGTTCCACGGAGTCTGACGCACTGATTTTGCCAGCCGAGGACAGGTGGATCTGGTAACACTGCGCGATGTACTCGGGCGGTGATTGGTGGATTTCCGTTGTGTTTGAACGTGCACCAAATTGACTTTGTATTTCAACCAAGGCACCTCATTGATTTGTAAGATACCGGATTATACAGATACAATTAAAGCAATGATATCTTTATTGATAAATATGTGCCTCTTAAATTATTAGAGATAAACCTGAACGACAATGATAACAAAACTAAGTAAAGTCGCCACTGGATGCATACGGACACTGGACTGTGGCGGGAATTCAGACGTTCATAGCAAGGTGGTTCCGAGGTCCTGTGAAGGCACGAATGTTTTTCCTACCACTACTACACAGTGTCAGTCTACACCATGCCCTTCATTACCTCATGTGCTAATATAAAACCTGACCCTAGATACGCTTCACTTCTAATAATTATGATTTGTGCACGAGCACACACACACACACACACACACACACACACACACACACACACGCACCTCACTGGGTCAATACATGCTATTCTCAATATATATATAGTGTACATACACATTTTCATTACCTTCATAGGTTACAGTAGCTTTAAAAATCTGCATTTGTTTGTATTCCCAGTCAGATTCAGTGAAGTTATTTCTTACATGAATAAGTTTGGTGTTTGATTTTCCCAAACATTTTCGTATAAGAGACAGACATACAGACAGTCAGACGGACACCCTATCCCTGGCCACCGTGCACCCTGTCCTCAAGCATGTCGTATCTCTGTCCCCTCGACAGAGAGGAGCCGGGAAAGTAATGGATTGCATCACTGTAAAATGAACCGAATTTTTGTTAATGATGGAAGAAAGGAAAGATAAATGCAAACCCCATGAGAAAATAATAGTTGAACTCTGCTGCTGTAATAAAACCGCGTGCAGTGTGAACGAAATCAAACATAATGAAATGAATTCAAATAAATCAGTCGGTGACTCTTGTCCGTATGCATCCAGTCGCGACTTTACTTAGTTTTGTTATCATTGTCATTCAGGTTTATCTCTAATAATTTAAGAGGCACATATTTATCAATAAAGATATCATTGCTTTAATTGTATCTGTATAATCCGGTATCTTACAAATCAATGAGGTGCCTTGGTTGGAATACAAAGTCAATTTGGTGCACGTTCAAACACAACGGAAATCCACCAATCACCGCCCGAGTACATCGCGCAGTGTTACCAGATCCACCTGTCCTCGGCTGGCAAAATCAGTGCGTCAGACTCCGTGGAACCGAGTATAGTTCACTTCAGCTCCTGTGCTTCATTCACTTTGACTTGGCCCAAATTTTCATCCTTTTGCAGCTTATTTCACGTTGTTCACTAGTACCAAGAAAAGACAATACTGTGACTGTACATCTTTTCCGCAGCACGTCTTCATGACTAGCATCGTATTCTAGTGTTTATTGTTAAAGCAGCATTCAAGATGGACGGATGGCAAGTTTACGTCAATGTAAAGTGACCAGAGTATAGCACACACACACACACACACACACACACACCCACCCACACACACACACACACACACACACACACACACACACACAAAGCATATCTTTTTAGATTTGTTCTTTCCCGCACATTTTTTCTCCATTGGAATTAGCTGTTACTCGTACTGATGAATAAAGTACGGCTAACTATTATGCTTCTAGATCAAAGACTCTCTCCTCATGCGTATAAAACCATGTAAAAGTAAAAAAAAATAAAAAGTGACCCGATCAGCAAAAATTATTCGGGATCAAGTAACAAGTCAGTACTGAAAGGCAGCTGAATCTACCTCCACCAGATCTAAGCGTCTCTCTCGACTCCCATAAAATCACTAGTAGAATAAGCCAAAAAATCCAGGTCCTCGTGCAGAAGGAGTAAAAATGGCACAATCCGTAAATCACTGGGGCCAAAGGACGCATGAGTGAAGCTGCTGGTAAATGGGAAATGAAAAACGGGTGGTAAAAGGTGTTTGTGTGCCATGTTAGATAAGCTTGGACTGTCTGATCCTGCCTCAGCGTGTGCCGTGCTGTCAGTATTCTGGGCGGGATTCTAGTTTCACTTTACCACACCCAGGCCTTGACCCAAAGCGCCCCTGCCTCTGTGGGGGCGGCGCCAGTTGCTATATAAGACTTTCAGAGGCATAGGCAGGCAGGCCACATCCAGACCCACAACAAACAGGTACGGAGCTTCCCTGAGTCTTGAACAACGCCACTGGTTTTCTATTTTATTTCCGTCCCTATCAGTCCGTCTCCCCCTCTTTCCTCTTGCCATCACTTCTATAGTTTTATCTCCCTCCCTTTCTCTACCCCTCTAGCCACCTCTCTCCCTCCCTCTCTCCATCTCCCGTCTAGCCAGTCTCTCCCCCACTTCATCATTTCCCCACCCAGTCTCGCCTTCCCTCTCTCCAACACTCTTCCAATCAGTCTCTCCCTCGCTCTCTCCATCACTCCGCTAGTCAGTGTCTCCCACCCTCTTACCATCATTTCTCTAACTAGCCTCTCCCTCCCTCTCTCTCTCCACCATTCCTCCACTCAGCCTCTCCTACGCTCTCTCCATCACTTCTCAATCCAGTCTCTCAGTCTTTCCATCTCTTTTCCAGTCAATTGCTCCTTCCCTCTCTCCATCACTTCTCAATCCGGTCTCTCAGACTTTCATCTCTTCTCCAGTCAGTCGCTCCTCCTCTCTCTCTCCATCACTTCTCTAGCCTTTCTCTCCGTCTCTCCATCACGTTTCTAGCCATTCTCTTCCTCCCTCTCACCATCACTCCTCCACTCACTCTCCCTCTCTTCCTCTCCCCTTTTCCTCTTCCTCCCTACAGATCTTCACTACTTCCTAATTCTCATCTTGCCCTCTGACCCAGTTCGGTCATACCAGGGGCGACTTGAGGCTCGATATGTAGGCATTACAGGCACTAATATATATCTCATATCACAATGTGCAGGATGCAGTGTCTGCTGGAGACATACACAGCTTCTCACTAGGAATGTCAATCCACATGATGTATATCCACAAAACTGTTGCCCCAGACCATCAGGAATGTCTCAACACATGATGTATCTCAATCTCTTTATAGTCCAGACGACCAAGAATTTCGTGACGTATTCAAACACGTGGGGTAACCAGCTCTAGTGGGTTAGTCCACGTGAATGGAAATCTACCAAACACTACATCACACACACACATCCCCTTCGAGCTATATATAATGTCGGAGAGATTCTCTTCAGATCAGAAGGGGTTGGAGGGAGTCCGAGAATACGATCGAGGGCATAAGGCAGAAGATAGGGTCCGCTAGGAGGTTTGCTGTCACGCTACGTTACGCTATCAATCACACTTCGATATAACTGTGTACAATACACTCCGAAACCCAAGAGTGCTGTGTAACTCATCTCGCTTAGGATACACAAAAGGGGAAGGTGAGAGAGAGACCTACCTATTCACTCTACCCGACGGCGCACCATTTTACTCAGCAGAAGCAGCCAACTTTAAACTCCACTGGTGATAGAGGGGAAGCCATTAATCTACGATACACCTACAATCTCTCTATCTAACCAAACCCCTCGGCTCCGTTCATCGATATATCTATCTGCCTATAGCCAGACGCCTTAAATCCGTAAGGGGTGGCCACAAAAATCGCCTCAATGTTCCCCGCCATTTTGCTGTCCTCTCCCCATCTCACACCTCCCTCTCTCATATACCTCTCCACTCCATCCCTCCATCTCATCTTCGGTACTTCACTCAAATACACCCTTCTCGTTAGTCTCTCACTCTCCATTCTCTCTACATGGTCAAACCACTTCAGTGTTCCCCTAGGACTTTATATCACATCCACATCTACTTCACAACTCTCCTTCACTTCCTCATTTGTCAGTCTGTCTCTCCATGTAACCGCACATGCTCCTCTCAGATAACTCATTTCCACTGATCTCACTCTTGACTCTTGTCCTTCCAGCAAGGTTTAAGCTTCGCTTCCATCCGTCTGAGTTGGCATCACGATAATGTCATGCAGCAACTTTTTCATACTTCCATGCTCGCTTCCCATTTCATATCACTGCTTCCAAGGAACCAGCAACCTTTCTTCTCTGTTGCACACTTTCAAGCACTTCATCATCTGAACTTCCATTTTTTACTCAAAACATTACCCAAGTACTTAAATGCACTAACATTTTAAATTTCCTAATCATCCACCCTCACTGTGCATTCAGTGATTTTTTTCTCTTGAAGATCACAACTTTACTCTTCCCTACATTCACACCTAGATTCCGTTTCCTACACATTCTCCCAAACTCATTCACCAAACCTTGCAGTTCCCCTTCGTCTTCATTTAACAATACAGGATCATCTACAAACAGAAGAAAAGAAAGTTACCAAACGCTGGTGTCTCTCATTAGGTCGTGCCAATATCCATTACCCTACTTCATAACCCCATCCATTTACAGATTGAATAACCATGGAAACATGACATATCCCTGTTTCAGTCACACATTCAGAAAGAAAACTTCACACATTTCACCATCCATATGCACTGCAGCCTTTGCGCCCTCGTCGATACATTTCACTGAATCCGATTTACTCCTTATATTCTAAATATTTTCTACACTCCTTGTCTATCCACTCTGCCACATGCTTTCTCCAAATCTATGAAGGCCGCATACAATGTCTTTTCCTTCTCTAGAAACTTTACCACCAAAGACCTAGGGATGAATATCTGATCGACACTCCCTCTTCCCTTCCAAAAACCTCCCTATTCTTCTCCAATTAATTCCTCTGATATCTGACTAATTCTGTCAGCAAGGATCGAACCATATACTTTTTTTATTATGCTCAAAAGACAGATACCTAAATGATTACCACACACTTCTGTTCCCCTCTTTCCTTTGTACAGTACAGGGGAATAATTATACCTTGCTTCCAATCCTCAAGGAGTCTACCTTACACCCATGCCAATCTGCACATCTTCCATATCCATTTTAATACTATCTCTCCCCCATGCTTCATCATTTCACAACACACTCCATCAATTCCTTGGCCTTTCCTCATTTTGACTTTCTTCATTGCTTCCACTACTTTCATCCAGATGATCCCTTCCTCACTTCTCACTTCCCTCCTTCTCCCAGCCATTCCCATGCCACTTATATTCGCGTTAATTTTATTTTCTGTGTTTAACAGTTCCTTAAAGCGTCCTCTCCATCTGTTCACGTTTTCTCCCTTGTCCACAGGCAATCTACCATTTTCATACTTTACTTCCACACTAAGTAGGGAAGAGTAGAAGCAGAGGATGGTAGTATGTTAATTGAGATGGATGAAGTAAGGAAGAGATGGACGGAGTATTTTGAAAGACTGGTAAATGTAGAGGAGGAAAGAGAGGCTGAGATTGCGGCAGATGGAAGGGTGCAAGGAATAAATGTGTTGGGAGACTTGAATGATTCTTTGATCACGATGAAGGAAGTGCAGGAAGCAGTTAAGGGGATGAAAACAGGGAAAGCTGCAGGTATGGATAGGTGTGCTGTGGAATGCCTTAAAGGTGATGGAGCTACTACTGTTGCCTGGTTAGTAAGATTGTTGAATGTGTGCTTTGTGAGAGGTATGGTGCCAGTTGACTGGGCAAGTATTTGTGTGGTCCCGTTGTATAAAGGTAAGGGTAATGTACTAGCTTTAGGGGTATAAGTCTGTTGAGTGTTGTGATGAGCACTGTGGCTTTACGAGAGGGAGGGGATGCGTAGATCAGGGGTTTGCTGTGAGACAGGTGTGTGAAAAGTATTTAGCAAAAGGTAAGGATGTGTTTTGGGCATTTATGGATTTAGAGAAATCGTATGACGGAATTGATAGGAGGCTTTGTTGACTGTTTTGAGTGTATGGACTTGATGGTAGGTTGCTAAAAGGAGTGAAAAGTTTTTATGTAAATAGTAGAGCGTGTGTAAGTGTGGGAATACTGTGAACGATTGGTTTCCCTTGAGAGCGGGGCTGTGGCAGGGATGTGTGATGCTGCCTTGGTTGTTTAATATTTATATGGATGGTGTTGTAAGGGAGGTGAATGCAAGAGTGTTTGGTGGAGCTTTGTGTCTGGAGAATGCTGATAGTACAGAGTGGAATCTGAAGCAGCTGCTGTTTGCAGATGATACTGCAATGGTGGCTGATTCAAAGGAGAGATCGAGACAGTTGGTGGAGGAGTTTGGAGGGGTGTGTGAAAGGAGGAAATTGAAAGTAAATGAGAATAAGAGTAAAGTGATGAAGTGTACAAGGTTGGTAGATAGTAGGAGAATGAATATAGTTTTGAATGGTTAATTGGTTGAGGAGGTAGAGTGTTTTAAGTATTTAGGGTCACATGTTGCTGTGGATGGAAGAATAGATGCAGAAGTAAAGTTTAGAATGAATGAAGTAGGAAAGGTGCTGGGAGGAATGGAAAACGTGTTTTGCTGTCGTTCGCTTAGAATGGATGTAAAAAGAAAACTGTATGATTGTGTTGTGGTACCGACTGTGATATAAAGGGCTGAAACCTGGAATATGGGAGTAGCAGGAAGGAAAAGTTTGAATGTAATGGAGATGAGGTGTCTGAGAAGCATGTGTGGAGTCACGCGTACGGATAGAGTGAGAGATGATGAAGTGCGAAGGAGAACCGGAGTTGTGCGGGAGATGGCTGATAGAGTTGAGCAGATGGTATTGCAATGGTTTGGGCATAGGTAGAGAACGGATAATGAGCGACTGGTGAAAAAGATAACTAGATCTGATGCGATAGGTGTAAGGCTGAGAGGAAGACCACGAGCAGGATGGATGGGCAGTGTGAACAGAGCGTTTGATGTGAGAGGGATGTCTGTTGAGCAAGGAAGAGTGGCTATGCGTGATAGAAATGACTGCAGAGAAATTGTCAATGAATAAATGATGACACAGCCCTGAGGGGACATTCTCCAACCTTTGGTCTGATCAGTTGATCATGTCAGGTTGCGGGTAAGGGGATGGATCCATTTTGATGTGGCAGGGGTACAAGCTCTGATGTCGGGCCCTGCTTCGGATGTCACTGATTGCACCGAGCAGTTGACCCTTGTGTGGTGTGGTGCGGTGAAGATCTGTCTCTTCTCTCCTTGGGGCTAAGATGGAAATGAAAGTGTTTGAGTGGATGAGTAAATTGGGAGTGTGTCGTCCTGTCTCGGCTACCTCCCTTTCCATGGGGGAAGCAGCCTAGGTATATAGATAGATAGAATAACTACTAACATCTTTATCATCCAGTCTAACTCTCTTTACCTCTTTCCAAAACATTTTCTTTCATTCCCTCCACTTTACACTTAAATTCCTTCCAAATTCCTCATCTGCTCTTTTCTTACCATCTCTTACTAATCGTTTCACCTCTTTTCCTCCCTACATATAACTCTCTATATCGTCTCTCAACTTCCTCCATGCCTCTGCTACCCATCCATTCTCTATACGGTTTCTTTCTTTGCGTCACAGTTTGTCTAACTTCTTCATTTCACTATACTGTTGCTTCCACCTCGTTTTCGCCTTCTTATCACTCCACACACCACTACACATGCTGTACAGATTTCTTCTGTGAATATCTTGCACACACCTTCCTCATCCCCCATCTGCTCCAGATCTTATTTGCCTGATCGCTAATCCACTTCTTTCTTATATTCTGACTTTGTTTCTTCCCCTTGCAATCTTTCTATCCTTCTTGTATGGACCACTTCCCCCTGTCCTTCCCTCCATCTATTTTTCCATTGGACTTGAAACTTGCCTTTCTCCACCACCAAATGGCAGTCAGAAAGCCCACTCCCCCAACCCCTGTATGCTCTTACATCCATTACATACCTTTTCATTCTGCCATCCACACACACATAAACGATCATTGGCCTCCGTTCATTCAGTTCACCACCCTCCCTTCTCATCACACACCACGTATACCTGTAGATCACTTTGTGCCTAAAGAGGGTATTGGCTATCACCAACTCCCTCCCCGCACAAATGTCCACTAGAGCACTGCCGTTCTCATCCATTTCTGCAGGCACACCCCACTCACCAACTACACCATCCACCTTCACATTCCTTACTCTTCCATTCATATCTCCAATCAAAACGCTCTCTCTTTCCCTTCAAACTTTTCCATACACACTACCACATTTGCCCAGAACTCTTCTTTCACTCTGCTCACACGATCTTGTGGTGACACATACACACACACAAGTGCTCACGTTTGTATTCCCACTATTCAGTCTTACCCACACAATCCTTAAACCAATTAATTCAAACTCTCTTTTATTATGTTTCCAGCTCTTGCACACAACATAACATACGCCTTCTATTGCCATCTCATCCTCACCAACTCCCGCACATACAGTATACCCCATCCATACTCCCACTCACACACTCTCACCCCGCAAGCTAGTCCCAATTAATCCACATAATATGTTCACTTTTGCGCTTTAATGCACCTGGACATTTTCTCTTTCACCTCATCATTCGCACCCATTACATTTCATGTTACAATTCGTACCATGTCGCTTGTTCTTCTGTCTTGAGCCGACGCTTCTTGTTTGCATCATTAATTAGTTGTTTTCGGAGGAGGGGCACTAACCCTCCACCAACCCACTTGTTGACAAGTAGGGAACACGTGTCTGTTGGTTATAAGGTTACCACCCAGCGTATTAAATTATTTCCTTGTTACAAGGAAAATATTTGGCTTGTCACTCAGTGTAGAATTTCGTGGAACTGAGTGCCACTACACTGAGTGAGTGGATGATGGGCACCATATCATATATATATATATATATATATATATATATATATATATATATATATATATATATATATATATATATATATATATATGGGTTTCATGATTTAAAGGAAAATATTTTATAGAGTGTTTGAGGGTAACAGCTGTCTTTCTGGTGGCTTCAAATGTTCTGGGTTAGCCTGACTCGCATCATCTGACGGGTTGTGTAAACAGTCAGAGCAAATCAGGGATTACACAAGGGTTTGATTTACATGACAATAAACGATGAGGAAATGGGACGCTAAAACCAATATACCATACGTGACTGTTACCCAGGAATCCATTTACTAGGTAAGGTGGCAACCATACAACAATTTTGCGCCTGGTGATCTACTTGGCTAAGACGCTCCAACACGATGGTGACTGTGTTTCCGTTTGAGGAGAGTGAACGTTTATTGCTCAAATAACGTCACTCATGGGCGATTGAGGTTGATCACAATTACCATAAATATCGGAACTAAGCAGACTAGCCCAGGCCCCTACCGTCGTGATGGGGCCAGACAGGCGTCGATGATGATGATGATAGTTATTATCGTCCTATCATATAACAACAAGCAAGTCATCCCCTACTTCTTTCATTATAAATTTTTGTTTCAAATACTGGTATAATTATGTTAACCAATGTAATTACACATCAATGCTACAGTAACCCGACATGGGCACGAATACTACTGTATTTAAAAATTACTTTCATTCCCACAGCTCTGTTCCTCCATACAACTCAACACCTAATCCAACAGTCCCACCCCGACCTTCACACATGTGCACACAGACCTGTGTGTGTGTGTGTGTGTGTGTGTGTGTGTGTGTGTGTGTGTGTGTGTGTGTGTGTGTGTGTGTGTGTGTGCAGATGAACGGAAAGTTCATTTACAATGCTTGATTGGTGTTAGGCGTTGGAGACCATCATCCACTCACTAAATGTAGTGCTGCCAACTTCTTCCTTCACCTTTATTATTTTTTCTGTGTCTGCCCTCCTCTCACCGTATATCCCTCACACTTCCTGTCAACTTTTATTATTATTCATTCCTCTTCAGGTTATTCTACACTTATTAACAAGCCTAGTGATTTCCTGAAGCAAATGAAACCAGTCACAACGCTGGGTGGTAACCATCTAAACAAATTATGGGTTGATGTGGAGCCTACTATGGTCCCCTCTGCTAACTGGGTGGGGAGTTGCATATGTGCTCTCATCAGGGAAGCAAACATCCAAACTCTTTCCCGCACCTCACTGTGTCGAGGCGCTGCAAGGGAACATCGGCTCACTGAACTGGACGGGCCTGCGGGGGAGGTTGCTTGCCTGCGGTTGCTGGGTCTATCCGGCCAGATAGACCGGAGAGCTCAACAGCAACAAAGTGTTTGAGGGGGTATGGAATGTGAAGTCACACGAAAACATAAATAAGTTAGTGTGGTCACCGCCGTTATACACAGGGGTCAACATTTACCCGAACCACAGAATCACAGGGACGAAACGCTGCAGCTGTGAGGTCGCGATATCCCTTGCTTTTTGCTGTAAACCAGTGAATTTATTCCCTAACATCAATGCAACTATATATTGTTTAAGCTGCTGTCAAACCAGTTTCTGCCATAAAACACATCGACCTTATACTCGTTTCACTCTAACTTGGCCTTAATTTTAGTCATCTTGTAGCTTATTTCTCATAGCTTAATGGCAGAAAAAGACAATACTACGACTCTACAACCTTTACAGAGGAATTCTTTTTGACTAGTCTCATTGTCTAGTGGTAATTTATCACAACAACTCAGCATTCAGCACAGCTACATGGCAACTTTAGGTCACGTTGGGGTAAAAAGAGTATAGTTTATTATAGCAGGTCGTCGAGATAGTGACTCGCAGTCCAGTAAGGATAGGGCAGACTCGATGCCCCCCATCTCGTGTTGCCCAACCGTACACAGAGAAATAAGTGTCTTGCCAAAGTGTGACGAATACACAGCGGCAAAACGGAACCATCTACAACAGGCACTAGTTATAGATATGGTTTTCATTGTATTTCACGAGATGTAAATTTTCCTCAGACGTAACTGGGAAGATACTCGTATTTGTTTCTTTGACTATACATATACAGCAATTTTATCATCAATCGGCCAAGAAATACAAGTGTTTGGTCGTGACAACGAGCGCTGGTGAGAACACCAACACTAACAAGAAACAAGAAAAAATATATCTCCCCTTCAGAAAACGCAACACTGCTTCCTAGTACTACCAAGAAGCAATCTCTCTCTCTCTCTCTCTCTCTCTCTCTCTCTCTGTCTCTCTCTCTCTGTCTCAGAAAATTTAGCTATTTCATCTTTCCACAGTCACAAGTGTTGAGAGACGGACAGAGATTATAGTGGTGTGTGTGGCTGAGTGTCTTTTATTCTCCTTCCCCTCTCACCTTTCTCCTTCACCCTTAAAAAGATAAAACAGTTCCAACCCACATAATATTTATTTTCTTTCTGATGCAACGAGGCGCATTTTTCAGGTTAGGAGAGTCTCGTGGCAGTGAATGGATCCTTCAACGGTGAAATTAATCCCTCCTCCAGTTAGAAAAATTCATCTGAAACTGAAAAAGAAACTGCCAGGAATTCAAAAAAATAGTGGTAATGATGATAATAATAATAATAATAATAATAATAATAATAATAATAAAAATAATAATAAAGGAAAACTAAAAGAATATAACACCCAAACCACCAACTGGTCCAAGGGCTGAACATTTGACTTCACTCACGACCTTGACTTTCGACCCAGTAGCGTAGCCAGGTCTGTATAACTGGGGGGGAGGGTCATGTGAGGCCAAGCTCTGTTCTTGGGGGAGGGTCACTGTTACACAGGCTTCATATATTAAATAATCCTTAAGTTCAAATGGAATTATTTCTTCTTGCACTAACCTTGACCCTTCCACCAACTTTGATTAAAATCGGATAAAAAGACTTGAGTTAATCTTACCCTGTGACTTTGACCTTTGACCTATTCCTCATAAAATCGATTATCTTCATCCTTGGCTTCCCTTAAGTCTTTGCCTAAAGATTGTTACAAATCTAAGGAGAACTATTTGAGTTATAAGGTCTAGTATTTAACCTTACCTTGACTTTTGAAGGACTGTTCTCGAAGTCAAATTCCATCATCCTTGCTTTATCATTAACCCCTTCACAAAATTTGGTCTAAAATAAAATTCTTAACCTGTTCTTGCCATGTGACCTTGATCTTTTACCTCTTGTTTGCAACAAAATAGGTCAACCCCTTGACTTATCCTCAACCCTTCCACCAGATTTGATCTAAATTTTGTCAGGGCTGTTTTAGATTATTTTCTCTCACACAGACCCACGCACAGAAACTGATTGATTAAATTATTCACACACACACACACACACACACACACACACACACACACACACACACACATACACTTGTGTTTGCTGTTAATGTATACTCTTCGCATTTGTGTCTGATGCAAGTGTTCCGCCAAGTTTGGCTTAAATCGCTCTAAAACTAATTGATTAAATTATTCACACACACACACACACACACACACACACACACACACACACACACACACACACACACACACACGTGTGCTTGTTGTTAATGTATGGTCTTCACATCTGTGTCTGATGCAAGTATGGAGTTGACGGTAAGTTCCACGTTGAGAAGACATGAGGTATGGGAGAGAGAGGAGGATATGAGGCAAAGAAGGAGGGGAGGGGAGAGAAGGAGAGATGTATGCAGTATATATATATATATATACATATATATATATATATATACATATATATGTGTGTGTGTGTGTGTGTGTGTGTGTATCTGTGACAGAGAGAGAGGGGGGTGAACTTCTGGAGCGAAGGAGGAACAGGAAGGCAGGGAGGGACGCAACAGTTGAAGGAAGGGATGGAGAGACGCAGGTGGAGGGATGTGAAGGGGGTAAGAAGGCAAAAGAAAACGTAGACGGGAGGGGGGGGGGTTGGATGGAAGGGAAGAGGTGAGGTAAAACTGTTGGAAGTGGGGAGAGAGAGATGCTGCTGTGGGGAGGAAGTTAGGCAGAAGTGTTGGAAGGTCGGGAGGGGGAGATGCTGCTGCGGGGAGAAGGTTAGGCAAAACTGAAAAAGGATGGGGAAAGGAGACGAGCTGTAACACAGGATGGAAGGGAGGAGGTGCGGCAAAATTGGAGGAGGGTGGGGAGGAGAGAGTAGCTGCGACGTTGGGTGGAAGGGAGGAAGTGAAACATAACTGGAGGAAGGGGGGGTGGGGGTAGATGCATATTACGATGGAGAGAAGGGATGGGGGGTTGAGGGTGAAGAGAGGAAGGCGAGGAGTGGAGTGAAGATGGTGTGAGGTTGGAGGGAAGTGGTTGGTGTGGTATGTAAGCAGCAGTGGCCAGTTCCGACAGTCACTGCATCATCCACAGTCTGATTCTCTCAAGCCAAGTACTCATCTCCACTGGACTTCTCCCTTCAAGTCCTCAGCTCTCTACCAGGTGATGCTTCCTCCTGTTGTGTATGTCACATTTGCATGTGTTACCTGTACTGTTTTCCGTCCTTAGAAATTGAACATCAGCTATGGAAGACTCTTTCTTAGTTGTCAATTTTTCTTTCCTCATTTCTAACTTAATTCCTAACTTACATTTTATAGAAGGCATATTACAGTCTCAACCAGCACCAGTTCCTGCAGAGTTTATATGGTGCACTGTTCGCTTTGACTGGAATACAATATTTTCTAGACGACTGATAACATAGTGCAATGCATATAAGCTGAAC
This sequence comes from Coenobita brevimanus, assembly GCF_032717465.1. Taxonomy (NCBI): domain Eukaryota; kingdom Metazoa; phylum Arthropoda; class Malacostraca; order Decapoda; family Coenobitidae; genus Coenobita; species Coenobita brevimanus. Next base: position 14,709,439 of record NC_136986.1, read on the forward strand.
TGTTAAAGACTGGAAGGCAGCACTACTTAAAGCACACACACACACACACACACACACACACACACACACACATATATATATATATATATATATATATATATATATATATATATATATATATATATATATATATATATATATATGTTTATTACGAGCTAGTGCGAAGCCCTCGCGAGTCTCTCGTCTAGTAGTGGCATTTTCTCATATACGAGACTCCCTACCCGACCTGGCCAGACTGTAAAGCTTTTGAGAAGCTTATATCTCAGCAACCACAGGGCCACAGGAAACGGTTAAGGGGATGAAAACAGGGAAAGCTGCAGGTATGGATAGGTGTGCAGTGGAATGCCTTAGAGGTGATGGAGCGACTACTGTTGCCTGGTTAGTAAGATTGTTGAATGTGTGCTTTGTGAGAGGTATGGTGCCAGTTGACTGGGCAAGTATTTGTGTGGTCCCGTTGTATAAAGGTAAGGGTAATGTACTAGCTTTAGGGGTATAAGTCTGCTGAGTGTTATAGGTAAGGTGTATTGTAGAGTGTTAAGAGAGTTAGAGAGGGTACAGAGGGAATGATTGGTGATTAGCACTGTGGCTTTAGGAGAGGGAGGGGATGCGTGGATCAGGGGTTTGCTGTGAGACAGGTGTGTGAAAAGTATTTAGCAAAAGGTAAGGATGTGTTTTGGGCATTCATGGATTTAGAGAAAGCATATGACGGAATTGATAGGAGGCTTTGTTGACTGTTTTGAGTGTATGGACTTGATGATAGATTGCTAAAAGGAGTGAAAAGTTTTTATGTAAATAGTAGAGCGTGTGAAAGAGTGGGAATACTGTGAACGATTGGTTTCCCTTGAGAGTGGGGCTGTGGCAGGGATGTGTGATGCTGCCTTGGTTGTTTAATATTTATATGGATGGTGTTGTAAGGGAGTTGAATGCAAGAGTGTTTGGTGGAGCTTTGAGTCTGGTGAATGCTGATGGTAAAGAGTGGAATCTGAAGCAGCTGCTGTTTGCAGATGATACTGCAATGGTGGCTGATTCAAAGGAGAGATCGAGACAGTTGGTAGAGGAGTTTGGAGGGGTGTGTGAAAGGAGGAAATTGAAAGTAAATGAGAATAAGAGTAAAGTGATGAAGTGTACAAGGTTGGTAGATTGTAGGAGGATGAATATAGTTTTGAATGGTTAGTTGGTTGAGGAGGTAGAGTGTTTTAAGTATTTAGGGTCACATGTTGCTGTGGATGGAAGAATAGATGCAGAAGTAAAGTTTAGAATGAATGAAGTAGGAAAGGTGCTGGGAGGAATGGAAAACGTGTTTTGCTGTCGTTCGCTTAGAACGGATGTAAAAAGAAAACTGTATGATTGTGTTGTGGTACCGACTGTGTTATAAAGGGCTGAAACATGGAATATGGGAGTAGCAGGAAGGAAAATTTTGAATGTAATGGAGATGAGGTGTCTGAGAAGCATGTGTGGAGTCACGCGTATGGATCAAGTGAGAGATGATGAAGTGCGAAGGAGAACCGGACTTGTGCGGGAGATGGCTGATAGAGTTGAGCAGATGGTGTTGCAATGGTTTGGGCATAGGTAGAGAACGGATCATGAGTGACTGGTGAAAAAGATAACTAGATCTGATGTGATAAGTGTAAGGCTGAGAGGAAGACCACGAGCAGGATGGATGGGCAGTGTGAACAGAGCGTTTGATGTGAGAGGGATGTCTGTTGAGCAAGGAAGAGTGGCTATGCGTGATAGAAATGATTGCAGAGAAATTGTCAATGAATAAATGATGACACAGCCCTGAGGGGACATTCTCCCACCTTTGGTCTGATCAGTTGATCATGTCAGGTTGCGGGTAAGGGGATGGATCCATTATGATGTGGCAGGGGTACAAGCTCTGATGTCGGACCCTGCTGCGGATGTCACTGATTGCACTGAGCAGTTGACCCTTGTGTGGTGTGGTGCGGTGAGGATCTGTCCCTTCTCTCCTTGGGACTAAGATGCAAATGAAAGTGTTTGAGTGGATGAGTAAATTGGGAGTGTGTCGTCCTGTCTCGGCTACCTCCCTTTCCATGGGGGAAGCAGCCTAGGTATATAGATAGATAGACTAACTACTAACATCTTTATCATCCAGTCTAACTCTCTTTACCTCTTTCCAAAACATTTTCTTTCATTCCCTCCACTTTACACTTAAATTCCTTCCAAATTCCTCATCCACTCTTTTCTTACCATCTCTAACTAATCGTTTCACCTCTTTTCCTCCCTACATATAACTCTCTATTTCGTCTCTCAACTTCCTCCATGCCTCTGCTACCAATCCATTCTCTAAACGGTTTCTTTCTTTGCGTCACTGTTTGTCTAACCTCTTCATTCCACCATACTGTTCTTGCACCTCGTTTTCGCCTTCTTGTCACTCCACACACCACCACACATGCTGTACAGATTTCTTCTGTGAATATCTTGCACACACCTTCCTCATCCCCCATCTGCTCCAGATCTTATTTGCCTGATCGCTAATCCACTTCTTTCTTATATTCTGACTTTGTTTCTTCCCCTTGCAATCTTTCTATCCTCCTTGTATGGACCACTTCCCCCTGTCCTTCCCTCCATCTATTATTCCATTGGACTTGAAACTTGCCTTTCTCCACCACCAAATGGTAGTCAGAAAGCCCACTCTCCCAACCCCTGTATGCTCTGACATCCATTACATACCTTTTCATTCTGCCATCCACACACACATAATCAATCATTGCCCACCGTTCATTCAGTTCACCACCCTCCCTTCTCATCAAACACACACCACGTATACCTGTAGATCACTTTGTGCCTAATGAGGGTATTGGCTATCACCAACTCCCTCCCCGCACAAATGTCCACTAGAGCACTGCCATTCTCATCCATTTCTGCAGGCACACCCCACTCATCAACTACACCATCCACCTTCACATTCCTTACTCTTCCATTCATATCTCCAATCAAAAGGCTTTCTCTTTCCCCTCAAACTTTTCCATGTACACTTCCACATTTGCCCAGAACTCTTCTTTCACTCTGCTCACACGTTGACATACACACACACACACACACACACACACACACAAGTGCTCACGTTTGTATTCCCACTAATCAATCTTACCCACACAATCCTTAAACCAACTAATTCAAACTCTCTTTTATTATGTTTCCATCTCTTGCACACAACATAACATACGCCTTCTTTTGCCATCTCATCCTCACCAACTCCCGCACATACAGTATACCCCATCCATACTCCCACTCACACACTCTCACCCCACAAGCTAGTCCCAATTAATCCACATAATATGTTCACTTTTGCGCTTTAATGCACCTGGACATTTTCTCTTTCACCTCATCATTCGCACCCATTACATTTCATGTTACAATTCGTACCATGTCGTCGCTTGTTCTTCTGTCTTGAGGCGACGCTTCTTGTTTGCATCGTTAATTAGTTGTTTTCGGAGGAGGGGCAATAACCCTCCACCAACCCACTTGTTGACACGTAGGGAACACGTGTTTGTTGGTTATAAGGTTACCACCCACGTATTAAATGATTTCCTTGTTAAAAGGAAAATATTTGCCTTGTCACTCAGTGTAGAATTTCGTGGAACTGAGTGCCACTACACTGAGTGAGTGGATGATGGGCACCCTATCACATATATACATATATATATATATATATATATATATATATATATATATATATATATATATATATATATATATATATATTCTTATTATCGGATGGGTTTGATGATTTAAAGGAAAATATTTTATAGAGTGTTTGAGGGTAAAAGCTGTCTTTCTGGTGGCTTCAAATGTTCTGGGTTAGCCTGACTGGCATCATCTGACGGGTTGTGTAAACAATCAGAGCAAATCAGGGATTACACAAGGGTTTCATTTACATGACAATAAACGATGAGGAAATGGGACGCTAAAGCCAATATACCATACGTGACTGTTACCCAGGAATCCATTTACTATGCAAGGTGGCAACCATACAACAATTTTGCGCCTGGTGATCTACTTGGCTAAGACGCTCCAACCCGATGGTGACTGTGTTTCCGTTTGAGGAGAGTGAACGTTTATTGCTCAAATAACGTCACTCAGGGGCGATTGAGGTTGATCACAATTACCATAAATTTTGGAACTAAGCAGCCTAGCCCAGGCCCCTACCGTCCTGATGGGGCCAAACAGGCTTCGATGATGATGATGATAGTTATTATCGTCCTATCATATAACAACAAGCAAGTCATCCCCTACTTATTTCATTAAAAATTTTTGTTTCAAATACTGGTATAATTATGTTAACCAATGTAATTACACATCAATGCTACAGTAACCCGACATGGGCACGAATACTACCGTATTTAAAAATTACTTTCATTCCCTCAGCTCTGTTCCTCCCTACAACTCAACACCTAATCCAACAGTCCCAACCCGACCTTCACACATGTGCTCACAGACCTATGTGTGTGTGTGTGTGTGTGTGTGTGTGTGTGTGTGTGTGTGTGTGTGTGTGTGTGTGTGTGCAGATGAACGGAAAGTTCATTTACAATGCTCGATTGGTGTTAGGCGTTGGAGACCATCATCCACTCACTAAATGTAGTGCTGCCAACTTCTTCCTTCACCTTTATTATTTTTTCTGTGTCTGCCCTCCTCTCACCGTATATCCCTGACACTTCCTGTCACCTTTTATTATTATTCATTCCTCTTCAGGTTATTCTACACTTATTAACAAGCCTAGTGATTTCCTGAAACAAATGAAACCAGTCACAACGCTGGGTGGTAACCATCTAAACAAATTATGGGTTGATGTGGAGCCTACGATGGTCCCCTCTGCTAACTGGGTGGGGAGTTGCATATGTGCTCTTATCAGGGAAGCAAACATTCAAACTCTTTCCCGCACCTCACGGTGTCGAGGCGCTGCAAGGGAACATCGGCTCACTGAACTGGACGGGCCTGCGGGAGAGGTTGCTTGCCTGCGGTTGCTGGGTCTACTCGGCCAGATAGACCGGAGAGCTCAACAGCAACAAAGTGTTTGAGGGGGTATGGAATGTGAAGTCACACGTAAACATAAATAAGTTAGTGTGGTCACCGCCGTTATACACAGGGGTCAACATTTACCCGAACCACAGAATCACAGGGACGAAACGCTGCAGCTGTGAGGTCGCGATATCCCTTGCTTTGTGCTGTAAACCAGTGAATTTATTCCCTAACATCAATGCTACTATATATTGTTTAAGCTGTTGTAAAACCAGTTTCTGCCATAAAACACATCGACCTTATACTCGTTTCACTCTAACTTGGCCTTAATTTTAGTCATCTTGTAGCTTATTTCTCATAGCTCAATGGCAGAAAAAGACAATACTACGACTCTACAACCTTTACAGAGGAATTCTTTTTGACTAGTCTCATTGTCTAGTGGTAATTTATCACAACAACTCAGCATTCAGCACTGCTACATGGTAACTTTAGGTCACGTTGGAATAAAAAGTTTATAGTTTATTATAGCAGGTCGTCGAGATAGTGACTCGCAGTCCAGTAATGATAGGACAGACTCGATGCCCCCCATCTCGTGTGGCCCAACCGTACAGACAGAGAAATAAGTGTCTTCTCAAAGTGTGACGACTACACAGCGGCAAAACGGAACCATCTACAACAGGCACTAGTTATAGATATGGTTTTCATTGTATTTCACGAGATGTAAATTTTTCTCAGACGTAACTGGGAAGATACTCGTATTTGTTTCTTTGACTATACATATACAGCAATTTTATCATCAATCGGCCAAGAAATACAAGTGTTTGGTCGTGACAACGAGCGCTGGTGAGAACACCAACACTAACAAGAAACAAGAAAAAATATATCTCCCCTTCAGAAACACTGCTTCCTAGTACTACCTAGAAGCAATCTCTCTCTGTCTCTGTCTCTGTCTCTCTCTCTCTCTCTCTCTCTCTCTCTCTCTCTCTCTCTCTCTCTCAGAAAATTTAGCTATTTCTTCGTTCCACAGCCACAGGTGTTGAGAGACGGACAGAGATTATAGTGGTGTGTGTGGTTGAGTGTCTTTTATTTTCCTTCCCTTCTCTTCTTTCTCCTTCACCCTTAAAAAAATATAACAGTTTCAACGCACAACATTTTAATTTTCTTTCTGATGCAACGAGACGCATTTTTCAGGTTAGGAGAGTCCCTTGGCAGTGAATGGATCCTTCAACGGTGTAATTAATCCCTCCTCCAGTTAGAAAAATTCATCTGAAACTGAAAAAGAAACTGCCAGGAATTAAAAGAAATGGTAATAATGATAATAATAATAATAATAATAATAATAATAATAATAATAAAGGAAAACTAAAAGAATATAACACCCAAACCACCAACTGGTCCAAGGGCTGAACATTTGACTTCACTCACGACCTTGACTTTCGACCCAGTAGCGTAGCCAGGTCTGTATAACTGGGGGGGAGGGTCATGTGAGGCCAAGCTCTGTTCTTGGGGGAGGGTCACTGTTACACAGGCTTCATATATTAAATAATCCTTAAGTTCAAATGGAATTATTTCTTCTTGCACTAACCTTGACCCTTCCACCAACTTTGATTAAAATCGGATAAAAAGACTTGAGTTAATCTTACCCTGTGACTTTGACCTTTGACCTATTCCTCATAAAATCGATTATCTTCATCCTTGGCTTCCCTTAAGTCTTTGCCTAAAGATTGTTACAAATCTAAGGAGAACTATTTGAGTTATAAGGTCTAGTATTTAACCTTACCTTGACTTTTGAAGGACTGTTCTCGAAATCAAACTCCATCATCCTTGCTTTATCATTAACCCCTTCACAAAATTTGGTCTAAAATAAAATTCTTAACCTGTTCTTGCCATGTGACCTTGATCTTTTACCTCTTGTTTGCACCAAAATAGGTCAACCCCTTGACTTATCCTCAACCCTTCCACCAGATTTGATCTAAATTTTGTCAGGGCTGTTTTAGATTATTTTCTCTCACACAGACCCACGCACAGAAACTGATTGATTAAATTATTCACACACACACACACACACACACACACACACACACACACACACACACACACACACACACATACACACACACTTGTGTCTGCTGTTAATGTATACTCTTCGCATTTGTGTCTGATGCAAGTGTTCCGCCAAGTTTGGCTTAAATCGCTCTAAAACTAATTGATTATATTATTCACACACACACACACACACACACACACACACACACACACACACACACGTGTGCTTGTTGTTAATGTATGGTCTTCACATCTGTGTCTGATGCAAGTATGGAGTTGACGGTAAGTTCCACGTTGAGAAGACATGAGGTATGGGAGAGAGAGGAGGATATGAGGCAAAGAAGGAGGGGAGGGGAGAGAAGGAGAGATGTATGCAGTATATATATATATATATATATATACATATATATGTGTGTGTGTGTGTGTGTGTGTCTGTGTGTGTGTATGTGTGACAGAGAGAGAGGGGGGTGAACTTCTGCAGCGAAGGAGGAACAGGAAGGCAGGGAGGGACGCAACAGTTGAAGGAAGGGATGGAGAGACGCAGGTGGAGGGATGTGAAGGGGGTAAGAAGGCAAAAGAAAACGTAGACGGGAGGGGGGGGGGGTTGGATGGAAGGGAAGAGGTGAGGTAAAACTGTTGGAAGTGGGGAGAGAGAGATGCTGCTGTGGGGAGGAAGTTAGGCAGAAGTGTTGGAAGGTCGGGAGGGGGAGATGCTGCTGCGGGGAGAAGGTGAGGCAAAACTGAAAAAGGATGGGGAAAGGAGACGAGCTGTAACACAGGATGGAAGGGAGGAGGTGCGGCAAAATTGGAGGAGGGTGGGGAGGAGAGAGTAGCTGCGACGTTGGGTGGAAGGGAGGAAGTGAAACATAACTGGCGGAAGGGGGGGTGGGGGTAGATGCATATTACGATGGAGAGAAGGGATGGGGGGTTGAGGGTGAAGAGAGGAAGGCGAGGAGTGGAGTGAAGATGGTGTGAGGTTGGAGGGAAGTGGTTGGTGTGGTATGTAAGCAGCAGTGGCCAGTTCCGACAGTCACTGCATCATCCACAGTCTGATTCTCTCAAGCCAAGTACTCATCTCCACTGGACTTCTCCCTTCAAGTCCTCAGCTCTCTACCAGGTGATGCTTCCTCCTGTTGTGTATGTCACATTTGCATGTGTTACCTGTACTGTTTTCCGTCCTTAGAAATTGAACATCAGCTATGGAAGACTCTTTCTTAGTTGTCAATTTTTCTTTCCTCATGTCTAACTTAATTCCTAACTTACATTTTATAGAAGGCATATTACAGTCTCAACCAGCACCAGTTCCTGCAGAGTTTATATGGTGCACTGTTAGCTTTGACTGGAATACAATATCTTCTAGACGACTGATAACATAGTGCAATGCATATAAGCTGAACTGTTAAAGACTGGAAGGCAGCACTACTTAAAGCACACACACACACACACACATATATATATATATATATATATATATATATATATATATATATATATATATATATATATATATATATATATATATATATATATATATATATCGAGCTAGTGCGAAGCCCTCGCGAGTCTCTCGTCTAGTAGTGGCATTTTCTCATATACGAGACTCCCTACCCGACCTGGCCAGACTGTAAAGCTTTTGAGAAGCTTATATCTCAGCAACCACAGGGCCACAGGAAACGGTTAAGGGGATGAAAACAGGGAAAGCTGCAGGTATGGATAGGTGTGCAGTGGAATGCCTTAGAGGTGATGGAGCGACTACTGTTGCCTGGTTAGTAAGATTGTTGAATGTGTGCTTTGTGAGAGGTATGGTGCCAGTTGACTGGGCAAGTATTTGTGTGGTCCCGTTGTATAAAGGTAAGGGTAATGTACTAGCTTTAGGGGTATAAGTCTGCTGAGTGTTATAGGTAAGGTGTATGGTAGAGTGTTAAGAGAGTTAGAGAGGGTACAGAGGGAATGATTGGTGATTAGCACTGTGGCTTTAGGAGAGGGAGGGGATGCGTGGATCAGGGGTTTGCTGTGAGACAGGTGTGTGAAAAGTATTTAGCAAAAGGTAAGGATGTGTTTTGGGCATTCATGGATTTAGAGAAAGCATATGACGGAATTGATAGGAGGCTTTGTTGACTGTTTTGAGTGTATGGACTTGATGGTAGGTTGCTAAAAGGAGTGAAAAGTTTTTATGTAAATAGTAGAGCGTGTGAAAGAGTGGGAATACTGTGAACGATTGGTTTCCCTTGAGAGTGGGGCTGTGGCAGGGATGTGTGATGCTGCCTTGGTTGTTTAATATTTATATGGATGGTGTTGTAAGGGAGTTGAATGCAAGAGTGTTTGGTGGAGCTTTGAGTCTGGTGAATGCTGATGGTAAAGAGTGGAATCTGAAGCAGCTGCTGTTTGCAGATGATACTGCAATGGTGGCTGATTCAAAGGAGAGATCGAGACAGTTGGTAGAGGAGTTTGGAGGGGTGTGTGAAAGGAGGAAATTGAAAGTAAATGAGAATAAGAGTAAAGTGATGAAGTGTACAAGGTTGGTAGATTGTAGGAGGATGAATATAGTTTTGAATGGTTAGTTGGTTGAGGAGGTAGAGTGTTTTAAGTATTTAGGGTCACATGTTGCTGTGGATGGAAGAATAGATGCAGAAGTAAAGTTTAGAATGAATGAAGTAGGAAAGGTGCTGGGAGGAATGGAAAACGTGTTTTGCTGTCGTTCGCTTAGAACGGATGTAAAAAGAAAACTGTATGATTGTGTTGTGGTACCGACTGTGTTATAAAGGGCTGAAACATGGAATATGGGAGTAGCAGGAAGGAAAATTTTGAATGTAATGGAGATGAGGTGTCTGAGAAGCATGTGTGGAGTCACGCGTATGGATCAAGTGAGAGATGATGAAGTGCGAAGGAGAACCGGACTTGTGCGGGAGATGGCTGATAGAGTTGAGCAGATGGTATTGCAATGGTTTGGGCATAGGTAGAGAACGGATCATGAGTGACTGGTGAAAAAGATAACTAGATCTGATGTGATAGGTGTAAGGCTGAGAGGAAGACCACGAGCAGGATGGATGGGCAGTGTGAACAGAGCGTTTGATGTGAGAGGGATGTCTGTTGAGCAAGGAAGAGTGGCTATGCGTGATAGAAATGATTGCAGAGAAATTGTCAATGAATAAATGATGACACAGCCCTGAGGGGACATTCTCCCACCTTTGGTCTGATCAGTTGATCATGTCAGGTTGCGGGTAAGGGGATGGATCCATTATGATGTGGCAGGGGTACAAGCTCTGATGTCGGACCCTGCTGCGGATGTCACTGATTGCACTGAGCAGTTGACCCTTGTGTGGTGTGGTGCGGTGAGGATCTGTCCCTTCTCTCCTTGGGACTAAGATGCAAATGAAAGTGTTTGAGTGGATGAGTAAATTGGGAGTGTGTCGTCCTGTCTCGGCTACCTCCCTTTCCATGGGGGAAGCAGCCTAGGTATATAGATAGATAGACTAACTACTAACATCTTTATCATCCAGTCTAACTCTCTTTACCTCTTTCCAAAACATTTTCTTTCATTCCCTCCACTTTACACTTAAATTCCTTCCAAATTCCTCATCCACTCTTTTCTTACCATCTCTAACTAATCGTTTCACCTCTTTTCCTCCCTACATATAACTCTCTATTTCGTCTCTCAACTTCCTCCATGCCTCTGCTACCAATCCATTCTCTAAACGGTTTCTTTCTTTGCGTCACTGTTTGTCTAACCTCTTCATTCCACCATACTGTTCTTGCACCTCGTTTTCGCCTTCTTGTCACTCCACACACCACCACACATGCTGTACAGATTTCTTCTGTGAATATCTTGCACACACCTTCCTCATCCCCCATCTGCTCCAGATCTTATTTGCCTGATCGCTAATCCACTTCTTTCTTATATTCTGACTTTGTTTCTTCCCCTTGCAATCTTTCTATCCTCCTTGTATGGACCACTTCCCCCTGTCCTTCCCTCCATCTATTATTCCATTGGACTTGAAACTTGCCTTTCTCCACCACCAAATGGTAGTCAGAAAGCCCACTCTCCCAACCCCTGTATGCTCTGACATCCATTACATACATTTTCATTCTGCCATCCACACACACATAATCAATCATTGCCCCCCGTTCATTCAGTTCACCACCCTCCCTTCTCATCACACACACCACGTATACCTGTAGATCACTTTGTGCCTAAAGAGGGTATTGGCTATCACCAACTCCCTCCCCGCACAAATGTCCACTAGAGCACTGCCATTCTCATCCATTTCTGCAGGCACACCCCACTCATCAACTACACCATCCACCTTCACATTCCTTACTCTTCCATTCATATCTCCAATCAAAAGGCTTTCTCTTTCCCCTCAAACTTTTCCATGTACACTTCCACATTTGCCCAGAACTCTTCTTTCACTCTGCTCACACGTTGACATACACACACACACACACGCACACACACACAAGTGCTCACGTTTGTATTCCCACTAGTCAATCTTACCCACACAATCCTTAAACCAACTAATTCAAACTCTCTTTTATTATGTTTCCATCTCTTGCACACAACATAACATACGCCTTCTTTTGCCATCTCATCCTCACCAACTCCCGCACATACAGTATACCCCATCCATACTCCCACTCACACACTCTCACCCCACAAGCTAGTCCCAATTAATCCACATAATATGTTCACTTTTGCGCTTTAATGCACCTGGACATTTTCTCTTTCACCTCATCATTCGCACCCATTACATTTCATGTTACAATTCGTACCATGTCGTCGCTTGTTCTTCTGTCTTGAGGCGACGCTTCTTGTTTGCATCGTTAATTAGTTGTTTTCGGAGGAGGGGCAATAACCCTCCACCAACCCACTTGTTGACACGTAGGGAACACGTGTTTGTTGGTTATAAGGTTACCACCCACGTATTAAATGATTTCCTTGTTAAAAGGAAAATATTTGTCTTGTCACTCAGTGTAGAATTTCGTGGAACTGAGTGCCACTACACTGAGTGAGTGGATGATGGGCACCCTATCACACCCTATCACACACCCTATCATATATATCCTTTCACGGATCCACCTGGTGAACAAGCCTACATCTTTTCTATCCTTAATGACCTAGAGCAGCTTGTACAGCACCCTACCCGTATCCCTGACCGCCTTGGAGAGAGCTCCAACATACTTGACCTCTTCCTCACAACTAATCCTTCTGCTTACTCTGTTAATCTTTTCTCTCCGTTTGGCTCCTCCGATCATAACCTTATTACCTTAACCTGTCCTATCACTCCGGTACGGCCTGTGGACCCTCCAGGGAAACGTCGTCTGTGGCATTTTGGAGCCGCGAACTGGGAGGCCCTCAGGCAGTACTTTGATTTTCCCTGGAATGATTATTGCTTCCATGGCCGTGAGCCATCTGAGTGTGCCTTGCGCATTACGGAGGTTATTCTCTCGGGCATGGAAGCATACATTCCTTTCTCATATCCTTTGACTAACGCAAGAAAGCCTTGGTTTAATCACGCTTGTTCTAATGCTGTCTGCAACAAGGAGAGGGCCTACAAAAGGTACCGGAGCCAACCCACCCCTGAATCACATCATCTTTACGTTTCTGCCCGGAATCGTGCTAAGTCTGTTCTTCGCTCTACTAAAAATAATTTCATCCATAATAAATGCTCTCAACTCTCCAACTCGAATTCTTCCCGCTCCTTCTGGCACCTTGCCAAAAATCTTTCTAACAACTTTACCTCATCATCCTTCCCTCCTCTTTTCTACTCTGATGGTTCTGTAGCTATTTCTTCTACTGATAAAGCAGATCTCTTCGCACAGACTTTCTCCTCCAATTCCACCTTAGACGATTCCGGTGCTGTTCCTCCATCACTTCTCCCCTCTGACTTCCTCATGGCTGACATTAAAATTTCTTCAGTTGATGTATTTTCTGCCATCACTGGCCTCAGTACTAACAAGGCATATGGGCCTGATGGGGTCCCTCCTGTTGTTCTCAAGAACTGTGCTTCTGTGCTTACACCCTGCCTAGGCAAACTCTTTCGCCTTTGTCTGTCAACTTGTACCTTTCCTTCTTGCTGGAAGTTTGCTCTCATTCAGCCAGTCCCAAAGAAGGGTGACCACTCCCAACCCTCCAACTATCGTCCAATTGCTTTAACGTCCTGTATTTCAAAAGTTTTCGAGTCAATTCTTAATAGAAAAATTTTAAGGCATCTTTCCTATCACAACCTTCTTTCCGATCGTCAGTATGGGTTCCGTCAGGGACGCTCCACTGGCGATCTTCTCACCTACCTTTCAGACTCCTGGTCATCCTCCTTTCGGGACTTCGGCGAAAGCTTTGCCATTGCACTTGACATCTCAAAGGCTTTCGATCGAGTCTGGCATAAATCTTTAATTTCCAAACTGCCCTCCTACGGTTTCTATCCTTCTATCTGTGCCTTCATCGCTAGCTTCCTTTCTGGTCGTTCTATAGCCACTGTTGTAGACGGCCATCGTTCTTCTCCTAGATCTATCAACAGTGGTGTTCCTCAGGGCTCTGTCCTGTCACCAAGTCTCTTCCTTTTATTCATCAATGATCTTCTAAGCTGTACATCTAACCCTATCCACTCATACGCAGATGACTCCACCCTTCACCTTTCCATTCGGTTCCCGCAACGCCCATCTCAACAGTTACTTCAAGAAACAAGGGATGAGGCTATGGCACACCTAATGTCTGACTTGGCTCGCATCTCTGACTGGGGTAAAAATATGGTTGTCTTTAATGCATCTAAGACTCAGTTCTTACACCTATCAACCCGACAAAATCTTCCACAGGTATACCCATTAATGTTTAATAATATTCAGCTTAATCCTGCATCATCCTTGAACATGCTTGGGGTTTCATTTACTCGAGACTTATCTTGGAAAGATCATATTACATCTCTTGTAAAATCTGCTTCCAAAAGATTGGGTGTGCTAAGCCGACTCCGCTCTTTCTTTACCCCTGCACAATTGTTGTCTCTATACAGGGGTTTTATCCGCCCCTGTGTGGAGTACAACTCTCATGTGTGGGGAGGCTCCCCACACACAGCTCTTCTCAATAGGGTGGAGTCAAAGGCTTTTCGTCTCATTAACTCTCCTCCTCTTACTGACTCCCTTCAACCTCTGTCTCTTCGCCGCACTGTTGCATCTTTATCTCTTTTCTATCGCTACTTTAATGGTCACTGCTCCTCTGAACTGTCTGCTTGCATTCCTCCACCTCTACGACGTGCGCGTAGCACCCGTCTGGCAGCAAACTCTCATCCCTTTTCTGTCCAACTCTCTAATGCAAGAGTTAACCGTTACTCCCAGTCTTTCATTTATGCAACAGGTCAGCTCTGGAACTGTCTCCCTCTATCTGTATTTCCTGCTGCCTATGATCTCCAGTCTTTCAAACGCAGTGTGTCCAGGCATCTCAAAATGATCGGATCTTGAATTTGGCTCTCTATTGTATTTTGTTTTTCTCTTGGAGGGAACTGTTACTGCGGGCTCATGGCCTTTGATTCCTTCTTCCTCGCATAAAAATATATATATATATATATACTGTAGGGAACACGTGTTTGTTGGTTATAAGGTTACCACCCACGTATTAAATGATTTCCTTGTTAAAAGGAAAATATTTGCCTTGTCACTCAGTGTAGAATTTCGTGGAACTGAGTGCCACTACACTGAGTGAGTGGATGATGGGCACCCTATCACATATATACATATATATATATATATATATATATATATATATATATATATATATATATATATATATATATATATATATATTCTTATTATCGGATGGGTTTGATGATTTAAAGGAAAATATTTTATAGAGTGTTTGAGGGTAACAGCTGTCTTTCTGGTGGCTTCAAATGTTCTGGGTTAGCCTGACTGGCATCATCTGACGGGTTGTGTAAACAATCAGAGCAAATCAGGGATTACACAAGGGTTTCATTTACATGACAATAAACGATGAGGAAATGGGACGCTAAAGCCAATATACCATACGTGACTGTTACCCAGGAATCCATTTACTATGCAAGGTGGCAACCATACAACAATTTTGCGCCTGGTGATCTACTTGGATAAGGCGCTCCAACCCGATGGTGACTGTGTTTCCGTTTGAGGAGAGTGAACGTTTATTGCTCAAATAACGTCACTCAGGGGCGATTGAGGTTGATCACAATTACCATAAATTTTGGAACTAAGCAGCCTAGCCCAGGCCCCTACCGTCCTGATGGGGCCAAACAGGCTTCGATGATGGTGATGATAGTTATTATCGTCCTATCATATAACAACAAGCAAGTCATCCCCTACTTATTTCATTAAAAATTTTTGTTTCAAATACTGGTATAATTATGTTAACCAATGTAATTACACATCAATGCTACAGTAACCCGACATGGGCACGAATACTACCGTATTTAAAAATTACTTTCATTCCCTCAGCTCTGTTCCTCCCTACAATTCAACACCTAATCCAACAGTCCCAACCCGACCTTCACACATGTGCTCACAGACCTGTGTGTGTGTGTGTGTGTGTGTGTGTGTGTGTGTGTGTGTGTGTGTGCAGATGAACGGAAAGTTCATTTACAATGCTCGATTGGTGTTAGGCGTTGGAGACCATCATCCACTCACTAAATGTAGTGCTGCCAACTTCTTCCTTCACCTTTATTATTTTTTCTGTGTCTGCCCTCCTCTCACCGTATATCCCTGACACTTCCTGTCACCTTTTATTATTATTCATTCCTCTTCAGGTTATTCTACACTTATTAGCAAGCCTAGTGATTTCCTGAAACAAATGAAACCAGTCACAACACTGGGTGGTAACCATCTAAACAAATTATGGGTTGATGTGGAGCCTACGATGGTCCCCTCTGCTAACTGGGTGGGGAGTTGCATATGTGCTCTTATCAGGGAAGCAAACATCCAAACTCTTTCCCGCACCTCACTGTGTCGAGGCGCTGCAAGGGAACATCGGCTCACTGAACTGGACGGGCCTGCGGGAGAGGTTGCTTGCCTGCGGTTGCTGGGTCTACTCGGCCAGATAGACCGGAGAGCTCAACAGCAACAAAGTGTTTGAGGGGGTATGGAATGTGAAGTCACACGTAAACATAAATAAGTTAGTGTGGTCACCGCCGTTATACACAGGGGTCAACATTTACCCGAACCACAGAATCACAGGGACGAAACGCTGCAGCTGTGAGGTCGCGATATCCCTTGCTTTGTGCTGTAAACCAGTGAATTTATTCCCTAACATGAATGCTACTATATATTGTTTAAGCTGTTGTAAAACCAGTTTCTGCCATAAAACACATCGACCTTGTACTCGTTTCACTCTAACTTGGCCTTAATTTTAGTCATCTTGTAGCTTATTTCTCATAGCTCAATGGCAGAAAAAGGCAATACTACGACTCTACAACCTTTACAGAGGAATTCTTTTTGACTAGTCTCATTGTCTAGTGGTAATTTATCACAACAACTCAGCATTCAGCACTGCTACATGGTAACTTTAGGTCACGTTGGAATAAAAAGTTTATAGTTTATTATAGCAGGTCGTCGAGATAGTGACTCGCAGTCCAGTAATAATAGGACAGACTCGATGCCCCCCATCTCGTGTGGCCCAACCGTACAGACAGAGAAATAAGTGTCTTCTCAAAGTGTGACGACTACACAGCGGCAAAACGGAACCATCTACAACAGGCACTAGTTATAGATATGGTTTTCATTGTATTTCACGAGATGTAAATTTTCCTCAGACGTAACTGGGAAGATACTCGTATTTGTTTCTTTGACTATACATATACAGCAATTTTATCATCAATCGGCCAAGAAATACAAGTGTTTGGTCGTGACAACGAGCGCTGGTGAGAACACCAACACTAACAAGAAACAAGAAAAAATATATATCCCCTTCAGAAAACGCAACACTGCTTCCTAGTACTACCAAGAAGCAATCTCTCTCTCTCTCTCTCTCTCTCTCTCTCTCTCTCTCTCTCTGTCTCTCTCTCTCTGTCTCAGAAAATTTAGCTATTTCATCTTTCCACAGTCACAAGTGTTGAGAGACGGACAGAGATTATAGTGGTGTGTGTGGCTGAGTGTCTTTTATTCTCCTTCCCCTCTCACCTTTCTCCTTCACCCTTAAAAAGATAAAACAGTTCCAACCCACATAATATTTATTTTCTTTCTGATGCAACGAGGCGCATTTTTCAGGTTAGGAGAGTCTCCTGGCAGTGAATGGATCCTTCAACGGTGTAATTAATCCCTCCTCCAGTTAGAAAAATTCATCTGAAACTGAAAAAGAAACTGCCAGGAATTCAAAAAAATAGTGGTAATGATGATAATAATAATAATAATAATAATAATAATAATAATAATAATAAAAATAATAATAAAGGAAAACTAAAAGAATATAACACCCAAACCACCAACTGGTCCAAGGGCTGAACATTTGACTTCACTCACGACCTTGACTTTCGACCCAGTAGCGTAGCCAGGTCTGTATAACTGGGGGGGAGGGTCATGTGAGGCCAAGCTCTGTTCTTGGGGGAGGGTCACTGTTACACAGTCTTCATATATTAAATAATCCTTAAGTTCAAATGGAATTATTTCTTCTTGCACTACCCTTGACCCTTCCACCAACTTTGATTAAAATCGGATAAAAAGACTTGAGTTAATCTTACCCTGTGACTTTGACCTTTGACCTATTCCTCATAAAATCGATTATCTTCATCCTTGGCTTCCCTTAAGTCTTTGCCTAAAGATTGTTACAAATCTAAGGAGAACTATTTGAGTTATAAGGTCTAGTATTTAACCTTACCTTGACTTTTGAAGGACTGTTCTCGAAGTCAAATTCCATCATCCTTGCTTTATCATTAACCCCTTCACAAAATTTGGTCTAAAATAAAATACTGAACCTGTTCTTGCCCTGTGACCTTGATCTTTTACCTTTTGTTTGCAACAAAATAGGTCAACCCCTTGACTTATCCTCAACCCTTCCACCAGATTTGATCTAAATTTTGTCAGAGCTGTTTTAGATTATTTTCTCTCACATAGACCCACGCACAGAAACTGATTGATTAAATTATTCACACACACACACACACACACACACACACACGCACACACACACACACACACGCACGCACGCGCGCACACACACACACACACACACACACACACACACACACACACACACACACACACACACACACACACATACACTTGTGTCTGCTGTTAATGTATACTCTTCGCATTTGTGTCTGATGCAAGTGTTCCGCCAAGTTTGGCTTAAATCGCTCTAAAACTAATTGATTATATTATTCACACACACACACACACACACACACACACACACACACACACACGTGTGCTTGTTGTTAATGTATGGTCTTCACATCTGTGTTTTGATGCAAGTATGGAGTTGACGGTAAGTTCCACGTTGAGAGGACATGAGGTATGGGAGAGAGAGGAGGATATGAGGCAAAGAAGGAGGAGAGGGGAGAGAAGGAGAGATGTATGCAGTATATATATATATATATATATATATATATATATATATATATATATATATATATATATATATATATGTGTGTGTGTGTGTGTGTGTGTGTGAGAGAGAGAGAGAGAGAGAGAGGGGTGAACTTCTGCAGCGAAGGAGGAACAGGAAGGCAGGGAGGGACGCAACAGTTGAAGGAAGGGATGGAGAGACGCAGGTGGAGGGATGGGAAGGGGGTAAGAAGGCAAAAGAAAACGTAGACGGGAGGGGAGGGGGTTGGATGGAAGGGAGGAGGTGAGGTAAAACTGTTGGAAGTGGGGAGAGAGAGATGCTGCTGTGGGAAGGAAGTTAGGCAGAAGTGTTCGAAGGTCGGGGAGGGGGGGAGATGCTGCTGTGGGGAGAAGGTTAGGCAAAACTGAAAAAGGATGGGGAAAGGAGACAAGCTGTAACACAGGATGGAAGGGAGGAGGTGCGGCAAAATTGGAGGAGGGTGGGGAGGAGAGAGTAGCTGCGACGTTGGGTGGAAGGGAGGAAGTGAAACATAACTGGAGGAAGGGGAGGTGGGGGTAGATGCATATTACGATGGAGAGAAAGGATGGGGGGTTGAGGGTGAAGAGAGGAAGGCGAGGAGGGGAGTGAAGATGGTGTGAGGTTGGAGGGAAGTGGTTGGTGTGGTATGTAAGCAGCAGTGGCCAGTTCAGACAGTCACTGCATCATCCACAGTCTGATTCTCTCAAGCCAAGTACTCATCTCCACTGCACTTCTCCCTTCAAGTCCTCAGCTCTCTACCAGGTGATGCTTCCTCCTGTTGTGTATGTCACATTTGCATGTGTTACCTGTATTGTTTTCCGTCCTTAGAAATTGAACATCAGCTATGGAAGACTCTTTCTTAGTTGTCAATTATTTTTTCCTCATGTCTAACTTAATTCCTAACTTACATTTTATATAACGTATATTACAGTCTCAACCAGCACCAGTTCCTGCAGAATTTATATGGTGCACTGTTAGCTTTGACTGGAATACAATATCTTCTAGACAACTGATAACAGTGCAATGCATATAAGCTGAACTGTTAAACACTGGAAGGCAGCAGTACTTAAAGCACACACACACACACACACACACACACACACACACACACACACACACAAATATATATATATATATATATATATATATATATATATATATATATATATATATATATATATATATATATATATTTGTTTATTACGTGCTAGTGCGAAGCCCTCGCGAGTCTCTCGTCTAGTAGTGGCATTTTCTCATATACGAGACGCCCTACCCGACCTGGCCCGACTGTAAAGCTTTTGAGAAGCTTATATTTCAGCAACCACATGGCCTATAATTGCGTGGTTTGCACCATATGCTAGACCCATTCTTTAAGATTTGTTTTTAATGAGTTTCATTACACCCCAGTGATGCACGTGACACGTGACACGCGGCAAGAGCAGTATGTTGAATATCTTCAAAAGAGGGCCACAGGCGAGACAGTTTGTCGTAAGGGCATGAAACTTGGTAGGTAGATAGCCATCAATATACTCTAGGCATCCTCGGGGTGTTAGGAAAGATTTCATTGCTTTCGGATTTAAATGCCCTTGCTTGAACCTTGCCGAGAAAAACGTTTTATATATATATATATATATATATATATATATATATATATATATATATATATATATATATATATATATATATATATATATATGAGGCCCTGCACACCTCAAGGGAGAAAGCGCTATACCATCTGAAACTTTTTTTTTTTTTTTTTTCACCAGCTGCTCCCTCAAACTCTACCCGATCACTGCACAAAGTCGCTTTGGTCACTTCAGACTTTCACCCTTGCTGCACTCTTTAGAATTTGGGAAAGCGACTTTGTGCAGTCATAGAGTAGTGTTTGAGGGAGCAGCTGGTGGAAAAAAAATGTAAGTTTCAGCTGGTATGGCGCTTTGCCCCTTGTGGCGTGCAGGCCCTCATATATATATATATATATATATATATATATATATATATATATATATATATATATATATATATATATATATTGAGTGTGGTATAAGTGGTTTATTGAGTGTGGCACAAATTTATTGAGTGAGGTAGGGAAGATATATGGAAGAATTATAATAAAGAGAGATATCAAAGTCCTAGTGAGTGTTGAACAGGATGGCTTTAGGAGTGGCAGAGGATGTGTGGATCTAGTATTTGCAGTGAGACAGATAGAGAAGGCTTGTGAGAAGGACCATAAGATGTTTTTAGCTTTCCTGGATCTGGAAAAAGCATACGACAAAGTAGACAGAGAGGGATTGTGGAAAGTTTTGCGCATGTATGGTGTAGATGGTAAGCTGCCAGGTGCTGTCAAGAGATTTATGATGGTAGCGAAGCATGTGTAAGGGTTAAAGGGCATCTAAGTGAATGGTTTCCGATCGGTGTGGGCGTGCGACTAGGATGAGTGATGTCCCCATGGTTGTTCAATATATACAGTATATGGATGGGGTGATGAGAGAAGTAAAAACACGAGTTATGGAGAGAGGGATGGCGTTGGTAATGAATGGTGAGAGATGGAATATATCAAATTTGTTGTATGCTGATGATGCAGTACTGCTTGCAAGTACCGGACAAGAACTTGGTAGGCTAGTGCAGAGTTTTACTGCTGTCTGTGAGCATCGTACCTTGAGAGTAAATGCAGAGAAGAGTAAAGTGATATAGTAAGATAGTTCAAATAGTTGGGTACAGTGATAGAAAAGAGAGGAAAATGTACAAAGGAAGTTGAAAGTAGAGTGACACAAGGAAGAAGAGTAGCTGCTGCAATGAAAGCCTTGATAAGAAACAGAGGCTTGAGTGTTGCAGCTGTATGAGGCTTACATGAGGGAGTGTTAGTGCCAACTTTAACATATGGGTGTGAGACTATGGTGTAGTATGAAAATGAAGTCAAGAGTAACAGCAGTGGAGATGGGACTGCTGAGGAATGTATGTGGAGTACAGAGGGTTGATAGGATACGAAATAATGTGATTCGTGAAAGGTGTGGAGTGAGGAAGACGGTGGACACCAGAATCGAAGAGAGTGTCCTGAGATGATAATGGTCATGTGGAAAGAATGGATAACCATAGAGTGGTGAAAAAAAGGTATACCTGAGCGAATTTGAGGTAGGGAGGAGGCGAGGTTGGCCAAGGAGAAGGTGGAGAGATATGGTAGATGAGTGTTTGATGAAGAGAGGTTTGGAAGTCGGTGGGGCTGTGAAACTGACAAGAGATCGAGCTGGCTAGATGAATGTTGTGAGGAGAAGTGTATGATCTGGGATTCTGGCACCCCTTGTAAGCATGGCAGCTTCCGGATTGACTCAGTCAGATACGTTTGTGTAAAGCTGCAGAATGTGGTGAATGTGTTTGGCGTGTCCGGTAGAGCCAGGATTCCGGGGGCTTGATTTATGAGTGAATCGAAGTGTGGCCTTTTGGATTGGGCAAGTTTGTGCTGTCTGGACATTGCTACTCCTCACCCTGCCCTTGGCTGGGAAAGGAGATCCGGATGATGATATATATATATATATATATATATTAGGTGTGGCAGAGAGGTTTTGAAAGTCAGTGAGTTGGATAAAAGAGAGAAAAAGATAGAGTATCAGGAGAAATTGAAACATGAGTGGAACGTAGTGAAAGATCGGGATAATGGCAGCGTGGAGGAGGAATGGCAGTTGTTTAAGAGTGCTGTGGTGGGGCATGCAGAAGAGGTGTGTGGTGTGAGACGTGTGGGTGCTGGTGTAAGAAAAGGAAGTGAATGGTGGTGCGAGGAAGTAAGTATGGCTGTGGCTGAGAAGAGACGTGCATATGAAGTGTGGCTGCAGAGGAAGGATGAGATGTCATATGAAAGGTATAAGGAGAAGAGGAATAGAGCGAGAAGGGCTGTGCGTGATGCTAAAGTGGCAGCAGATGAGAGGTGGGGTAGGCGGCTGACAGAGAATTTTCAACAGAATAAGAAAATGTTTTGGAAGGAGGTGAAAAGGGTGCGAAAGGGAGAGTCCGGGAAGGAAGAACGAGTAAAAGCAGAGGATGGAAGGATGTTAACTGAGATGGATGCAGTAAGGAAGAGATGGGCAGAGTATTTTGAAAGATTGTTCAATGTAGAGGAGGAAAGAGTGGCTGAGATTGTGGCGGATGGAAGGGTGCAAGGAATAAATGTGTTGGGAGAGTTTAATGATTCTTTGATCACGAAGGAGGAAGTGGAGAAGGCAGTAAAGGAGATGAAAACAGGGAAAGCTGCAGGTATGGATGGGTGTGCTGTGGAATGCCTGAAGGGTGGTGGAGTGACTATTGTTGACTGGTTAGTAAGATTGTTGAATGTGTGCTTTGAGAAAGGTATGGTGCCAATTGACTGGGCAAGTGCTTGTGTGGTCCCGTTGTATAAAGGCAAGGGTGATAAGTATGAATGTACTAGCTTTAGGGGTATAAGTCTGTTGAGTGTTGTAGGTAAGGTGTATGGTAGAGTGTTAATTATGAGAGTTAGAGAGGGTACAGAGGGAGTGTTTGGTGATGAGCAGTGTGGCTTTAGGAGAGGGAGGGGATGCGTTGATCAGGTGTTTGCTGTGAGACAAGTGTGTGAAAAGTATTTGGCGAAAGGCAAGGATGTGTTTTGGGCATTTATGGATTTAGAGAAAGCGTATGATAGAATTGATAGGGAGGCTTTGTGGGCTGTTTTAAGATTGTATGGACTTGATGGTAGGTTACTAAAAGGGGTGAAAAGTGTTTATGTAAATTGTAGAGCGTGTGTAAGAGTGGGAAATGCTGTGAGCGATTGGTTTCCCGTGAGAGTGGGGCTGCGACAGGGATGTGTGATGTCACCTTGGTTGTTTAATATTTACATGGATGGTGTTGTAAGGGAGGTGAATGCAAGAGTTTTAGGTGGAGGTCTGAGTCTGGTGAATGTTGATGGTGGAGAGTGGAATCTGAATCAGCTGCTGTTTGCAGATGATACTGCATTGGTGACTGATTCAGAGGAGAGATTGAGACAGTTGGTAGAGGAGTTTGGAAGGGTGTGTGAAAGGAGGAAATTGAAAGTAAATGAGAATAAGAGTAAAGTGATGAAGTGTACGAGGTTGATAGATGGTAAGGGGATGAATATAGTTTTGAATGGTGAGTTGCTTGAGGAGGTAGATTGTTTTAAATATCTAGGGTCACATGTTGCTGTGGATGGAAGAATAGATGCAGAAGTGAAGTTTAGAATAAATGAAGTAGGAAAGGTGCTGGGAGGAATGAAAAAAGTGTTTAAATGTCGTTCGCTTAGAATGGATATAAAGAGAAGGCTGTATGAGGGTGTTGTGGTACCGACTGCGTTATATGGGGCTGAAACATGGAATATGGGTGTAGCAGAGAGGAAAAGTTTGAATGTAATGGAGATGAGGTGTCTGAGGAGTATGTGTGGAGTGACGCGTATGGATCGGGTGCAAAATGATGAAGTG
The DNA here is from genome assembly GCF_032717465.1 of Coenobita brevimanus. NCBI lineage: Eukaryota > Metazoa > Arthropoda > Malacostraca > Decapoda > Coenobitidae > Coenobita > Coenobita brevimanus. The sequence continues at coordinate 14,733,436 of NC_136986.1, forward strand.
CGAAGGAGAACTGGAGTTGTTCGGGAGATGGCTGGTAGAGTTGAGCAGAGGGTGTTGCGATGGTTTGGGCATATGGAGAGAATGGATAATGAGCGATTGGTGAAAAAGATAACTAGATCTGATGTGAGAGGTGTAAGGCTGAGAGGAAGACCACGAATAGGATGGATGGACAGTGTGAAGAGAGCGTTGGATGCGAGAGGGATGTCTGTTGAGCAAGGAAGAGTGGCTGTGCGTGACAGAAATAAATGGAGAGAAATTGTGAATGAATAAGTGATGACGCAGCCCTGAGGGGATATTCTCCCGCATTTGGTCTGATCACCTAGTCAGGTCAGGTGCGGGTAAGGGGATGGGTCTGTTATGATGTGGCAGGGGTAAAAAAGTTCTGCTGTCGGGCCCTGCTGCGGATGTCACTGATTGCATTGCGCAGTTGACCCTTGTGCGGTGTGGTGCGGCGAAGATCTGTCCGTTCTCCCCTTTGGGGCTAAGATGTGAATGAATGTGTTTGAATGGATGAGTAAATGGGGAGTGTGTCGTCCTGTCTCGGCTACCTCCCTTTCCTTGGGGGAAGCAGCCTAGGTATATATATATATATATATATATATATATATCATCCTCATCATCCACAGCCGTTGAGGTCCACTGCAGGACCGGCCTATCCCTACCGAAGTCGGGACGATACAGCCAATGTATCTCTACCAAGTGGCATAGGCTGTCTGGTAGAGACTGTATGTAGCGTGAGAATTGCTTGTTAGTGTAAATGTAGTGTTGTAGTGGCTTTGGATGTGTGTGTAGTCTGTGAACCAAGTGTATTCGGCCCCCCTTAAGCCGATTGCGTGCAAGCATACTAGCCCTTTCGCGCACGATAAGTTTCAATAAGTTTTCTGATCCCGGAATTACGACTACGAAGCCGCCCTGGCGGTGAGCGCGCGCGCGGCAAATTTGAGCAAATTTGAGCGAATGAAACACATTCTTGCCTTATTTTCGCCCCCCAAAAATCAATGTATTCCCATGAAACCTATGTCCAGGTATGCATGGATGTTTGTTCTATCTGATAAACATGACCAAAACACAGGAAAACAACAGTACAGAAAGTTATGAGCCCTGGAAGGCATGTCGAGTAAACATTTTTGACTTCCCAACATCGCCGTTTGAATGTTTTCCATCCTACAGGAAAATGATTAATATTTTTTTTATAGAGAATTTCATCAGCTTTCTAACGAAACCAATCTGGTTTAGATACGATGTATACTTTTCGAGAAAATGGTCAAAAACTGAGAGCCATTTTCGAAAAATTTTCACTGACCTCTGAGAGCTAAGTTTTCCCAGGGACCTAACGTTTTTATTACATAGTAATATGCCCCCATTATCCAGCTTTCCCACTGTGACGGGAAAACCCCATACGCCTCATAGTTCTCGAGTAAATCGAAAAAAAGTACAAGGCACTCCGTGCGTGATTGACTTTCGTGATGCGCGCATGGCGTACACAATGTTCCCGTCTACGTAACCACGAATTCTTATGAGAAATATTACATTTTTATGTATTGTACATATATAGAATTTCCTGCTCTTCATCATGGTTCAAACGTGAAATCGATACGTCCAATAGTTTCCGAGTAATTGGCAGAGAAAATGAGAGTATTACTACGAGCCTTTCTCAATGGTAACAGCCGGGAAGAGACACTCATTTCCACCGTCTTTTATCGCACAAAACGTAACATAATGCTTACATTTTGGTATTGATCATACGTAGAATTTAGTGGTATAGATCATGGTTGTTACAGAAAATCGATAAGTCAAACAGTTTTCGAGTAATTGGCCGACAAAGTGAGGTTATTACTCCGAGCGCTTGTCACTGATAACAAATGCGAGGAAAAACATTTCCCTCGCCTTTTACCCCCCAAAACGCTACCAAAGGCTTACATTCGGGTATTGACTACACGTAGAATTTAGTGGTATTGATGATGGTTGTAACAGAAAATCGATAAGTCTAATAGTTTTCGAGTAATTGGCCGACAAAGTGAGGTTATTACTCCGAGCGAATGTCACTGATAAACGCGAGGGAAAAAAAAACATTTCCCTCGCCTTTTATCCCCCAAAACGCTACAAAAGGCTTACATTTTGGTATTGATCATACATAGAATTTAGTGGTATTGATGATGGTTGTAACAGAAAATCGATAAGTCTAATAGTTTTCGAGTAATTGGCCGACAAAGTGAGGTTATTACTCCGAGCGAATGTCACTGATAACAAACGCGAGGGAAAAAAACATTTCCCTCGCCTTTTATCCCCCAAAACGCTACAAAAGGCTTACATTTTGGTATTGATCATACATAGAATTTAGTGGTATTGATGATGGTTGTAACAGAAAATCGATAAGTCTAATAGTTTTCGAGTAACTGGCCGACAAAATGATGTTATTACTCCGAGCGCTTGTCATGTCACACAACAACCGCTAGGAACAAAAACATTTCTCTCGCCTTTTACCCCCCAAAACGCTACCAAAGGCTTACATTCTGGTATTGATCTTACGTAGAATTTAGTGGTATTGATGATGGTTGTAACAGGAAATCGATAAGTCTAATAGTTTTCGAGTAACTGGCCGACAAAGTGAGGTTACTCTTCCGATCGCTACCAACTTTTACACACTTTTTTCCTTGCACACCTGCCTGAAGACTATGCTACCAACTTTTTTTCCCTCTATCTGTACAGACTGTTACATCTTCCATGGATGTTTTCCTATTGTTATAACCTACTACACATAAACATAACTCTTCTATAGTTACTGCTGTGGAGATTTACTTTCTTTCATATGTGTAATCTGTAGGAGAAAATGGATATTTGTCTGAAAGTGTGAGAGGTAATGGTAATAGATTATTACATATATCAACAAAATTTGCAGAACTCACTTCCTCCAGGGGTGTTGATCCAGTTAGACCAGGGATTTGAAGATAAGGAGTTATGTAGTGTGTGTGTGTGAGTCAGCTTCTCCCTGAGAGTATGAGGCAAAGCTATTTTTAGCACACACCACACTCGTTCACGGAAACTCGCAGCTTGTTTGACGTATATTTCATACAATTCCATACGCATTTACACTATCAGAATCACAATAATTCCAGCCCTAAAAACACCGGTAATTCTCCCCTCCCAACTTCAGGTTTGCCCCTTCACAACACTTTGTTTCATGCCACACATGAAACCAAGCCATCCACAGTATGTTTCACACAATATATATTTATGCCTTGGCTTCATTTATATACGTATTTCCACTCACGCCATACGGCCTACGGGGGGGGGTGGAGTGGTGCAACCCCGCTACACTGACCATGTGTCTGGCTCCAAGGCCCAACGATTGCTAACGGCCAGAATTGCTTTTCAATACATATATGAATGTTCCATCAACAATATCACATCACTATATGTTCACAAACAATGTATTATCTCACTGATTCAATAGGGTCTTTGCCTTGGGCAAGAGGAGGAGAATTATGGACGATTTAAAGGGAACCACGAGCTGTCAAACATCACTGGCTGACTGCTCAACAAACACTGAGGTTGGAGGGAGCGGGCTGAGGCTGATAAGGCAAAGCAGTGTTGCCAATGACTTACCTCCAGTAGGCCTTGGCTACCCTAAGACGCGCCAAAAAATCACGCAAATCGGCCTATAAGTTTTTTTCTGACGAATATTTTTGGGCCTTGAAGGGGCCTTAAGGACGCGAGTCGCGTGACTGTGTCTGGCGGAATGCAAGCCGACATCACGCGAATCGCGCGACTGTGCCTGAAAGGGCTAGTATGTGACACTGGTTCAACCACAGCACCCCTTGTATCCGCCAAAGTAGCAAGTGGCTTCGTGAACGCTTCCCAAAGTTTTTACAACTCTGGCGGGAGGCGAACCCGCGCTCACCAGCGCGCGAAACGCACACTCTACCACTGTACCACGAGGCTCCATATATATATATATATATATATATATATATATATATATATATATATATATATATATCCATCATCCAATCGTACATGGCCCCGTGAGGAGCATAGGAGCCCGGGGCTAGGCAGTTGGTCCCGAGATTTAAGATGACAGTGACAAGCCTCACTCATCCGTGAGTAGTATTACATGAGCAATCAACCCCAACCTCTCCTCGGATATAAACCTTCACCGGCTCAATCCGACTGGAGCGCAATAATTACCCACTAAACCACCAGGCGCCAAAATTTGGTTATATGGTTACCACCCAGCCTAGAAAATGGTTTCCTGGTGTACAGGAAACCATTTGGCTTGTCACTCAGTGTATATATATATATATATATATATATATATATATATATATATATGCTGCGTATATGATTAATCAAGCAGTATAACTCAAACACCGCCACTAAGGAGAAATTGGGTGCGTTTCAATGCGTTACATAAATGGCATAGGTAATGATATCCCCTATTTGATCAGGTTATATTTTTCCTAATAGTAATAACATGTAAGACAGTAATAATCATGATGATGATGATGATGATGCTCTTCACTGTGCAGGTGCCACTCAGAGTCCATGATGCGAGTGTTGACAGGGGTGGCGGTAGTGGTGATCGCCCTCATGGCCCAGGCTGAGGGAGACGGGGAGTTGAATAGCTCCGTGGATGACAGTGACAGTTCCACAATTATGGCCACGTTGTCCCGTGTAATTGGCGCAATTACCAGGCTTGCATTTGGTAAGTATCACTCTACTTCATATTGTCTTTTTGTCCCTGATATGTCTTGTCCTGAACAACATATTCAACAGTCTGTTCCCTGAGGCTCCAGAATCCTCCTACGTGTTACAGCTCCACTTATCATGACTTTTTTCTACTACACTTATAGTCGTGGACAAAAATTCGCCTAACCCATTTTTCCTCTTGTACATTGGGCTCTGCTCCCGTGGCTAACACTCGTACTGGGCTGAAAGTGGTTTAGCATGTTCCTTTAACCATGATTCCCTTTCGTATAATACGTCAGAGGAAAGTGAAAGAGATGCCTTGAGTGTGAAGCTGATGGAGTGAAATTGTAGATGAACTTTTGTCCCCACCTGTACAATACTTGGGAAATTTATTTGTTAAAAATCGACATGGTTGCGACGACAAGGCCAAAAAAAGTAACATTTTTCTGCCACCGTTCATTATCATCATCACCATCTAAACATGGATGGGGTTATAAAAGAGATACAAGGTGCGGCAGTGGATGTCGGAGTGGCCGTTATGAGAGAGGGCAGTGTTTGGAAACTCCCTGTACTGTTGTTTGCAGATAATACTGTGTTGTTAAGTGAAGACGATGGGGAGCTGCAAGGCTTCGTGGATGAGTATGGGAGAGTGTGTAAGAAACGGAATTTTAAGGTGAATGTAGGGAAAAGTAAAGTTATGGTCTTCGAGAGAGGTGAAGTCAGTGAATGTACAGTGGGGTTGGATGATGAGGAAATGGAAAATGTGAGTACGTTTAAGTACTTGGGTAATATGATGAGTAAGGATGGAAGTTTGGAGGGTGAAGTGCTTGAAAGGGTACAACAAGGAGGAAAGGTTGCTGGTTCCTTGCAGGCAATGATAAGAAACAGGGAAGTGGGCATGGAAGTGAAAAAGTTATTACATGACAGTGCTGTGATACCAACTCTGACATATGGAAGTGAAGCTTGAACGTTGTTGGAGGGACACAAGTCAAGAGTGAGAGCAGTGGACATGAGTTATTTGAGAGGAGCCTGTGGAGTCTCATGGAGAGACAGACTGACAAATGAGCATGTGAAGGAGCATTGTGGTGTGGATGTGGATGTGAAAGGAAGCATTAGGAGAAACACTGAGATGGTTTGGCCATGTGGAGGGGATGGAGAGTGAAAGACAGACGAGGAGAGTGTATGTGAGTGAGGTGGAGGGGGAGAGAGGGAGGGGAAGGCCAAGGATGAGATAGAGGGATGAAGTGGCGAGGTATATAAGAGAGAGGGGTGTGAATTGGGAGCAGGGCAGTGAAATGGCGGGGGACAGGGGTGACGTGGAAGCGATTTGTTTGTGGCCACCCCGTATAAGGGATTAAGGCGTCTGGCAATGGATAGATAGCTCATCATTATCATCATCATCATCATCATCATCATGATCATCATCATCATCATTATCCCAAACCTAATTCCCATCTATTACTGTTCATTCACTTTAGCTAGGCTGAGATTTTCGTTCTTTATTTCTGTGTGTGTTAATTTCTTGAAACCAAATGGCAGAATAAAACAATGCTACGACCTAGTTGCATTTTTTTCGTAGCACTTTTTCGTGACTAACATCACATATTCTGGTGTTAATCTCTTGTCATAGCCCAGCATTCAGGATGAATTAATGCCAGTTTTACGATCAGTTAACGTGAGCAGAGTATAGATGTTATGAGGTAGGATACAAATACAGTATACAGAGAAACACAAGCATAAAAATAACAGAACAATGAAACAGCTTGCCCACTGAAATGATCCACGTAAACATAGACACATTATCCTAGTCTTTGTTCTAATTCTTTTCGCAATTAAAAAATTGCCCTCTACTTTTTCAAGAGCATCACATACATCTGTGGGAAAGAGTCCTTCCGGCGACTTCAAGATAATTTTTTCAACCTGATGAGATGTTATTACTTCGTGTTCTTGCTTCACAGGGTTATTATATTTAGTTTAGGACAGACTTTTTATCTGTAGAGGCCTGATACAGCCTTCATTTACCCCTTCTGTATAAGGAATCTGCCATAAAGTTAATAAAACTGACTGCAGGGAGCAAGAGCAAGATGTACAAAGACATCACTGGACTGAAGCGGTTAAAAGAAAAAGAGTTTGGAACTCAGTGTCATGCGCACCTGCAGATCATTGTCATTCATCCTGTGCAAACCCTTGTCCATTCTCTGGCTTCCTACACTTCGACAGCTAGTTTTCTAACACACTCATTTACCATAGTTATGCATTTTATAGGCACACCACGACTCCTCCTTCCACCCAAGTCACACACATAGGCCTATAACATTTTCACCACCCAGTTAACGTCTACATCAACAGTCTTCATTACTCCACATCTTCCATGAAACTTTGTTTCTTTCCCTATCAATTCTAGTAACTCACATATTTCTTTACAGTACCAGTTGCATTGCTCTAGCTCTTAATTTTCTCATACTCGCGCCATACCAAGACCACACAACCATGCGTTAATGTGAGCACTGCCACAGCTTCATGCAATAATTGTGTAGTCTCCATATTCAGTACTCTGTTGCTTATCAAGGCCTCCATAATATCGGCCGCCTTTGTACCTTGAGCTACTCTCCATATATTTCTTACACCTTTATCTTTCGTTGTGAGCTATAGGGAGGTACAGATACTTAAATCCTTCAACCTGTTCAGATTTCTACCCAGTCAGTAGCACATGACACTGAGAAGTACCTTTTCTCTCAACAATACCCATCATTCTGCTTTTACCTACATTTACTTTAAAACTACACAGCATACAGACAATTAAAAAAGATCTCTGAGCCAAACTGCAATGATGATGCTCTTAGCAAGTAACACATTATCTTTTGTGAACATCAGATCTGGAACACTCTGTCCACAAGTGTAGAAAGTAACACATTATCTTCTGTGAACATGAGATCTGGAACAGTCTATCCGCAAGTGTAGCAAGTAACACATTATATTCTGTCAACATCAGCTCTGAAACACTCTATCCGCAAGTGTAGCAGGTAACATATTCTCTTCTGTGAAAGTCAGATCTAGAACATTTTGTCCGCCACTGGTAGTCATCTACTTCTTTCCGTTTCTCCATAGCACGAGCTCTTGTGACAGTCATAACCCCATCCATGTATAAGTTGAACAATCATAGGGATACAACGCACCCTATCCCATTACAGCACTGATACTGAATCACTGACTCACAGATCCTTCTAATCATACTTCATCATCATCATGGAAATTATTTCCTCAATTCATATGTTTTCATTTACCAGTTACTTTAAAACAGAATGTTTATCTTTAACCCGCCCCGTCCTGTCGACGTATGGGTACATTGCAACGATTTGCATTCGCCAGTCCCGGCGACGTACCGGTACGTTGCGCAATTGCAAGGTCCCTAATTTGCACAATTTTTCAATTTTCGCGCGTGATTTTTCGTGTGTATACTGTTCACAGGACACCTTCCTCTATTCCTCTACAAGATCCCAAGCAGAGACAATGCCTTACACTGCATAACCTCCCCCCTCCTCCCCTCACGCCATTGTCTCGGCAATTCACCTGTTACCAGTGACCTGGCTAGTAAAGATATTCAGGGCCAGAGTGATTCCCCAATCGATGACAATGTGGAGGACAATGTTTACATAGCATTAGAAGAAGAAACAGCCAGAAATAATGATCAGGTAATGTGGCAAAAAAAGGTCAAGTATGGTGATTAGTTAGTGAGTGAAACAATACTCATAATGCCTTTATTACTGCTTGAAAACCAATATACTCTCATCCTACATATACATTCGTACCAAGTAAATAAATAAATACCGTTTATGAGTGGATAAAATAGTTACCCTCCCATAGAACTCGTTTTCTTTGGTGCCAGCTTGTTAGAAAACCCAGTCAGGTAAGGAGGAACTCCTACCTGAATTGAGTATTTTAAACCTCAGGTGAGCGATTTTTCTATGAATTTTCGATGTTTCTCACCAAAAGCGAAGGTTTTAGCCAAAAATTTTTTTTTTGAAAATACCTCGGGACTGGGGGATGTTGGAGGTGCGGAAAACCTCGGGATGTGACGGGTTAATGCCAAACACATATAGAAATAAGACTGCTTAAAGTATTATTACACTTTGATTAATGAGAACATATCCACAGCCATGTATTCGACATACACATGTTTTATATATATATATATATATATATATATATATATATATATATATATATATATATATATATATTGCCAGATGCCTCAATCCCGTTTGCGTGGCCACAAACAAATCGCGTCCATGTCGCCCTGTCCCCAGCCATTTCACTGTTCTGCTCCCAACCCATACTCCCCCCCTCTCGTATACCTCTCCACCTCATCCTACCATCTCATCCTCGGACTCCCCCTCCCTCCTCCCCCCTCCACCTCACTCACATACATTCTCATCATCAGTCTCTCACCCTTCATCCTCTCCACATGGCCAAACCACCACAGTGTGTTCCTCATAACGCTTCCTATCACATCCACATCCAAACCACAATGCTCCTTTATCTCCTCATTCATCAGCCTGTCTCTCCATGTGACTCCACAGGCTCCTCTTAAATAACTCATTTCCACTGCTTTCACTCTTGCTTTGTGTCCTTCCAACAACGTCCAAGCTTCACTTCCATACGTTAGAGTTGGTATCACAATACTGTCATGTAGTAAATTTTTCACTTCCATGCTCACTTCCCTGTTTCTTATCACTGCTTTCAAAGAACCAGCAACCTTTCTTCCCTGCTGTACGCTTTCAAGCACTTCACTCTCCAAACCTCCATCCTTACTCATCACACTACCCAAGTACTTAAACGTACTCACATTTTCCAATTCCTCACCATCAAACCTCGCTGTACATTCACTGACTTCACCTCTCTCAAAGACCATCACTTTACTCTTCCCTACATTCACCTTTAGATTCCGTTTCTTACACACTCTCCCAAACTCATCCACCAAGCCTTGCAGCTCCCCTTCGTCTTCACTCAACAACACAGTATCATCTGCAAAAAACAGTACATGGAGTTTCCAAACACTATCCTCTCTCATCAGGGCCACTCCAACATCCACTACCCTACCTTATACCTCTTTTATTACCCCATCCATGTGCAGATTGAACAACCATGGAGACATGACACATCCCTGTTTCAACCCAACCTTCAAAGAGAAAAATTCACTTAGTTCACCATTCCACACGCACTGCAGCCTTAGCACCATCATACATACTCTTCACAGCATTCAACAACTTCCCATCTGCTCCATATATTCTTAATACTTTCCACAATCCTTGTCTATCCACCCTGTCATATGCTTTCTCCAAATCCATGAAAGCTGCATACAACTTCTTTCCCTTCTCTAGAAACTTTTCCACTAAAGATCTAAGAATGAATATCTGATCTACACAGCCTCTTCCCTTCCTAAAGCCTCCCTGTTCTTCTCCAACTAATTCCTCTTTTCTTTCTCTAACTCTGTCAATAAGTATCCTACCATACACTTTTCCTATTATACTAAGAAGACAAATGCCCCTATGATTAACACACACTTCTTTTTCCCCTTTTCTTTGTACAAGGGAATAATTATACCTGACTTACAATCCTCAGGGACTCTACCTTCCTCCCAGGCCAATTTGCACATCTTCCACATTCTACTACTATCTTTCCCCCATGCTTCAGCATTTCACCACACACTCCATCAATTCCTTGGGTTTTCCCCAATTTAACTTTCTTCAGTGCTTCCACAACTTCTATCCTACTGCTTCCTTCCAGTCTTCTCACCTCCCTCCTTCTCCCAGCCATTCCCCAGCCACTTATACTCGCATTACTTCCATCCTGTATGCTCAACAATTCCTTAAAGTGTTCTGTCCATCTGCTCACTTTTTCTCCCTTCTCCACTAATAATCTACCATTTTTATCTTTCACTCCCCTGATAACCTCACTTCTACCCTTTATTATTCTCTTCATATATATATATATATATATATATATATATATACAAAAGGGGCAGGACTCACATGAGGAGTAGGCTGTAGCACCAGTCGAGCAGGGCAGTACTCCCGAGGTGGATGGAAAGCTGATGACAGGGAGAGCTGAAGCTCTCGTTTCATCAGCCCTCAGGACTAGTTCCTGACCATCCCCCTTTGCTGAACTTTTTCAGTGACCCAGTTACACAGAGAGTAGGCCAGCATGCTCTCCAATACAAATTTCTCTAACTATCTACACCAAACTACATACACATTACACACTACATTTCCTTTTCCAACATTCAAAAATCATGGCATCTCAATACTCAGCCTCGGAGTCCAAAGGGGGGGGACCATAAATGCCCCCACCTTCCGCCCCTCTCCCGGTGACGACTTGAGCTGCCTGGAACCACTGTCTGGCTCACTTCTTCATTTCTGCAACATTCGCGGCTTTTCCTCTAACTTTCACTCTGTTGAGCACCACCTATCCTCCTCTACACCTCACCTTCTCTTTCTAACTGAGACTCAGCTGTCTGAGGCAACTGGCAGCAAGCTCTTTTCCGTATCCTCCTATTTTCTCTATACTCATTTGAAAGCCAAAGGTGGATCTTGTGTATATATATGCAACGACTTATTTTTCTTTCGTGTTCCTGAACTTGATTCTTCTGAATTCTTTACACTTTGGCTTCGGCTCTCCTGTCATTCTCTGACTAAATATATCTGTGCTGTTTACTTATCCCCTAATTCTACTGATTATCAGAAATTCTTTGAGTATATTACTTCAACGATGGAACACGTTCTATCCATTTCTCCTTTCTCTGAAATCTCCATTTTAGGAGATTTCAATGTTCACCACCACCTATGGCTCTCCTTTCCTTTCACTGATCCACCTGGTGAACAAGCCTACATCGTTTCTATCCTTAATGACCTAGAGCAGCTTGTACAGCACCCTACCCGTATTCCAGACCGCCTTGGAGACAGCTCCAACATACTTGACCTCTTCCTTACAACTAATCCTTCTGCTTACACTGTTAATCTTTTCTCTCCCTTGGGCTTCTCCGATCACAACCTTATCACCTTAACCTGTCCTATCACTCCTGTACGGCCTGTGGACCCTCCAAAGAAATATCGTCTGTGGCACTTTATAGCTGAGGACTGGGAGGCTCTCAGGCAGTACTTCTTTGATTTTCCCTGGAATGATTATTGCTTCCATGGCCGGGAGCTATCTGAGTGTGCCTTGCGCATTACGGAGGTTATTCTTTCGGTCATGGAAGCATACATTCCTTTCTCGTATCCTTTGTCTAACGTAAGAAAGCCTTGGTTTATTGACACTTGTTCTAATGTTGTCCGCAACAAGGAGTGGGCCTCCAAAAGGTACCAGAGCCAACCCACCCCTAAATCACATCATCTTTACGTTTCTGCCCAGAATCGTGCTAAGTCTGTTCTTCGCTCTGCTAAAAATAATTTCATCCGTACTAAATGCTCTCAACTCTGCAACTCGAATTCTTCCCACTCCTTCTGGCACCTTGCCAAAAAACCTTTCTAACAACTTTACCTCACCATCCTTCCCTCCTCTTTTCTACTCTGATGGTTCTGTAGCTATTTGTTCTACTGATAAAGTAGATTTCTTCACACAAACTTTCTCCTCCAATTCCACCTTAGACGATTCTGGTGCTGTTCCTCCATCACTTCCCCCCTCTGACATCCTCATGGCTGACATTACAAATTCTTCAGCTGATGTATTTTCTGTCATCACTGGCCTCAATACTAACAAGGCATATGGGCCTGATGGAGTCCCTTATGTTGTTCTCAAGAACTGTGCTTCTGTACTTACACCCTGACTAGGCAAATTCTTTTTTCTTTGTCTGTCAACTTGCACCTTTCCTTCTTGCTGGAAATTTGCTCTCATTCAGCCAGTCCCAAAGAAGGGTGACCATTCCCAACCCTCTAACTATCGTCCAATTGCTTTAACGTCCTGTATTTCAAAAGTTTTCGAGTGAATTCTCAATAGAAAAATTTTAAGGCATCTTTCTATCACAACCTGCTTTCTGATCATCAGTATAGGTTCCATCAGGAACGCTCCACTGGCGACCTTCTCACCTACCTTTCAGACTCCTGGTCATCCTCCTTTCGGGACTTTGGCGAAAGCTTTGCCATTGTACTTGACATCTCAAAGGCATTCGTTCGAGTCTGGGATAAATCTTTAATTTCCAAACTGTCCTCTTACGGTTTCTATCCTTCCATCTGTGCCATCATCGCTAGCTTCCCTTCTGGTCGTTCTATAGCCGCTGTTGTAGACGGCCATCATTCTTCTCCTAGATCTGTCAACAGTGGTGTTCCTCAGGGCTCTGTTCTATCACCAACTCTCTTCCTTTCGTTCATCAATGATTTCTAAGCTGTACATCTGACCCTATCCACTCATACGCTGATGACTCCACCCTTCATCTTTCCATTCGGTTCCCGCAAAGCCCATCTCAGCAGTTACTTCAACAAACAAGGGATTAGGCTATGGCACACCTAATGTCTGACTTGGCTCATATCTCTGACAGGGGTAATAATAATCTGGTTGTTTTTAATGCATCTAAGACTCAATTCTTACACCTATCAACCCGACAAAATCTTCCACAGGTATACCCACTAATGTTTCATAATATTCAGCTTAATCCTGCATCATTCTTGAACATGCTTGGGGTTTCATTCTCTCGGGACATGTCTTGGAAAGATCATATTACATCTCTTGTAAAATCTGCTTCCAAGAGATTAGGTGTGCTAAGTCGACTCCATTCATTCTTTACCCCTGCACAATTGTTGACTCTATACAGGGGTTTTATCCGTCCCTGTGTGGAGTACAACTCTCATGTGTGGGGAGGCTCTCCACATACAGCTCTTCTAAATAGGGTGGAGTCAAAGGCTTTTCGTCTCATTAACTCTCCTCCTCTTACTGACTCCCTTCAACCTCTGTATCTTCGCCGCACTGTTGCATCTTTATCTCTTTTCTATCGCTTCTTTAATGGTCATTGCTCCCTTTTCTGTCCAACTCTCTAATGCAGGAGTTAACCGTTACTCCCAGTCCTTCATTTATGCAAAACAGTAACTCTGGAACTGTCTCCCTCTGTCTATATTTCCTGTTGCCTATGATCTCCAGTCCTTCAAATTCAGTGTGTCCAATCATCTGAAAATGATCGGATCTTGAATTTGGCTCTCTCTGGTATTTTGTTTTTCTCTTGGAGGGCACTGTTATTGCGGGCTCATGGCCTTTGGCTCCTTCTTCCACGCATAAAAAAAAAATCCCTGGTTGGCTCTGGGGAACGCCTCATAAGGACGAGGTACCATCTTAGATGGAGAGGACCATGGGACCCCCTATTGATGTATGGGGCTCCACCCATTATACTTCATTAGGTGTTAAAAGAATTACATCTCACTATGAGCAGTATGCCAACGAAAGTGAGTAGGCACTCTCTCGGCAAATCAGAGACCAGGAAATCAGCCAAATTGAAATACATGAAAATCTACATATAAAGTACAAGCAGCCTCACAGAATATTGTAATCTAGAAGCCCAAAGGAAAGAATTGTAAAACACTGGATGGCATATTATAAGTCAGAGCGAGATCCAAAGAATAGAAGAAAATTTAATTCTGCTCCAAGACAGCAACAACTTACTTTACTACAGAGGATGTCAGAATGAAGGAGTTACTTGTGTAGGACTTCTAACTAACAGAACATCTTGCTGGGGACATTGTTAAAATCAGGGATGCGACTGACATAATAGCAAGGATTGTAATTAAAGTATGCAAAATGTACACCCTGATAGTAATACAAGTATATGTACCCATCCACCAAAGCACAGATGATGAATGAAGGACATTGTATGACAAATTCTCCCAGACTATGGAAGAAGAAAAGACCTGATATATTATACTGATGGGAGACTTCGTGACAGACGTTGGTAAATCGAAAAAAGGAGATGCATATAGGAGAAAATATGGAGTAGGAGAGAGGAATGACAGAAGTCAAATGGTGGTAAATTTTGCCGAATTTGTCTAACATGAGAATAATGAATACATTCTTGTATAAAAGAAGAGGAAGAAAATGGACCTGTAGAAGCCCAAATGGACAAAATAACGAAACTGATCTCATCGTTGCACAACACGATCACAAATGTCAGAGTTATCAACAAAGTAAATATAGGAAGTGACAGTCAGATTCAGTTTCAGGAATGGAAGACAGATGCTGAATATAAAGAAAATGTTACTCCCAATAAAAGTAAGCCAAAACAAAGATGCTTTCAGTTAGAGAAAAAAAGAACAAACTTCAGGCTCTATGAGTGTGACAGCAGACTAACATGAGCGATAAGGGAATTAACGGAGGTAGTAGAGAAGTCTCATACAACCAAAGCTAACAGGTATTAAAAAATGACCCTCGAACTCATGAAAAGAAGGAAGGAGATGAAACAGAAACACAAGACTTAAATAATCTTATGAACGAGAGACAAAGGGAAAAAAAAAATCATTAATCAGATCAATGAAACCATCAAAAACAGAAATAGGTTCTAAGCAAAATTGTACTTGGAAAGCAACAGATTACATCGCTGAACCACAGAAATGGTGAAGTTATTTAATTCAAAGAGAAGATTGTGAAAATGAGATGAAGAATTTTACAAAGAACTGTATGCATCAAAAACAATAATACCAATAGAAAACTTTTCAGCTGACACAAGTGGAAATACCAGAGATAACACCAGATGAAGTAAACATGTCTCGTACAAGTATGAAAAGAGGGAAGGCCCCAGGAAAAGACTGAACAGCAGAAGATTTTTTACAGTCGGATACAGGAGCAGAGGTACAAACCCACATGTTTACTCAATGTATAAAGAAGAAGAAAATTCCCTCCGAATGGTGAAATTCAAGTTATGTTGCTTTGCGAGAAAGGGAACTCAACATATCTTAGCAACTATCGATATATTAACTTTTTATCACCTACTTACAAAATGTTAATTAAAGTCCTAACGAACAGAATAACAACAAATTTGGGAGGAAACATTAACTAACATCGTGAGGAGGCAGGACTCCGAAGTAAGTATTCTATTACTGACCATATACAAACTATGAATTAGCTAAATGAGAAAACTACAGAATGTAATAAACCACTTTGCTTAAGTTTTGTCTAGTATGAAAAGACTTTCGCCACAGTGTAGCATAAATGAATTATAACTTCATTGTGGGAAGAAGAAGTAAATGACAACATTGTAAAAGTTCCTGGAAACATATGGAAACATATACACAATGAGGGAACTGCTAGTTAGATTACATAATGACTCAGAAAAAAAAATAAGACTGAGAAAGGCGTGCATCAGGGAGATAAAGTTTCACCAAAATTATTTACAGCATGCCTGGAAAGAATTTTCAGAAAGTTATGACTGGGCCCTCTGGGAGGGACTTCAAAATTTTCTCATGGATGTTCCTTGGACCTCCCTTTTCTCCCATGATGCAAATTCCACATTGGGGCACATACAGGATTTCATTAAAGTCGGCATGGAAACATTCATTCCTAATCATAGTTACAGAAAAAAGATGTAATTCTCCTAAATAGTTTGACCACAATTGTGCTAGAGCAACAGAACATAAAACAATAGCCTATAACACTTATACAAGGACCAAAACCAACGAAGCCTTTAACTATTATAAAAATATCAGAAACCATGCCAAAACTATTATCAACCTTTCTAAATAAAACTTTCTACATTGACAAGCTAACAAACTACTAAACAGTCCAAATGATAACAAAATATTCTGGTCAACCCTTAATTCATTCCACCATTACAGTCCCCCAATGGAAATCTAGTAAGTGACCCACGCGGAAAAGCCAACCTTCTTATTGACATTTTTTCAACAAACTCAACCCTAAATTCAGAAAATCATAATATTCCTGTACTTGATTTTGATTCCCCACAAATACCTCCTTTCATGATTCACACAAGATACGTACAAGCCGTATTACAGAATCTATCAGCAGACAAAGCCACTGGTCCAGATGAAATTCCTTCAACAGTACTTAAAAATTGCTCCTTAGTGTTGGCTCCTGTACTAGCAAAAATTTTCTGCTTATGCATCCGTACCTTAATTTTTCCAGCCTCTTTGAAAGAAGCAAATATCCATCCTGTTCTTAAAAAGGGGGCAACTTCTGATCCATCAAACTATAGACCAATTGCAATAACTTCTGTTCTCGGTAAAGTTTTTGAGACACTAATTAACAAACACATAGTCAAACATCTAGAAATCAATAAAAAGATCCATGATCGGCAGTATGGTTTTCGAGAGGAACGTTCAACTGTAGATATTCTTTGCCTTCTTACCCATCAGCTTAACAAAACAATAGACCAACATGGTGAAACACACAGAGTAGCACTTGATATTTCAAAAGCATATGACAGAGTATGGCTCCAGGCCTTATTGTCTAAGATGTCTCACTGTGGCCTTGCATCACTGGTTCCTCTAATTTGTTCTTACCTTCATAGTAGAAAAATATGGGTCATGGTAGATGGAATTTATTCTCATTTTTATTCCATAAATGCTGGCGTACCTCAGGGATCAGTTTTGGCGCCAACCCTCTTTCTCTTTCATATAAATGACCTCCTATCTGTCACGCACAACCCAATACACTCTTATGCTGATGACTCGACCCTTCATAGTTCTTTCATATTTAGTACCTCCTTTACACAATTTGATATATTAAATTCCCAAATAAAAACGGCAATTTCTCTGAACCAGGACATTTCTAAAATTAATCAATGGGGACAAAAAAATCTGGTCTCATTTAATGCTCAGAAAACTAAATACATTAATTTCTCCAATAGAAAGAATCCCTCAGACTCTCACATTATTTTAAATGATGTCAGTATTCCCATATCCACTACAACTGATATCCTAGGTGTTACTCTAAATCCCAACCTAAGCTGGACAGCTTATGTTAAATCCTTTGCTAAAAATGCTTCTAAAAAACTGGGACTTGTGTACAGTGTTCGTGAGTTCTTCACTGACGAGCAGATGGCCACAATATACAAAAGTCATGTGCGTTCTCAGATCGAATACTGTTTACCACTGTGGAGTGGATGTGGAGCGGTTGCATTGAGGCAGTTGGACAAAATTTAAATTAAAGCCATAAGATTAAAAAATAATCCTGCCATAACGCAGGACCTTCCTCCATTATCAGTAGGTAGAGATGTTGCTTCTTTAGCACTATTTTATCGATATTTTTTCCGTAAGTGCTCCAACGAACTTGCTTCAATTGTGCCTCCTCTTCACATTTTCTCCCGAAATACTCGGGCAGCTGGGAGCGCCCATGAACTCACACTCTCTCCCCCACAATGCAGAACCTCTGCTTATCAAAATTAATTTATCCCCAGAACTACTACTCTCTGGAATTCACTTTCTGGGAGTTGCTTCCCACATGCATTTAATCCTCCCGATTTTAAATCCAATTGTTATAAGTATTTTATGAATGGAGGATGCCTTTAGGCACATGGACTTTTTTTTTTCTTTGTTTTTCCTTCCTCCATTCATTATCAAAAGAAATATATATATATATATATATATATATATATATATATATATATATATATATATATATATATATATATATATATATATATATATATACAGTATATTAGCAAGGGATCCTATTTGTTCTGGTTCAGTCTTTCTTTCTACTCCAGAAAGACCATATACCTCTTGTGCTTTTGAAGAGGGATTATATTTGGTCCGGCAACTTTCTATTTGAGCCTTCGCAGTAATTGCACAGTATTTATGCGGACTTCTTTACTATTACCAGTGACCTGAAATTGCCTCCAACCGCTGACCTCAAATGACCTCATAGGTCAACCTCGCATAGTAGTTGTTGCTGCTCACTTTGTTAGTCATGGATTGAGATGTTATGCACAGATCATTGATTATAAATTGAGAGTTAAATATATTGCTGATTAAGGTGCAGGTTGCAATGAATAAACACGTGTTTTACTGCTGATTAAGGAGCAGGGTGGCAATGGAGAAACACATGGTGAGAGGAGATTTTTGATGCGAGATAGGGGGGATCAGACTCTGAACGAGTTTGTCATCTGTCATGAAGAAGAGTGTTTACACCACAGAAAGTGTTGGGGGAGAAGTTAGTCTGGAGATGGAGGTTGGAAAGTCAACACAAAGAGTTCATAATGTGAAGCAGCTGCGTGTCATTGCTGTAGGTAACAGTAATGTCAGTAGTCACATATTGCGCCCGTGAAGTCAGAAACCCTCATAGGCCCTCATCACGTACAGTAAGTTGCGTCATCACGTGTGTGGTGGCATTTAAATGTTTAAGGATGGATGTAGCTGTGGCATGCACATGTGTGTATGTATACCAGGTAATTATGATGGATATGACTGACCAGTGTGCTTATATCAGTTAAGATATTATGCCTATGCTGTGTGTTAAACGCCAGGTCATATGGATGTAGAGTCTCTGTTATTTCGATCTTGACTAATATATCAACAAATCCAACTGGCGGGTCCTGTTATTATCCAGAAGCCTAGGGTACAATAGCCTATATCCGAACTAGAGGTCATATGAGTCTCCATGCCAAAAATTGGGCTGCCGGATCCTGAGGTTCGAGTGTGCATTACCGGTAACCTCAAGTGACCTCAGAGGTTAACCTCACATAGCCAGTGTCCGAATTGGAGGTCATGTCAGTCTCCATGTCAAAAATTAGGCCCGGCATTGCCCGGGCCAAATAGGCGAACACTACCAGTGACCTTTAATGACCCAGATCTGAAATTTGACTCCCCTAAAACCATCCCTGGGTCACCCTGATTCAGAATACATATGGGTCTGGGGGTCTCTGGCCCTTGAAGGACAAACAAACAAACAATGCAGATCAGGCTATGGCACACCTAATGTCTGACGTGGCTCGTATCTCTGACTGTGGTAAAAATAATCTGATTGTTTTTAATGCATCAAAGACTCAGTTTTTACACCTATCTACCCATCAAAATCTTCCACAGGAGTACCCACTAATGTTTAATAAAATCCAGCTCAATCCTGCATCATCCTTGGACATGCTTGGGATTTCATTCACATGGGACTAATCTTGGAAAGATCATATTGCATCTCTTGTAAAATCTGCTTCCAAGAGATTAGGTGCGCTAAGCCGACTCTGTGCCTTTTTTACCCCTGCACAGTTGTTGACTTTATACACGGGTTTATTCGTCCTTGTTTAGAGTACAACTCTCATGTGTGGGGAAGCTCCCCACATACAGCTCTTCCTAATAGGGTGGAGTCAAAGGCTTTTCGTCTCATCAACTCTCCTTCCCTTACTGGCTCCCTTCAACCAGTAGTAGTAGGGGTAGGCAGTCCCGCCCAGGGAAGTACTGCCGCCAAGGTAACTGGAGACTCAGGGAATAGCCTGGATTCCATTTTCTCTCCTAGACCTTTGTAGCTGGTTAGACATCTTTCTGCCTCAAACATCAGAGGGCATCAGGCTGCCCTCTTTACCCAACACACACATTCACATTATATCCCATTGCCTTAAACTAGCTATCCTCTCTCTATAAAATACCGATCTTGTCATTACATATACATATTCCACAACACATCGCTGCTCCCCCCCCCCCATAAAAAGAACCATGGCTGCTGCTATACTGGGAATTAGTGTGGTGGATTCTCGGATGACCACCACCGGCAAGGCTGGGCCCTCCCGGTCGTCATCAAGCGACTGTGCCACCTCCAGTGTTACGGCGTCCTAAATCTGCTCGTCAGTGCATTAAAATTTTCTTTTGCAATATTAGGGGACTTCACTCCAACATCAACTCTGTTCAAAGTTTCCTCCAGTTTGAATCCCCTGATCTGCAATTTTTGGCAGAGACACAAGTAAGCTCCACCTCTGATTTTGCTAGATTTAATTTTCCTGGTTATATTAGGGGGAGGCGGTGGCTCAACCGGTAGAGAGGTGGCGTGCGGTCCTAACAGGCCCAGGTTCAAATCCCGGCTGGGGCAGGGAACAGTTTAAGGATTTGAATTTCATTAAATCAGGCTTTACTGATCTACCAGAAGACCCGCCGACATGTCGTAAAAATACCCCCGCTAATACCAATACACCAGTCCTGTATGAGACAGCCCTAGCATGTATTCAATATGGACGGTGGGTGTTAGCGCAGAAGTGGTGACATGTAGAGGTGTATGGTATGTAGGAGGACTGCTGGGCCTTGATAGCAGGCTGTGAAGCCTATGCCCAGAGTCGGACACATAAAAAAAAAAAAAAAAAAAAAAATCTTCATTCAAAATTTCAGAACCAAAGGAGGTGTATGTTGCCTTGCTAAATCAGAAATTGCCCTGGAGGAGATTACTAAATTTAATTCTTTATTTCGACTATTCCATATACAAATTAATACACTTGGTTTAGTTAAGTATGTCTGTTGTGTTTATCATTCCCCTAATGCCCCTCTAGAACCGAGTTTATTTGACTCTTTGTCTTCACAGCTAAGTGTTCTTAACATTAATATTGCATCAGAAATTACTATTTTGGGTGATTCTGATGTCCATAATGTTGAATGGCTCACTTATTCAGCCAGAACTGATGACTCTGGTCTTGAATGTGAGCTATTTGCAGACACATTTAATCTCACCCAGTTAGTCAGTCAACCCACCCGTGTACCAGAAAACCCCGATCAAAATCCCCACCTACTGGACTTTTATCTAGCAACCAATTCAGATAATTATAATGTCGAAATGAAGTGCCCCCTCAGATCCTCTGATCATTGTTTGATTCATGCCACCAGTTTAACACCTACCACACCCTCCTGCTCTGAACCTGTCGTGGTGACTAAGTGGCACTACGACAGGGCAGACTGGGAGGGACTCCATAATTTTTTCATGGATGTTCCTTGGACATCCCCTGTCTCCCAAAATGCAAATTTCACATTGGGCCACATACAGGATTTCATTAAAGTCGGCATGGAAACATTCACTCCCCATCATAGTTACAGAAAAAGATGTAATTCTCCTGAATGGTTTGAGCACAGTTGTGCTAGAGTAACAGAATATAAAACAATAGCTTATAACAAGTATACGAGGACCAAAACCAAAGAAGCCTTTAACTATTATAGAAACATCAGAAACCATGCCAAAACTATTATCAATCTTCCCAAAATCAAACTTTCTACATAGACAGGCTAACATACTACTAAAGAACCCAAATGATAACAAAATATTCTGGTCAACCCTTAATTCATTCAAAACTAACTTCACTACCACCTCTTCCATTCCACCTTTACAGTCCCCCAATGGAAATCTAGTAAGTGACCCACGTGGAAAAGCCAAACTTCTTGTTGATATTTTTTCAACAAACTCAACCCTAAATATAGAAAATCACAATAGTCCTGTACTTGATTTTGATTCCCCTCATATACCTTCTTTCATGATTCACACCAGATATGTACATGCTGTATTACAGAATCTCTTAGCAGACAAAGCTACTGGTCCAGATGAAATTCCTTCAGTAGTACTTAGAAATTGCTCCTCAGTGTTGGCTCCTGAATTGGCAGAATTTTACCGCTTATGCATCCTTACCTCACGTTTTCCAGCCTCTTGGAAAGAAGCATATATCCATCCTGTTTCTAAAAAGGGGGCAATTTCTGATCCATCAAACTATAGACAAATTGAAATAACTTCCATTCTCGGTAAAGTTTTTAAGAAACTAATTATCTATCTATCTAACTATTGCCAGACGCCTCAATCTCATACGGGGTGGCCACAAACAAATAGCCTCCACGTCGCCCTGTCCCCCACCATTTCACTGCCTGCTCCCAACTCACACCCCTCTCTCTCATATACATTTCCACCCCATCCCTCCGTCTCATCCTCGGTCTCCGCCTTCATCTCCCCCCCTCCACCTCACTCCCACCCTCCATCCTCTCTGCATGGCCAAACCACCTCAGTGTGTTCCTCCTAATGCTTCCTATCACATCCACATCCACACCACAACACTCCTTTATATCCTCATTTGTCAGCCTGTCTCCCCATGTGACTCCACAGGCTACTCTTAAATAACTCATTTCCACTGCTCTCACTCTTGACTTGTGTCCTTCCAACAACGTCCAAGCTTCACTTCCATAAGTTAGAGTTGGTATCACAATACTGTCATGTAATAACTTTTTCACTTCCATGCTCATTTCCCTGTTTCTTGTCATTGCTTTCAAAGAACCTGCAACCTTTCTTCCTTGTTATACCCTTTCAAGCACTTCAACCTCCAAACTTCCATCCTTACTCATCACATTACCCAATTACTTTAACGTACTCACATTTTCCATTTCCTCACCATCCAACCTCACTGTACATTCACTGACTTCACCTCTCTCAAAGACCATCACTTTACTCTTCCCTGCATGCACCTATAGATTCCGTTTCTTACACATTCTTCCAAACACATCCACGAAGCCTTGCAGCTCCCCATCGTCCTCACACAACAACACAGTATCATCTGCAAACAACAGTACAGGGAGATTCCAAAGACTACTCTCTCTCACCAGGGCCACTTCAACATCCACTGCCCTACCTTGTACCTCTCTTAATACCCCATCCATGTACAGATTAAACAACCATGGTGACATGACACAACCCTGTTTCAACCCAACCTTCAAAGAGAAAAATTCACTTAGTTCACCATCCACACGCACTGCAGCCTTAGCACCATCATATATACTCTTCACAGCATTCAACAACTTCGCATCTACTCCATATATTCTAAATATTCCCACAATCCTTGTCTATCCACCCTGTCATATGCTTTCTCCAAGTCCATGAAAGCCGCATACAACTACTTTCCCTTCTCTAGAAACTTTTCCACTAATGATCTAAGAATGAATATCTGATCTACACAACCTCTCCCCTTCCTAAAGCCTCCCTTTTCTTTTCCAACTAATTCCTCTGTTCTTTCTCTAACTCTGTCAATAAGTATCCTACCATTTACTTTTCCTATTACACTAAGAAGACAAATGCCCTTATGATTACCACACACTTCTTATTCCCCTTTTCCTTTGTACAAGGGAATAATCATACCTGACTTCCAATCTACCGGGACTCTACCTTCCTCCCAGGCCAATCTGCACATTTTCCACATCCATTCTACTACTATCTCTCCCCCATGCTTCAGAGGCTGTCTGAGGCAACTAAGAGCAAACCCTTTTCTGTATCCTCCTACTTTCTCTATACTCATTTCAAAGCCAAAGGTGGCGACTGTGTATATATACGCAAGGACTTATCTTGCTCTCGTGTTCCTGAACTCGATTCTTCTGAATTATCTACACTCTGGCTTCGGCTTTCCTGTCATTCTCTGACTAAATATATCTGTGCTGTTTACTTATCCCCTCATTCTACTGACTATCAAAAATTCTTCGAGTATCTTACTTCTACGATGGAACACATTCTATCCATTTCTCCTTTCTCTGAAATCTCCATACTAGGAGATTTCAATGTTCACCACCCCCTTTGGCTCTCCTCTCCTTTCACTGATCCACCCAGTGAACAAGCCTACATCTTTTCTATCCTTAATGACCTACAGCAGCTTGTACAGCATCCTACCCATATCCCAGACCACCTTGGAGAGAGCTCCAACATACTTGACCTCTTCCTTACAACTAATCCTTCTGCTTACACTGTTAATCTTTTCTCTCCCTTGGGCTCCTCCGATCACAACCTTATCACCTTAACCTGTCCTATCACTCTGGTGTGGACTGTGGACCCTCCAGGGAAACGTCGTCTGTGGTATTTTGGAGCCGCGGATTGGGAGGCCCTCAGGTAGTACTTCTTTGATTTTCAGTGGAATGATTATTGCTTCCATGGCCGGGAGCCATCTGAGTGTGCCTTGTGCATTGCGGAGATTATTCTGTCGGGCATGGAAGCATACATTCCTTTCTCATATCCTTTGACTAACGCAAGAAAGTCTTGGTTTAATCACGCTTGTTCTAATGCTGTCTGCAACAAGGAGAGGGCTTACAAAAGGTATCGGAGCCACCCCACCCTTGAATCACATCATCTTTACGTTTCTGACCGGAATCGTGCAAAGTCTGTTCTTTGCTCTGCTAAAAATAATTTCATCCGTACTAAAGGCTCTCAACTCTGCAACTCGAATTCTTCTCGCTCCTTCTGGCACCTTCCCGAAAACCTTTCTAACAACTTTACCTCATCATCCTTCCCTCCTCTTTTATACTCTGATGGTTCTGTAGCTATTTCCTCTACTGATAAAGCAGATCTCTTCGCACAGACTTTCTCCTCCAATTCCACCTTAGACGATTCCGGTGCTGTTCCTCCATCACTTCCCGCCTCTGACTTCCTCATGGCTGACATTACAATTTCTTCAGCTGATGTATTTTCTGCCATCACTGGCCTCAGTACTAACAAGGCATATGGGCCTTGTCAGCCAGTCTCAAAGAAGGGTGACCACTCCCAGTCCTCCAAATATCGTCCAATTGCTTTAACGTCTTGTATTTCAAAAGTTTTCGAGTCAATTCTCAATAGAAAAATTTTAAGGCATCTTTCCTATCACAACCTTCTTTCTGATCGTCAATGCGGGTTCTGTCATGGACGCTCCATTGGCAATCTTCTCACCAACCTTTCAAACTCCTGGTCATCCTCCTTTCGGGACTTTGGCAAAAGCTTTGCCACTGCACTTGACATCTCAAAGGCATTCGATCGGGTCTGGCATAAATCTTTAATTTCCAAACTGCCCTCTTATGGTTTCTATCCTTCTATCTGTACCTTCACCACTAGCTTCCTTTCTGGTC
The DNA here is from genome assembly GCF_032717465.1 of Coenobita brevimanus. Taxonomy (NCBI): domain Eukaryota; kingdom Metazoa; phylum Arthropoda; class Malacostraca; order Decapoda; family Coenobitidae; genus Coenobita; species Coenobita brevimanus. Next base: position 14,758,911 of record NC_136986.1, read on the forward strand.
GTTCTATAGCCGCTGTTGTAGACGGCCATCGTTCTTCTAGATCTATCAACAGTGGTGTTCCTCAGGGCTCTGTCCTATCTCCAACTCTCTTCCTTTTATTCATCAATGATCTTCTAAGCTGTACATTTAACCCTATCCACTCATATGCTGATGACTCCACCCTTCACCTTTCCATTCGGTTCCCGCAACGCCCATCTCAGCAGTTACTTCAACAAACAAGGGATGAGGCTATGGCACACCTAATGTCTGACTTGGCTCGTATCTCTGACTGGGGTCTGACTTGGCTCGTATCTCTGACTGGGGTAAAAATAATATGGTTGTTTTTAATGCATCAAAGACTCAGTTCTTACACCTATCATCCCATCAAAATCTTCCACAGGTATACCCACTAATGTTTAATGATATTCAGCTTAATCCTGCATCATCCTTGAACATGCTTGGGGTTTCATTTACTCGGGACGTATCGTGGAAAGATCATATTACATCTCTTGTAAAATCTGCTTCCAAGAGATTGGGTGTGTTAAGCCGACTCCATTCTTTCTTTACCCCTGCACAATTGTTGACTCTATACAGGGGTTTTATCCGCCCCTGTGTGGAGTACAACTCTCATGTGTGGCGAGGCTCCCCACATACAGCTTCTCTCAATAGGGTGGAGTCAAAGGCTTTTCGTCTCATTAACTCTCCTCCTCTTACAAATTCCCTTCAACCTCTGTCTCTTTGCCGCACTATTGCATCTTTATCTCTTTTCTGTCACTAATGGTCACTGCTCCTCTGAACTGTCTGCATGCATTCCTCCCCCTCTGCGACGGGCACGTAGCACCCTTCTAGCAGCAAACTCTCATCCCTTTTCTGTCCAAATCTCTAATGCAAGAGTTAACGATTACTCACAGTCCTTCATTTATGCAACGTGTCAGCTCTGGAACTGTCTCCCTCTGCTGTATTTCCTGCTGCCTTTGATCTCCAGTCTTTCAAATGCAGTGTGTCCAGGCATCTCGAAATGAATGGATCTTGAATTTGGCTCTCTCTGGTATTTTGTTTTTCTCTTGGAGGGAGCTGTTTTTGCGGGCTCATGGCCTTTTGTTCCTTCTTCCTCGCAAAAAAAAAAAAAAAAAATCACCACACATTCCATCAATTCCTGGGGCTTTCCCCAATTTAACTTTCTTCATTGCTTCCACAACTTTTATCCTGATTTCTTCCTGTCTTCTCACCTCCCTCCTTCCCCAGCCATTCCCCAGCCACTTATACTCGCATTATATCCATCCTCTATGTTCAACAATTCCTTAACCCGCCTCATCCCGACGTTTTTGGACTTTTTTTTTTTTGCTCAAACATCCGCTTTTGGTGACAAAAATCGAAAATTCATAGAGAAATCGCTCACCTGAGGTTTAAAATACCGGATTTAGGTACGAGTACTTCCTTACCTGACTGGGTTTTCTAACAGGCTGGCACCAAAGAAAACAAGTTCTATGGAAGGGTAACTATTTTATCCACTCATAAACAGTATTTATTTATTTACTTGGTACGAATTTATATGTAGTACAAGAGTATATTGGTTTTCAAACAGTAATATAGGCATTATCTATCTGTCTCCATGAAAGCCGCATACAACTTCTTTCCCTTCTCTAGAAACTTTTCCACTAATGATCTAAGAATGAATATCTGATCTACACAACCTCTCTCTCTCTCTCTCTCTCTCTCTCTCTATATATATATATATATATAGAGAGAGAGAGAGAGAGAGAGATGGATAAATAGATATATATAGATATATATATATAGATAGATATAAAGATATATTGATATATATATATATTTGCCAGACGCCTCAATTCCGTTTGGGGTGGCCACAAACAAATCGCCTCCACGTCGTCCTGTCCCCCGCCATTTCACTGCCCTGCTCCCAACTCACACCCCCCTCTCTCATATACCTCCCCACCTCATCCCTGCATCTCATCCTCGGTCTCCCCCTCCCTCTTCCCCCTTCCACCTCAATTACATACACTCTCTCCGTCAGTCTCTCACCCTCCATCCTCTCCACATGGCTAAACCACCTCAGTGTGTTCCTCATAACACTCCCTATCATATCCATATCCACACGACAACCCTCCTTTATATCCTCATTCGTCAGCCTGTCTCTCCATGTGACTCCACAGGCTCCTCTTAAATAATTCATTTCTACTGCTCTCACTCTTGACTTGTGTCCTTCCAACAATGTCCAAGCTTCACTTCCATACGTTAGAGTTGATATCACAATACTGTCATGTAGTAACTTTTTCACTTCCATGCTCACTTCCCTGTTTCTTATCACTGCTTTCAAAGAACCAGCAACCTTTCTTCCCTGCTGTACCCTTTCAAGCACTTCACCCTCCAAACCTCCATCATTATTCATCACACTACCCAAGTACTTAAACGTACTCACATTTTCCAATTCCTCACCATCCAACCTCGCTGTACATTCACTGACTTCACCTCTCTCGAAGACCATCACTTTACTCTTCCCTACATTCACCTTTAGATTCCGTTTCTTACACACTCTCCCAAACTCATCCACCAAGCCTTGTAGCTCCCCCTCGTCTTCACTTAACAACGCAGTATCATTTGCAAACAATAGTACAAGAGGTTTCCAAACACTGCCCTCTCTCACTAGGGCCGCTCCAACATCCACTACCCCACCTTGTATCTCATTTATAACCCCATCCATATACAGATTGAACAGCCATGGAGACATGACACATCTCTGTTTCAGCCCAGCCTTCAAATAGGAGAATTCACTCGTTCACTATCCACACGCATTGAAGCCTTAGCACCCTCATACATACTCTTCACGATATATATATATATATATATATATATATATATATATATGCAAGAAAGAAGGAACCAAAGGCCAGGAGCCCACAAACCGTTCCTTACAAGAAAAAAAAAATGCAAAAGAGAGCCAAAATCAAGATCCATTCATCTCGAGATGCCTGGACACATTGCGTTTGAAAGCCTGGAGATCATAGGAAGTAGGAAATACAGACAGAGGAAGACAGTTTCAGAGTTGACCTGTTGCATAATTGAAGGACTGGGAGTAACGGTTAATTATTGCATTAGAGAGTTGGACAGAAAAGGGATAAGTGTTTGTTGCTAGACGGGTGCTTCGCGCTCGTCATAGAGGTGGAGGGATGCAGGCAGACAGTTCAGACAAGCAGTGACCATTGAAGTAGCGATGGAAAAGAGATCAAGATGCAACAGTGTGGCGAAGAGACAGAGGCAGAAGGGAGCCAGTAAGAGGAGGAGAGTTAATGAGACGAAAAGCCTTTGACTCCATTCTATTGAGAGAAGCTGTATGTAGGGAGCCTCCCCACACATGAGAGTTGTACTCTGCACAGCGGGGAATAAAACTTTACTCTCTCTCTCTCTCTCTCTGTATAGATAGATAGATAGATAGATGTATATATATATATATATATATATATATATATATATATATATATATATATATAGTTAGATAGATAGATAGATAGATATAGATAGATAGATAGATAGATAGATATGTATATACAAACCGGAAAAAAATTATGGTTTGAAACTATAAAATAATATATTTAACAAATAATTAATATTTTTCTTTTGATTAAGTTATGATTCGTAAGCTGACTACAGCATGTTCATTTTTACAAGATCAGTGACCCATTTCAATTCAATCTGTGACCAATGATAGTTGGAATGGAGGCTGAATTGACGAAAAACCAAGAAACCCACTCCTAAATCATAACTAATACTCATAACAATGTAACCATGACTCGCTATAAAAGTTATGTGTATGAAAGTTGCATAGTTCCGTCTGATGAAAACAGTACGACTTTATTAAGTAATATTATGTAATACATTTTCTTGTTACAGCAATTTTATGCGAGACGCGGAAATGTGAGATATGTGTCATGGACCTGAGTCAACTGTCCATCAAGAACAATACTGCATTGGCAGGGAAGACAGTCGCACTCATCAGTATATTATACTTCACCCAGCTTAACTACCTGCAGATTATCCTTATTGTTATGGCATAGTTAATGCAGCTGAATGGCAGGATACGACAGTACCGAGGCCTAACACATTACCCATAACACCTCTTTGTGACAAGCACCATATTCTGGTGCTAATTTATCTTTACAGCTCGACATTTATGCTTAGGATATGGTAGGTTTCAGTTAAGACGAGTGAATCGAGTATAATGAAGTATTGATATTGCAGGGTTTGTCCATTGCTCCTTCCCTATTGATTTTTCTTCCTCTCATCATCTTTCTCATTTCTCCTCTTCCCACATCTCATGTCATCCATCATACCATCATTACCCATAGATGGAAGGGCAATTGGAACGGAGGAGACCAATACTACCCAGGTAGCAATTATTATTATGCCATTTTAACTTTAAATTTATTTTTAAGCCCATTTCAGGTAGCTTAGTGGCACGAATAGGCAAAATTGTGGTTCTGCATTCATTCCACGGCACTTCTTTATGACTCTCCATTTTCTAGCATTAGTATAACATAACTCAGTATTCCAGATGGATGAGTGGTAATGTTAGGCCAGGTTAGACTAAAAGGATTATAGAAATAGCATTGCCGGAAGAGTGGAACCACCTTTACTTTCGATGGTGTAAGAACCCTGTTATTTCTTCCAGTATGCAAGCGGCTCAGCCCTTCAGCTCCATGCCGTACAGTACGGTATCTAATTTTATTCTTGAGACGAGGTGGTAGCCGAGTCGGTAAAGGAGGGTCTGCTGCCCCAACTGACGAGAGTCCGAGTCCCGGCTGAGGCAGGGAACAGTTTAGGGACTTGAATTTCGTTAAATCATACTTTACTATCCTACCATAATATTCGCCGACACGTCAGGAAAATGTCCCCATTAATACCAGTACACTAGATATGTCTGAGACAGCCCTAGTGTTGGCACTGATTTTGTGACAGGTAGTGATGCATGAGGCGTAAGAGGACTCCCGGGTCTCATTAAACGGGCTTTTAAATCTATGCCCAGAGCTGAACACACAAATATATGGAGCCTTCTTGTACTAAAAGGGTCAGTGAAGGCTACATCTAACTCTGTCCCGTTCGAAAAGCCTCTCCTAAATTGAGTACATCGTATGAAAGCATCAAGAACAAAATATCATGAACCATGTCAGTGGTTCATTATAGGCATCGCCCAGGAATTTGCTGAAAACCCTAGTAAATCAGTCACATAAAAACCGTCTTAGAAAGCAAACCAATTCTTGAAACAACATTCAGAGGATTCCTTTTCAATAGTTTAGGTCAGCCAAGCATTGATATTGTGGAAAAGAAGTGCTATAGAGAAGAACTTAACCTGTCCTATCACTCTGGTACGGCCTGTGGACCCTCCAAAGAAACGACGTCTGTGGCACTTTGGAGCTGCGGATTGGGAGGCCCTCAGGCAGTACTTCTTTGATTTTCCATGGAATGATTATTGCTTCCATGGCCGGGAGCCATCTGGGTGTGCCTTGCGCATTACGGAGGTTATTCTCTCGGGCATGGAAGCATACATTCCTTTCTCATATCCTCTGACTAATGCAAGAAAGCCTTGGTTTAATCACGCTTGTTCTAATGCTGTCTGCAACAAGCAGAGGGCCTATAAAAGGTACCAGAGCCAACCCACCCCTGAATCACATCTTTTATATGTTTCTGCCCGGAAACGTGATAGGTTTGTTCTACGCTCTGCTAAAAATAATTTCATCCATACTAAATGCTCTCAACTCTCCAACTCGAATTTTGCCCGCTCCTTCTGGCACCTTGCCAAAAACCTTTCTAACAACTTTACCTCATCATCCTTCCCTCCTCTTCTCTACTCTGATGGCTCTGTAGCTATTTCTTCTACTGATAAAGCAGATCTCTTCGCTCAGACTTTCTCCTCCAATTCCACCTTAGACGATTCCAATGCTGTTCCTCCATCACTTCCCCCTCTGACTTCCTCATGGCTGACATTAAAATTTCTTCAGCTGATGTATTTTCTGCCATCACTGGCCTCAATACTAAAAAGGCATATGGGCCTGATGGAGTCCCTCCTGTTGTTCTCAAAAACTCTGCTTCTGTGCTTACACCCTGCCTAGGCAAACTCTTTCGCCTTTGTCTGCCAACTTGTACCTTTCCTTCTTCCTGCACGTTTGCTCTCATTGAGCCAGTCCCAAAGAAGGGTGACCATTCCCAACCCTCTAACTATCGTCCAATTGCTTTAACCCGCCCTGTCCCGGAGACGTGAATTCACGTCCTCACATAATGTGCACTCATATCCCGGAGACGTAAATTAACGCGGCAACATTGCGAGGTGCCTAATTTGCACAATTTTCAATTTAATTTGCACAATTTTCAATTTTCGCGAGTGATTTTTGGTACGTATACACGGGACACCTTCCTCTACAAGATGCCAGGCAGGGACAATGCCTTACCCAGCATGACCTCTTCCCCCCCCCTTGCATGTCCTTTTCTCAGCAATTCACCTGTTACCAGTGACATGGCCAGTAAAGCCATGTCATGCCACGGTCCGAAATTCAGGGCCAGAGTGATTCCCCAATCGATGACAATGTGGAGGACAAACATTAGAGGAAGAAACAGTCAGAAATGATGATCAGGTAATGTGGCAAAAAAAGGTCAGGAATGGTGATGAGTTAGTGAGTGAAACAATGCTTATAATGCCTATATTACCGTTCGAAAACCAATATACTCTCGCACTACATATAAATTCGTACCAAATAAATAACTATATACCGTTTATGAGTGGTGTGGAATAGTTATCCTCCCATAGAACTCGTTTTCTTTGCAGCCAGCCTGATAGAAAACCCTGTAAGGTTAGGAGGTACTCCTACCTGGATCGAGTATTTGAAACCTCAGGTGAGCGATTTCTCTATGAATTTTCGAAGTTTCTCACCAAAAGCGGATGTTTGAGCCAAAAAAAAAAAAAAAAAGATCCAAAAATGTCGGGACTGGGGCGTACCACTGCCCAGAAAACGTCGGGATGGCGGGGGTTAACATCCTGTATCTCAGAAGTCTTCGAGTCAGTTCCTAATAAAAATTTTTTAAAGCATCTTTCCTATCACAACCTTTCTGATCGTCAGTATGGGTTCCGTCAGGGACGCTCCACTGGCGATATTCTCACCTACCTTTCAGACTCCTGGTCATCCTCCTTTCAGGACTTTGGCGAAAGCTTTGCCATTGCATTTGACATCTCAAAGGCTTTCGATCGAGTGTGGCATAAATCTTTAATTTCCAAACTGCCCTTTAACGGTTTCTATCCTTTTATCTGTGCCGTCATCTCTAGCTTCCTTTCTGGTCGTTCTGTAGCCGCTATTGTAGACGGCCATCATTCTTCTCCTAGATCTATCAACAGTGGAGTTCCTCAGGGCTCTGTCCTATCACCAACTCTTTTCCTTTTATTCATCAATGACCCTCTAAGCTGTACATCTAACCCTATCCACTCATATGCTGATGACTCCACTCTTCACCTATCCATTTGGTTCCTGCAACGTCCATCTCAGCAGTTACTTCAACAAACAAGGGGTGAGGCTATGGCACACCTAATGTCTGACTTGGCTCATAACTCTGACTGGCATAAAAATAATCTGGTTGTTTTTAATGCATCAAAGACTCAGTTTTTACACCTATCAACCAGACAAAATATTCCGCAGGTATACCCACTAATGTTTAATAATATTCAGCTTAATCCTGCATCATCCTTGAACATGCTTGGGGTTTCATTTACTTGGGACTTATCTTGAAAAGATCATATTACATCTCTTGTAAAATCTGCTTCAAAGAGATTAGGTGTGCTAAGCCAACTCCGTTCCTTCTTTACCCATGCACAATTGTTGACTCTATACAGGGGTTTTATCCGCCCCTGTGTGGAGTACAACTCTCATGTGTGGGGAGGCTCACCACACACACAGCTCTTCTCAATAGGCTGGAGTCAGAGGCTTTTCGTCTCATTAACTCTCCTTCTCTGACTGACTCCCTTCAACCTCTGTCTCTTCGTCGCACTGTTGCATCTTTATCTCTTTTCTATCGCTACTTTAATAGTCACTGCTCCTCTGAACTGTCTGCATGCATTCCTCCACCTCTACAACGGGTGCGTAGCATCCGTCTGGCAGCAAACTCTTATCCCTTTTCTGTCCAACTCTCTAATGCAAGAGTTAGTCGTTACTCCCAGTCGTTCATTTATGCAACAGGTCAGCTCTGGAACTGCCTCCGTCTGTCTGTATTTCCTGCTTCCTATGATCTCCAGTTTTTCAAACGCAGTGTGTCCAGGCATCTCGAAATGATTGGATCTTGAATTTGGCTCTCTCTTGTATTTTGTTTTTCTCTTGGAAGGAACAATAATTGCGGGCTCACGGCCTTTGGTTCCTTCTTCCTTGCAAAAAAAAAATCGAAATTTGGCAGTTTGTTCATATTATAATTATTCATATTATTGTTTCACAGGTCTACAAGAAAATCTATTCGGTATTTGGGGATAAAATCTAGCCAGTCATACTTAATAGGTCACTGCGCGTGTCCACGACCTATTTTAAAACACCTAATTGAAAGAGAATCATCCACCTTCAGGATACAGAGAGTCCTCAACGCCACTGCAAGCAAGTAAGAAGCCATTGAAATACGGAATTGCAGTCAAGTATCAGTAGTGCATCACTAGCAGCCTGATTATATTAAATTTTATATTGTTCTACATTATTACTATGTGGGAAACTCCGTCTAGTAGATTACTTACGCAGCCAATGAAGCACCATTGAGGGAAAGGGTCTATGCGTAATTAACACGCACCGGTGGCGTATGCACGGAGTAACTTATGCTGAAAGTCACCGTTCTGCTCAGTGCACATACGCCGAGTGGCCGTTTAGCATCTATTTTGAAAGCATCTTAATGTTATCTCAAATTTTGTGCTATTTATCAACAACATTGTATGAAATACATGTGTCAGGAAGGTAGTTGGATGTCTTATCGACCTGTAGGTAACTATAGGTCGATATATGGATATATATATAAATAAAGATATATATGTATGTTACAGGCAGATTGTGAAATTAGTCATTTCGTGAATTAAAATTAGTTTAATTTAGGTTTATTTAGGTTAGGTTGATCTAGGATAAGGTTAGGTTAAGGTTAGGTTAGGTTTGGTTAGGTTAGGTTAATTTAGGCTTAATAGAGAAGGGAACGGTAACTTCCAGCATAAAGTCACTCCGTGCATATGACACCGGTGCCATTTTACACAATATCATTAATTTAACTTATGGCTTATTTAGCTTTTTTTTTTTTTTTAGTCCATCCCTGAAGTTCCATCAGGCTTGTGTGTAGACATCACACGAGACAACTGAAAAGCGCGGGTTTCTGCTTTCTGCTCTGATTGGACTTTGTGATAGCGTGACTATTTCTCAAAGCGAACTAACGCCAAACTTGGATAAGTTTTTCAACGTTGTTGGAATTCAGAGTGACAGTAACCATCTCACGAGTCAACTGAAGGGGGATGCAGAGGAGAGAGAAGAGGAAGAGATAGTGGAGGGGGAAGAGGATGGGGACAAAGAGGGCATGGGGGAGGCACATGGTGTCCTCTTCATCAGTCAGTACTGTAACTAATGTAGTAATGTTGCATTTTCAATTTCACAAAAAAACACTATTATGCAAAATAGTCGTGCAATGCACACAACAGCAGATTTTTATTCTGTATTGTAGTCAATTTGAATATATAGGGCTCCAGATTATACTGAATGCAACTTCTTAAAAAGTATCTTTGTTCAATCAATTTACAAAATATAGATTCTGAAACAATGTCCACTCTAAGAGGCCTCACAACTACTGTAAACAAAATGAAGACCAGACTTTGAAATAACAACCAACAATCAGTGTTTGCAAAGCCACAACATCACAACATTGAAAATTATTAGAAAATGCCAAATGTTTAGTGTTATAACATAAAAGCTTTATTGGTAACTGAAACAAGAATTTTGATTGTTTAACCCGTCACGTCCCGAGGTTTTCCGCACCTCCGACATCCCCCAGTCCCGAGGTATTTTCGATTTTTTTTTTTTTTGGCTAAAACCTTCGCTTTTGGTGAGAAACATCGAAAATTCATAGAGAAATCGCTCACCTGAGGTTTAAAGTGCCCAATCCAGGTAGGAGTTCCTCCTTACCTGAGTGGGTTTTCTAACATGCTGACACCAAAGAAAACGAGTTCTATGGGAGGGTAACTATTTTATCCACTCATAAACGGTATTTATTTATTTACTTGGTACGAATGTATATGTAGTATGACTGTATATTGGTTTTCAAGCAGTAATAAAGGCATTATAAGCATTGTTTCACTCACTAACTAATCACCATACCTGACCTATTTTTGCCACACTACCTGATCATTATTTCTGGCTGTTTCTTCTTCTAATGCTATGTAAACATTGTCCTCCACATTGTCATCGATTGGGGAATCACTCTGGCCCTGAATAACTTTACTAGCCAGGTCACTGGTAACAGGTCCTTTGCCAAGACAATGGCGTGAGGGGGGGAGGGGGGAGGTTATGCAGTGTAAGGCATTGTCCCTGCTTGGTATCTTGTACAGGAATAGAGGAAGGTGTCCCGTGTATACATACGAAAAATCACGGGCGAAAATTGAAAATTGTCCAAATTAGGTACCTTGCAATTGCACGACGTACTGGTACGTCGCCGGGACTGGCAAATGCAAATCGTGGTGACGTACCCATACGTCGTCGGGACGGGGCGGGTTAATTCATAAGCAGGTTAGAAAAAAAGTAAGCAAACTAGGTAAGTAAAAAAATAATAGTAATTTAAAAATAGGGATTACGGATCACACAAAAAAGTAGACAGACAAGGAAAGATTGCTGGAGAGCATGCAAAATCAGCAGGGATTCAAGTATTGTTGACAATGCAAACCCACAAACCTCTGTTTTGTATCTTACAAACTGTTAATACCAAAGTTAAAAGGGATTTGTGGGTTTACCTCGTCAACGTCACTTGAATCCTTGCTGGTTTTGCATGCTCTTCAGCGATCTTTCCTTTTTATTATTATTATTTTTTTTTTGCGATCGCTGTTCTCCATTTTTAAATTACTATTTTTTTAATTACCTAGTAAAACTACGTCATCGGAATTAAGGGATTCAGCCTTGTGGATTCAGTGCATTAGCTTTACTCTCGAGGCATGTCTTTCAATTTCCTCTTTGACATATTCTATGAAAGAGAATCTTCTACGTCCAGAGGAACATGTTAACAACAGAGGAGTAAAGTTAGAAAATGCAGCTTCTTTTGCAGATAATGGACTTTATTTGTCAGTTTAGCTTTATTACCTCAAATTATCTGCAACTATCTTTTCAAAATACAGTATTTTTATATTTAGATAACATATTTTTCTTATCTATACTTTTTCCCATTCAGCCGCTGGACATCTTTTTTCATGCTATTCTGACCAACTCCTGACTATTTTATTCTGCTCAGGATAGACTTTTTAAATTGCAGGGGTCAGAAACAGCATTAGTACAGACATTCAGTACAAGGGGGCCTTTCCTAAGTTTAATTAAATAAGTTGAAGGTTTGGAGAGTTTTAAAAAATGAGACACCTGAATTCAATGAGTTAAAGATTGACTTTGCAGTAAAACATAAATATTAAAGCTTTTAATTGAAGTCAATATGTTTGTAATTAATGTACCTAAGCAACCAAATAGCTTTATCCTGTTGTGCTTTATTCTATCGCCTTTACTATTTATATTGGTCATTGATTACATTATGAAACGCGTTGGAACAGAAACCGGTGCAGGTATACTTTGGGGAGAGAACAAGAAACTTTTGGATTTAGATTATGCAGATGATATAGTTTTGATTTGTGATGGGCCAGAAGAGATGCAGAGAGTGTTGGACTGTTTGGTGAGTGAAGGTCGCAAGGTGGGTTTGGTTATTAATTGTGGAAAAACTGAAATAATCAATATGAATATGGAAAATGCGCAGGAATGTGTAATTGGAGGTATGGTTGTAAAGCAAGTTGATAGGTTTAAATATTTAGGTACTTATTTAGCCAAGGATGGTTCTTTGAACTTTGAATTCGAGGAAAGGTTAAAGAAGGCTAATCAGACAATGGGAATGCTTAAAAATATTTGGAATAATAACAATTTCTCTGTGCATACAAAAATCAAACTTTATAAGGTAATGGTTAGGAGTATCTTAATTTATGGACACGAGTCTTGGTACAGCACAGTGACTATGGAAAATAAATTCTTGGTGTTTGAAAATAAAGCACTTAGAAGAATATTAGGAGTTAAGTGGTGGGAAAGGATACCAAATAGTAGAATTAGAGAAATAACGGGAGTGCAGCCGATCGATGAATATGTTAGATTCTCAAGATGGAAGTGGCTAGGACATGTGTATAGGAGACAGGGAATAGTACGAGGTACACCAGGGTGGGTGGCACTTGGTAGGAGAGGTAGAGGAAGGCCAAAAGAGACGTGGGTGAGAACAATGAGACGGGAAGCTGGAGATGAGTGTTGGGGAGATCTTGAGGAGTTAGCACAAGATAGGATGTGGTGGTGTGAGTTCATCGAGGCCCTATGCATCCCCGAGGGTGCCACAGGAAATGATTGATTGATTGCTTTATTCGGAAATTTTTGGTCATAAGACCAGTTGTGAGTATAAGATGGAAGAGGAGCATAAGACAGTATGGATCAGTTGGGTCAAGGATTGTGTGGGTAAAGTTGAAAGTTGGAATACAAATGTGGGCGATTGTGTGTGTGTATGCACCAACGCAAGATCGTGCTAGAAGAGTGAGAGAAGAGTTCTGGACAAATGTAGAAGTGTGTATGGAAGAGTTTGGAAGGAATGAGAGTGTTTTTGATTGGTGATATGAATGGTAAAGTTGGGAATGTGAAGGTGGATGGAATAGTTGGTGAGTGGGGTGTGCCTGCTGTGATAGATGAGAATGGGAGTGCGTTAGTGGACATTTGTGCTGGGAGGGGGTTGGTGATAGTCAATACCCTCTTCAGGCATAGAATGATCCAAAGGTATACATGGCGAGTGATGAGAAGGGTGGGTGGTGAACTGAATGAAAGGAAGGCAATGATTGATTATGTGTGTGTGGATGAAAGGATGCGAAGATGTGTAAAGGATGCAAGAGTGTTTAGAGGTTGGGGGAGTGGACTTTCTGACCACTACTTGGTGGTGACCAGAATTAGAATGCAAGTAAAGAAGGGAAAGACGAGAGAATGGAGTAGTTGCAAGGAGAGTGGAAAGGTTACAAGAGGATGAGAAAAAGGCAGAGTATAAGAGAGAAGTGGAGGAACGATTGGGCAAATATGAATTGGAGCAGATGGGAGACGTGGAAGGTGTGTGTAAGATATTTACAGAAGAAATATGTGCAGCATGTGATATGGTGTGTGGAAGGAAGAGAAGACAGAGGGGGGGGGTGCAAGGAACAGCGTGGTGGACTGAAGAGGTGAAACAGGCTGTGGCACAAAAGAAGAAAGCATACAATGAATGGATGAGAAATAGAGGCGTGGAAGAAGTTGAGAGGCGGAAGAGAGAGTTATATGCAGAAAGAAAGAGAGAGGTGAAAAGATTAGTAAGAGAGAGTAAGAAGAGAGTGGATGAGGAATTTGGAAGGAATTTGAGTGTAAAATGGAGGGACTGTAAGAAAATGTTCTGGAGAGAGGTGAAAAGAGTAAGACAGGGTGGAAGTGAGGTTAGCAGGGGAGTGAAAGATAAAAATGGTAGATTACTAGTGGAGAAGGGAGAAAAAGTGAGCAGATGGAGAGAACACTTTAAGGAATTGTTGAACGTAGAGGATGGAAGTAATGCGAGTATAAGTGGCTGGGGAATGGCTGGGCGAAGGAGGGAGGTGAGAAGACAGGAAGAAATCAGTAGGATAGAAGTTGTGGAAGCAATGAAGAAAGTCAAATTGGGGAAAGCCCCAGGAATTGATGGAGTGTGTGGTGAAATGCTGAAGCATGGGGGAGAGATAGTAGTAGAATGGATGTGGAGAGATGTGCAAATTGGCCTGGGAGGAAGGTAGAGTCCCGGAGGATTGGAAGTCAGGTATTATTATTCCCTTGTACAAAGGAAAAGGGGAAAAAGAAGTGTGTGGTAATCATAGGGGCATTTGTCTTCTTAGTATAATAGGAAAGGTGTATGGTAGGATACTTATAGACAGAGTTAGAGAAAGAACAGAGAAATTAGTTGGAGAAGAACAGGGAGCCTTTAGGAAGGGAAGAGGTTGTGTAGATCAGATATTCATTCTTAGATCTTTAGTGGAAAAGTTTCTAGAGAAGGGAAAGAGGTTGTATGCGGCTTTCATGGATTTGGAGAAAGCATATGACAGGGTGGATAGACAAGGATTGTGGAAAGTGTTAAGAATATATGGAGTAGATGGGAAGTTTTTGAATGCTGTAAAGAGTATGTACGATGGTGCGAAGGTTGCAGTGCGTGTGGATGGTGAACTAAGTGAATTTTTCTCTTTGAAAGTTGGTTTGAAACAGAGATGTGTCATGTCTCCATGGTTGTTCAACCTGCACATGGATGGGGTAATAAAAGAGGTATGAGGTAGGGTAGTGGATGTTGGAGTGGCCCTGGTGAGAGAGGATAGTGTTTGGAAACTCCCTGTACTGTTGTTTGCAGATGATACTGTGTTGCTGAGTGAAGACGAAGGGGAGCTGCAAGGCTTGGTGGATGAGTTTGAGAGAGTATGTAAGAAACGGAGTCTAAAGGTGAATGTAGGGAAGAGTAAAGTGATGGTCTTTGAGAGAGGTGAAGTTAGTGAATGTACAGCGAGGTTGGATGGTGAGGAATTGGAAAATGTGAGTACGTTTAAGTACTTGGGTAGTGTGATGAGTAAGGATGGAGGTTTGGAGGGTGAAGTGCTTGAAAGGGTACAGCAGGGAAGAAAGGTTGCTGGTTCTTTGAAAGCAGTGATAAGAAACAGGGAAGTGAGCATGGAAGTGAAAAAGTTACTACATGACAGTATTGTGATACCAACTCTAACGTACGGAAGTGAAGCTTGGACGTTGTTGAAGGGACACAAGTCAAGAGTCAGAGCAGTGGAAATGAGTTATTTAACCCTTTAACCGCGGGTGTCATTCCAGAATGACATCGACAAAACTGGATCAAACCGCGGGTGTCATTCTGGAATGTTCGTGAATATTTTGAACACCGTGCGTTTTTACTGTGCGCAAATTGTTTCACGCAAGAGTAGCTGTCCAGTTCTTTCACGCCAGCCCTCCCACACCTCCCTCCTCCCACCCCCCGGGGGCCTCTCAACCCCTGCCCTGACACGCATCAGTCAGTATCTGTCCAGCTCTGTGTGTGATAATGGCGCTCCGTCCCGAGTCATCTTCCTCCTCGGAAATTATTAGTGCTAGTGTGCCTTCGACCTCTACACTGAGGAAGGAACTGCCGATGGCGAGGTAGAAGGGGTTGAGCACCCCAGAAATTAGGAGAGAGCTGGATAAAACTGTAAGTACAACTCTGGATTGTGGCATGAGAGTGATACACTTACAGCAAGTAGTAGTGATGACTATGCAGTGATTGGTGGTGAACCGTTTAGGATTGACAGTGACAGTGATGAAAGTGAACATGTTGTCTCCCCCCCACTGCCCCCAACTTACTCTGGGAAAGGGAAGGTGCCTATGGGGAAAATTGGTGTAGCACATGGGAAGGGAGTGAAGCGTAAACTTACATCTCCTACACCTGGCCCTAGCAAGCATTTCCCACCACTTTCCCATTCCCCTAGCCCAATTGCCCTCACATCATCTTCATCTTCTGCCGTGCCCTCTCCTCAATCTACATCATCTGAGGAATATGAATTCCCAAAGCCTGCACAGAGAGGGAAGGCAGGCCGTGCAGGCAGGGTAAGCATGGCAGGCCGGCCTAGAACAAAGGGGATGCGTGGCAGTAAGAGGACAAAGCGCGGTGATAAGCGAGGTGATAAGTGGGGAAGAAAGGGTCAGATTTCATCACACACCAGGTCAGTAACCCCCCCGCATGCCCCCCGCCCATCTCCCTCACCCTCGCCACCCCCCCACTCACCCCCCTCCCGCTCACCTCCTGCCTCACCTCCTGCCTCACCCATTGCCTCCACCTCAGCTCCTTCTCACAGGGAAAAGAGTGCGATGCGACCTGCCACTGCCACTGAACCACGCACCGGGAAAGTGGATGCATTTGTTTGGTCTGACGGTGCTGATTTTCAGCCACACAATCCGCCGTTTGACATGACAAATGCGGGAATACAGCCTGCCTTCCCATGCAATGAAGGAGATGACTTTGTTGACTACTCCTGGCCTTCATGGATGACGAAATCGTGCAGTTTGTCAGCGATGAGACCAATAGGTATGCAGCTCAGTGTGCAACAGAAGGGCTGGGACCTATTGGCTCACCAAAGCAAGTGTCGTGGTTGCCTGTCGGGATCAGAGAGCTGTATGTGTTCTTTGCTCTCATGTTCTTGATGCCCCATATCAAGAGACATGAGTTGGAGGAGTACTGGCTGGTTGATGACATTACTTCAACCCCAACATTCGGCAAGTATATGTCACGAGATCGGTTCCAACAGCTGCTAGGATACCTGCACCTCGCTGACAATGGAAACCCATCCCAAACTGACCCTTTGTGGAAAGTGAGGGATTTCCTCAACAGGATTAGGGATCGATTTATGCGATTTTTCCGTCCTATGCAAAAAGTCGTCATAGATGAATCCCTGGTATTGTTCAGAGGACGTCTCAAATTCATGCAGTACATCCCCAGCAAACGCCACCGCTTTGGGATAAAGTTCTTTGTGCTGTGTGACTGTGAGACGGGGTATATCCTTGATTTCGTGATCTACACTGCAAGTACAATGGACGTGGACAGGAAAGACCCCCTTGGCTTCTCTGGCTCCATTGTAAAAGTGCTGATGGAGAGGTATTTTGGTGGGAATCATGTGCTGTACACAGACTATTACTACACAGCACCGAAACTCGCCAAATACCTGGCTGAACACGACATCGGCACTGTTGGCACTGTACGGAGCCATAGGAAAGAGTGGCCAAGTTTCCCTGAAGCATCATGATCATCCAAGGGAGATGTGCACCTGAAGAAGTCAGACAAGCTTCTGGCGATCAGGTGGCACGACAAGAAGGTCGTGAATATGCTCAGCACCATCCACAAGGGGGAATTGCAGAGAACTGGGAAGGTCAGCTACAGGACGGGAGAACCAATCATGAAGCCCGATGCCATCATTGACTATATTATCAACATGAGACTTGTTGATAAGTCTGACATGATGATTGGCGAGATAGACTGTCTCAGGAGAAACACCCGATGGTACAGGAAGGCTTGCCTCCACATGCTCGATATGTGCATGCTCAACGCCTTCCTCCTCTACAAGACACAAGTCGGGGGCATAAGGCAACCATCCCTGAGATAGTTCTCCAAGACTGTCGTGCAGGAGCTGCTTGCACGATTTGGTCAGGTGACGGCATTGGTCCCGAGGCGACACTTTGACACACAACCTGACCATCTTGAGTGCCGCAATTACATGAGCCGGCACCAGCTTGTGAAATTGCCTCTCACCGCAGGTGGCAGGTTGTCACAGGGCCGCTGCAGAGTGTGTCATAACACAACACGGAGGCCTCGGACGAGAAAAATGAGCACACACCAGTGCCAGGAATGCCAAGTCGCTCTCTGTGTGACTCCGTGCTTTGCTGAGTACCACTCTCTGAGTGAATACTGACAGTGACAGTGATATACAGTGATGCGACAGTGACGTGCTTTACCAATAATTGTATAAGGGATAATGTAGTAATAAGGGATATTTTGCCTAGAAAACAATGTAAATATTGACCAGTATAATAAGTGATATTATAATAAGAAAATCTGCAGCACTGCTGTGATTATGTGATGCGACAGTGACGCATTATAGTAATAAGTGCAGTGTAAATAAAATGTATATTGCCCAGATTATATGTAAAATAGTAATAGAAGTTAGAAATAATGAAAACATCGCCGCTAACCAAACGTCAGTGAGCGTGTGATGCCGCAGTGAAGTGCGGGCAATTACAGTGCCTTTTACCTACCTCATTGAACACAGAGTGGGTGTTTATCGTATGTGCAGTGTTCATATATGTTTATAGTACTATTATCAGAGAGTGGTTGGCATTTGGTATTGGTGTGTGGGGCGTAAAATAGTGATTTTACACACCTCACTTCTAACGGCACTGCCCGTCCTGTGAAAGTCCACAAAGTCATGAAACCTACATCACTGCAAAGCTGAAGGTTAGTACTTTCTAATGGTACCTTATTTTTTTCTCTAGCTTTATTCTGTGCAGTGTTATTAAGGTTTAAAGGTTTGTTTATATTTGGCTGGAACCCCCGCGGGAGAGGCCAGTCGGGGCAAAACAATGCCCACAGTTAAAGGGTTAAGAGGAGTCTGTGGAGTCACGTGGAGAGACAAGCTGACGAATGAGGATATAAAGGAGCGTTGTGGTGTTGATGTGGATGTGACAGGAAGCGTTATGAGGAACACACTGAGGTGGTTTGGCCATGTGGAGAGGATGGAGGGTGAAAGACTGACGAAGAGAGTGTGAGTGACGTGGAGGGGGGAAGAGGGAGGGGGAGGCCGAGGATGAGATGGAGGGATGGGGTGGAGAGGTATATGAGAGAAGGGGGTGTGAGTTGGGAGCAGGGCAGTGAAATGGCGGGGGACAGGGCGACTTGGAGGCGATTTGTTTGTGGCCACCCGAAACGGGATTGAGGCGTCTGGCAATAGATAGATAGATAGAAGACCAGACTGGTTTGTGATATCCACATTTCTATCCTACTGTGAATTGTTCTGAAACTTTTGTATGTATGACCATAAAGCTTTGTGATATCCACATTTCTATTCCGCTGTACCTCATTCTGAAATTTTTGCATATAAGACCAGACAGCTTTGCAATATCCACATTTCTATTCAACTG
This sequence comes from Coenobita brevimanus, assembly GCF_032717465.1. Classification (NCBI taxonomy): domain Eukaryota; kingdom Metazoa; phylum Arthropoda; class Malacostraca; order Decapoda; family Coenobitidae; genus Coenobita; species Coenobita brevimanus. The sequence continues at coordinate 14,777,861 of NC_136986.1, forward strand.
TGTGTCATTCGGATATTTTTGCATATAAGACCAGACAGCTTTGTGATATCCACATTTCCATCCTGCTGTGCCTCATTCTGAAAATTCAATTTGATGATGCTTTGGTACACAATGGCTTGCTTTGCTCATTTCACAGGCTTCTTTAGCCAAAGTACTTTGTGTATCACTTCCTTCGCTTGGCCGTGCTATTCTCAAACTTTTCATTTCATTCTCCACTTGTGAGGATCTTAACATCCCTCCTTCAGGTTTGTCTCAAGCCCCTCATATATGAGTATGTAATAAAAAAAAAAAAAACATGTTTTGGTGCTCTCCATTCATTCTAATGCTTACAACTCTAAATCAGAATGCATATTTGCTACATATCGATGGGATGGATGACACTATTTGCTTTCAGTTAGTCGACTGATTCGGGGTTGAGTAACTGACAATGCACATTTCATATCTAGGGCCACATCCAACTGGTAATGGATTTTACATTTTATGTGTAGAAGGGAGGAGACACCAGATTCACATAAATATGTTGTGGAAAATGGCAAGAGGACTGTAAGTACAACTTCACAGGCACACTAATTTGCTACTTACACTATCCCGTCATGGGCCCCCTAAAATCCCGCTGTGGCCTACTTGGGGCCGTGGTTCCCAGTCTAATAACCAGTGGTTTAGCCCAACCACGAATTCGGCCATTCGGGCAGACATCATGCCACACGACGCACACCCAATGTATTAGATGCACAGGGAAGTAGAGGCACATTCAGCTAAGTTATACACGGCTTGAAAAGAGGAGCTGAAACAATATACTGTAGAGTATGTAAACAGCTGCAGGGCAGAGATCATGCCAAGTTAGCCCTTCAGGCAAATGTTTAATTCATTACTGACTTTAATGAGATCCAGGGTCGCATCTTTAATAAGCTGCATTCGTGGAACAAGTCGTTTATGCTGAATTGAGTCCCTCGTCATTGTCGTATTTATGGCAATGTGCAGACTGACTTACTTGGAAAGTCGGATGTAGAACTCGAGGAGACTTGGAACTTTCCTCGTGATTTTCAGTTCAGTCTCTCCCTCGAAAATCAAATCAAATATATCTTCCTTGGCAATGTAGGTGGACCGGGCTAAATATTCCAACTTGCAAGCCATACCTGGGTGACTGGAATTCTGCCAATCAACCCAGTCGCCTGGAATAAAAGTGTTGGCGAGGCTGAGGATGAACACTACGCACCTCACCTATAAGCTGCCATTTACACTATGACATCTGAGATGCGGTGTTATCTATCGTTTATATTATCTTGTGCTGTCGGTCAATTATTAGTGAACGTATTTCAGTTATAAACTACTGAGGTGCAATAGGTGTGCCCCTCACCCTTTCCACCATCCTGAGTGATGGGGATGTTTTTATGACAGGTAAATTGGTAACTTTCTTCAGGGCAGGGTGGGGAACCTCTCTCCTATTAAGAGCCATTAGGATATTTTTAACATCATTTGTTGGCCATACAAAATTATCAACTTAAAATCAATTGTATCATAACATATATATATATATATATATATATATATATATATATATATATATATATATATATATATATATATATATATTCGTTCCTGAGTTTATGAAATTGCATTTATGAATTGACTCGTGGGCCTGATCAAATGGTCTTGCGGGCCTAATATGGCCCGGAGGCCGGACGTTCTCCAACCCTGCTTTAGGGAGACCGGATTGATCAGAGTAATGTGACTTTTTTATTGTTCGGTAATGATTTTTATTCAGTGTGTTTTGGTATATATTGTATAGTTTTATTAGTGTTTACAGTTGATGTATTTGAAATAGTTCCTGCTTCTAACAGTTCTGTTTTTCATACTGATGTCCCTTATATCAAACCATGTGTCTTGCCTGACTGTGCCCAGATGACAAATGGAAGTGTTCAATATAGAAAGGTGGGGCATTTTTGGTTCGTAGTGTTCTGTTGGGCAGGGTATCTCACTGTTTATAAATATGTACTGTAAATGCTCTCCATCCTTTTGCATTCCTTCTCTTAATTAGGGTCGACAGCTGATGTGCAAAGAATAGTTCCTGACTCCTCTAGTTCTCCTTCTTATATATATATATATATATATATATATATATATATATATATATATATAATTATGGCTTTATGGCCATTGCCCATGATGATGGGCATTAGGCCAAAGGTGACTAAAAGCCAAACACACAGCAGCAACTCACTCGCCGGGCATGGGACGGTCAGTCTAGTGGGCCGGGCGCAGAGGCAACATAAAATAAAATGCTCGTAGATTGGCTAGCCAGACCTCCTCCCCACTGATAATCAGAATGGGTGGAATCCCCTCACCCAGGTCGGCCACCCAGAGCAGATCATAGAAGGTAGAGAAAGTCGTGGCTCCGAGCTGATATGACCAGGTGTGGCCATCAAGTGTCAGGAGGTGGCAGTAGGAGGTCACATGTAGCCGATTCTTAGTTTCCATGGTAGGAGGGCGAGATGAGCTGCCCTCCTTTGCCTGAGGAGAGGAGGACTCATTGACCTCCTCCACGGCCGAGGAGCCGGTCAACGCATCCTCGGCCATGGAGACGGAATCAGAAGAGCCCCACCCCTCCTCGGTCACTGATGGTGGTTGATGCACATCGGCAGCAGTCTTGTTCGTGGCCATGCCCTGAGCCAGATCGGCAATTGATTGGGAAGTCATCCTATTGAGGGAAGTCTTGAGCTGTAACGTCTTCTGTGGTGTTGTGCGAGGGGGCAGCAGCTTCCAGCTGCCGGGCCCGATGCTCTCGGTGGCAAGAGGAAGAATGTACATCGTGGGGGAAGCACTTGGGGATGACTAGGTGAGGCAGCCCATTCACCTCAAAGATCTTGAGAAGGAGAATGCGCAGAGCTCCCTTATCAACCCCACAAAAAGCCTTTGCCACCACGATGCATATTTCCATGATGGTGCTTATATCCACAGGACTCACATGACCCCTGGCCTGGTGTCCCCGGGCTGCAAGACATCGCCGTGCATGGACAGAACCATGCACAGCAATGCCTTCCGACACAGTAACATCCAGAGCCTCAGGACCCTTAGGAGTCCCCAAATTACTAAACTCCACCAACTTGCCATCCCCAAGGGAGCGTTGGAAGTGCCATGGACTAGGTTTAATGACAGCCTGGCGGTGCATGAAAACTCCAACACCAGTATCCTGGCGCTTGATGAAACTGTCTCCCCCCCCCCCCGCCACAACCAAACCATGGTTCTCCTGATCTTCATCTGGGCTACCAGCAATTGTGGTCTGCTGTTTGCCTCCCCTCAACAGGTTGCAGGCAGCAGCAGGTGATGTGGCCTCTCTCTCTCTCTCATATATTGATGTCCCCAATATTAGTTTATGGGCTTCGACTGACAGTCACCAGGTGATATGTGCTGATGTGTACTGTAGCAAGGCATTACCTATCTGCAGTCAGTGGTATTCTGTTGGTAGAGATACAGTACTTTCCCGATTAGTATAAATATTTTAGATAGATTTAAATACTTGTATTTTTAGGCTTAGGTGTAGAGTAGCGATTTGGCACGTTTAATAATATTATTTTTCTCAAAATTATTTATTAAAAAACTGTAAATATTTATTTAAAATTTTATATGTGTACATTTATCTGTATGAATATCTATATCTATATCTATCTGTCTATCTATCTATCTGTCTGTCTATAGATAGATAGATAGATAGATATATGCACACTAATTTGCTACTTACACTATCCCGTCATGGGCCCCCTAAAATCCCGCTGTGGCCTACTTGGGGCCGTGGTTCCCAGTCTAATAACCATTGGTTTAGCTCAACCACGAATTCGGCCAGTCGGGCAGACTTAATGCCACACGACGCACACCCAATGTATTAGATGCACAGGGAAGTAGAGGCACATTCAGCTAAGTTATACACGGCTTGAAAAGAGGAGCTGAATCAATATACTGTAGAGTATGTAAACAGCTGCAGGGCAGAGATCATGCCAAGTTAGCCCTTCATGCAAATGTTTAATTCATTACTGACTTTAATGAGATCCAGGGTCGCATCTTTAATAAGCTGCATTCGTGGAACAAGTCGTTTATGCTGAATTGAGTCCCTCGTCATTGTCGTATTTATGGCAATGTGCAGACTGACTTACTTGGAAAGTCGGATGTAGAACTCGAGGAGACTTGGAACTTTCCTCGTGATTTTCAGTTCAGTCTCTCCCTCGAAAATCAAATCAAATATATCTTCCTTGGCAATGTAGGTGGACCGGGCTAAATATTCCAACTTGCAAGCCATACCTGGGTGACTGGAATTCTGCCAATCAACCCAGTCGCCTGGAATAAAAGTGTTGGCGAGGCTGAGGATGAACACTACGCACCTCACCTATAAGCTGCCATTTACACTATGACATCTGAGATGCGGTGTTATCTATCGTTTATATTATCTTGTGCTGTCGGTCAATTATTAGTGAACGTATTTCAGTTATAAACTACTGAGGTGCAATAGGTGTGCCCCTCACCCTTTCCACCATCCTGAGTGATGGGGATGTTTTTATGACAGGTAAATTGGTAACTTTCTTCAGGGCAGGGTGGGGAACCTCTCTCCTATTAAGAGCCATTAGGATATTTTTAACATCATTTGTTGGCCATACAAAATTATCAACTTAAAATCAATTGTATCATAACATATATACATATATATATATATATATATATATATATATATATATATATATATATATATATATATTCGTTCCTGAGTTTATGAAATTGCATTTATGAATTGACTCGTGGGCCTGATCAAATGGTCTTGCGGGCCTAATATGGCCCGGAGGCCGGACGTTCTCCAACCCTGCTTTAGGGAGACCGGATTGATAAGAGTAATGTGACTTTTTTATTGTTCGGTAATGATTTTTATTCAGTGTGTTTTGGTATATATTGTATAGTTTTATTAGCGTTTACAGTTGATGTATTTGAAATAGTTCCTGCTTCTAACAGTTCTGTTTTTCCTACTGATGTCCCCTATATCAAACCATGTGTCTTGCCTGACTGTGCCCAGATGACAAATGGAAGTGTTCAATATAGAAAGGTGGGGCATTTTTGGTTCGTAGTGTTCTGTTGGGCAGGGTATCTCACTGTTTATAAATATGTACTGTAAATGCTCTCCATCCTTTTGCATTCCTTCTCTTAATTAGGGTCGACAGCTGATGTGCAAAGAATAGTTCCTGACTCCTCTAGTTCTCCTTCTTATATATATATATATATATATATATATATATATATATATAATTATGGCTTTATGGCCATTGCCTATGATGAGGGGCATTTGGCCTAAGATGACTAAAAGCCAAACACACAGCAGCAACTCACTCGCCGGGCATGGGACGGTCAGTCTAGTGGGCCGGGCGCAGAGGCAACATAACATTAAATGCTCGTAGATCGGCTAAACAGACCACCTCCCCTCTGACAATCAGAATGGGTGGAATCCCCTCACCCAGGTCACCCACCCGGAGCAGATCGTAGAAGGTAGAGAAAGTCGTGGCTCCAAGCTGATACAACCAGGTGTGGCCATCAAGTGTCAGGAGGTGGCAGTAGGAGGTCACATGTAGCCGATTCTTAGTTTCCATGGTAGGAGGGCGAGATGAGCTGCCCTCCTTTGCCTGAGGAGAGGAGGACTCATTGACCTCCTCCACGGCCGAGGAGCCGGTCAACGCATCCTCGGCCATGGAGACGGAATCAGAAGAGCCCCACCCCTCCTCGGTCACTGATGGTGGTTGGTGCACATCGGCAGCAGTCTTGTTCGTGGCCATGCCCAGAGCCAGATCGGCAATTGATTGGGAAGTCATCCTATTGAGGGAAGTCTTGAGCTGTAACGTCTTCTGTGGTGTTGTGCGAGGGGGCAGCAGCTTCCAGCTGCCGGGCCCGATGCTCTCGGTGGCAAGAGGAAGAATGTACATCGTGGGGGAAGCACTTGGGGATGACTAGGTGAGGCAGCCCATTCACCTCAAAGATCTTGAGAAGGAGAATGCGCAGAGCTCCCTTATCAACCCCACAAAAAGCCTTTGCCACCACGATGCATATTTCCATGATGGTGCTTATATCCACAGGACTCACATGACCCCTGGCCTGGTGTCCCCGGGCTGCAAGACATCGCCGTGCATGGACAGAACCATGCACAGCAATGCCTTCCGACACAGTAACATCCAGAGCCTCAGGACCCTTAGGAGTCCCCAAATTACTAAACTCCACCAACTTGCCATCCCCAAGGGAGCGTTGGAAGTGCCATGGACTAGGTTTAATGACAGCCTGGCGGTGCATGAAAACTCCAACACCAGTATCCTGGCGCTTGATGAAACTGTCTCCCCCCGCCACAACCAAACCATGGTTCTCCTGATCTTCATCTGGGCTACCAACAATTGTGGTCTGCTGTTTGCCTCCCCTCAACAGGTTGCAGGCAGCAGCAGGTGATGTGGCCTCTCTCTCTCTCTCATATATTGATGTCCCCAATATTAGTTTATGGGCTTCGACTGACAGTCACCAGGTGATATGTGCTGATGTGTACTGTAGCAAGGCATTACCTATCTGCAGTCAGTGGTATTCTGTTGGTAGAGATACAGTACTTTCCCGATTAGTATAAATATTTTAGATAGATTTAAATACTTGTATTTTTAGGCTTAGGTGTAGAGTAGCGATTTGGTACGTTTAATAATATTATTTTTCTCAAAATTATTTATTAAAAAACTGTAAATATTTATTTAAAATTTTATATGTGTATATTTATCTGTATGAATATCTATATCTATATCTATCTGTCTATCTATCTATCTGTCTGTCTATAGATAGATAGATAGATAGATATATGCCTTAATGACCGGGGCCTCTGCCCTAAGGTCAATAACCAAAAGAAAAAAAAATAGACCTGGGGCGAGATCACACCAGCCTGCTCACCCTCAGTTTATTAGACGTATGGGGCAGTAGAGGAACAAATAGGTAAGTGATACATAGCTTGAAAGAAGCTGAATTCATAAGGAGTATATGAACAGGTGCAGACGAGACACAACCTGTAAAGGACCTTCCAAATCCTGTCACCAAATCCTTTGCAATCATCCTTTTTCACACTAACCGTAGCAGCTTGCGATTATCATCCTAGAAATACTATAATGTGCCTTTTTGAAATGAGTTACCTGAAAGGAGCATGTGCAGAGACATGGAGGGACAGGAAGACGAATGAAGAAGTGAAAGAACGTTGTAGGGTGGATGTGGATGTGATTGAGAAAATTAGGAGAAATACACTGAGGTGGTCTGGACATGTGGAGAGAATGGAGAATGAAAGACTGACTAAGGCCCCAGTCACACTGCAGGTACGACTTATCGCAAATCACCTGTGACCTGCTCTCAACTCTCCAACTCGAATTCTTCCCGCTCCTTCTGGCACCTTGCCAGAAATCTTTCTAACAACTTTACCTCATCATCCTTCCCTCCTCTTTTCTACTCTGATGGTTCTGTAGCTATTTCTTCTACTGATAAAGCAGATCTCTTCGCACAGACTTTCTCCTCCAATTCCACCTTAGACGATTCCGGTGCTGTTCCTCCATCACTTCCCCCCTCTGACTTCCTCATGGCTGACATTAAAATTTCTTCAGTTGATGTATTTTCTGCCATTACTGGCCTCAGTACTAACAAGGCATATGGGCCTGATGGGGTCCCTCCTGTTGTTCTCAAAAACTGTGTTTCTGTGCTTACACCCTGCCTAGGCAAACTATTTCGCCTTTGTCTGTCAACTTGTACCTTTCCTTCTTGCTGGAAGTTTGCTCTCATTCAGCCAGTCCCAAAGAAGGGTGACCACTCCCAGCCCTCCAACTATCGTCCAATTGCTTTAACGTTCTGTATTTCAAAAGTTTTTGAGTCAATTCTTAATAAAAAAATTTTAAGGCATCTTTCCTATCACAACCTTCTTTCCGATGGTCAGTATGGGTTCCGTCAGGGACGCTCCACTGGCGATCTTCTCACCTACCTTTCAGACTCCTGGTCATCCTCCTTTCGGGACTTTGGCGAAAGCTTTACCATTGCACTTGACATCTCAAAGGCTTTCGATCGAGTCTGGCATAAATCTTTAATTTCCAAACTGCCCTCCTACGGTTTCTATCCTTCTATCTGTACCTTCATCGCTAGCTTCCTTTCTGGTCGTTCTATAGCTGCTGTCGTAGACGGCCATCGTTCTTCTCCTAGATCTATCAACAGTGGTGTTCCTCAGGGCTCTGTCCTATCACCAACTCTCTTCCTTTTATTCATCAATGATCTTCTAAGCTGTACATCTAACCCTATTCACTCATACGCTGATGACTCCACCCTTCACCTTTCCATTCGGTTCCCGCAACGCCCATCTCAACAGTTACTTCAAGAAACAAGGGATGAGGCTATGGCACACCTAATGTCTGACTTGGCTCATATCTCTGACTGGGGTAAAAATAATATGGTTCTCTTTAATGCTTCTAAGACTCAGTTCTTACACCTATCAACCCGACAAAATCTTCCACAGGTATACCCACTAATGTTTAATAATATTCAGATTAATCCTGCATCATCCTTGAACATGCTTGGGGTTTCATTTACTCGGGACTTATCTTGGAAAGATCATATTACATCTCTTGTAAAATCTGCTCCCAAGAGATTGGGTGTGCTAAGCCGACTCCGCTCTTTCTTTACCCCTGCACAATTGTTGACTCTATACAGGGGTTTTATCCGCCCCTGTGTGGAGTACAACTCTCATGTGTGGGGAGGCTCCCCACATACAGCTCTTCTCAATAGGGTGGAGTCAAAGGCTTTTCGTCTCATTAACTCTCCTCCTCTTACTGACTCCCTTCAACCTCTGTCTCTTCGCCGCACTGTTGCATCTTTATCTCTTTTCTATCGCTACTTTAATGGTCACTGCTCCTCTGAACTGTCTGCTTGCATTCCTCCACCTCTACGACGGGCGCGTAGCACCCGTCTGGCAGCAACCTCTCATCCCTTTTCTGTCCAACTCTCTAATGCAAGAGTTAACCGTTACTCCCAGTCTTTCATTCATGCAACAGGTCAGCTCTGGAACTGTCTCCCTCTGTCTGTATTTCCTCCTGCCTATGATCTCCAGTCTTTCAAACGCAGTGTGTCCAGGCATCTCAAAATGATCGGATCTTGAATTTGGCTCTCTATTGTATTTTGTTTTTCTCTTGGAGGGAACTGTTACTGCAGGCTCATGGCCTTTGGTTCCTTCTTCTTCGCATAAAAAAAAAAAAAAAAAGTCGAGGGTGGTTTTGGTGAGGTTTATGACTGGTCTTCATATGTCTCAGTCTAGCCGCAGGCCACCATGGCAACCAAAAAATCATTGCGAGGTTTTTCGTGCTGCACGAATAGCCTCCCGGCAACCATCGATGTCGTGGCATGGAAGCTGCCCGGTGGGCAGCTGGACTGCATCTGGCCGGCTTACGGACTGTGACTGGTCAGCGACACCTGATTTTCAAGCAGTGGTTGCCATCTGGACAGAGGCCGGTCACCGCCTGCTCTGTGTGGTGGCCATCCGCACTCTGTCATGGCGACGACTGGACTGCGGTGGCTGCCGTCCACAAGCCTCCTGTCTGGGGTGGTGGTTGAAGTCTGGCAGCCGTCCAGCTGGTGATTGGTCAAGCAACAGGTGGTGGGCTGGACCGAGACTAGCCACCGGCCAATCCGCGGCTGGTGTCGGTCTAGTGGTTGCGGTCTAAACTGCGACAGGATGCAGACCGGCTGCCATTTGTCAGCAGCCTGCCAACGACCTGCCAGCCACCCGTCAGTGTCTTGACCTGTGTGTACCTGGTCATGGTCGCCGTTCTGCCGCCCACTAGACGGACGCTGGAAGGACACTGGACAACCACCGGTAGCTGATCGGTGGCACGACTGCTCGGAGACCTTAGTGGTCGGGGACTGGTTTCGCGATTTTCAGGTTTGCGACAAGTCTTACCTGCAGTGTGACTGGGACTTAAGGGGGTGTATGTAAGTGAAGTGGAAGGAGGGAGAGGGAGGAGGAGACCGAGGATGAGGTGGAGGGATGGAGTTGAGAGGTATATAAGGGAGAGGGGAGTGAGTTGGGGAGGGGGGGGGAGTCAAATGGTGGGTGACTGAGCGAGTTAGAGGCGTTTTGTCTGCGGACACCTTTTGTGGGATTAGTGCGTTGGGCTACAGCTAGATAGACAGTCTTTTTGATACCTTTTCTGGCTAGTCATGTGGAGTTTTGCAACAAAGAGAAATCAGGGATTAAGAGAGATAACAAATATCGGACAACGAATCTTCTCAAGGTTCGGACAACTCTAGTATTATATTCCAGCTAAGGCAAGACCATTTTATTCAGCCGAAGGTGAGTCACATGGGCGTGAGAGTAGTGCTGATGTCATTAACTCTCAAGGACGGGATAGCTCTGGTGTTTTACTTAACACCAGATCCTTTTATTCACCCATTAATAAGTCAGACGATACCGAGAGTATTATCACTATCACCACTAACCTTCTCATGGTCGGAACAACTCTAGTACTATCTTGTACCTAGTGTCAGATGCTTTTATTAAGTTGAGAGTCAGAAGAACCTGAGTGTTAAAACAAAGTCTGTCACTCCTCTACTTTGCAGACTGTATGCTTAACGCCAGCCAGACCTGCGAGGAAAAATGCGTCTCAGTCATTAAAGAATGTGCCAAAACAATGCCTGAGGTGAGTGCCATGCAGTCACTGTTAAAAAACGATAAATGTTAAGTTATTTTGCCTTGGGTAAGTGTCACGTAAAGCCACAGTTAAAAGACTGTGAAATAATAACTGTTTATGCCCGCAGTAAATGCCATGCAAAGCCAGAGAAATAAGACTGTGAAGATTAGCTTTCCTTCGTTGCACCGCCGCCAGTCGGTTATTTCAGTGTGCTCTACTGTACAGTATGACATTACATCCCCAAATTAGGGAGGTCTTCCCTAAAAATTTACTTCGTAAATGTGTCCTATTTGGGGTTTCAATATTGCCCCGTAAGTAATTTCTCTAATCGTGACGAGCGATCTTCAGCCTGGGATAGCTCCCATTCCCATTGGCGCCAAGGCAGCTAAGGAGGCCTAAACTACACCTTCTTCCTAAGGTACGCTGCTTTTCAAGATTGCAGTGGCTTTTTAGGTTAGGTTAAGTTTGGACTGAACAATGATTCTCGGTGTGTCTGGGGGGAATTTCCCCCCAGATAAAACAAGGTTAGATTTAGCTTGTTTATGGTAAGTTAAGTTAGAATCGGGTGGGATTTTAATATACTTCGATCAACCTGGATATTATTCCATATCTAACTTCGGACTCATGTGGGGGTAAGAGTCATTAGCAACAAGATTAACTCTCATAATTAATTAAATTAAGTTTTTTTTTCTAATAAGAAGTGAAAACACGAAGAAAATTTCAACTAAAAGCAGCTTACCTTTAGGAGAAGGTGTAGTTTAGGCATCTTTAGTTGTCTCGGCACTGCTGCGACTGCAAATATCACAGGCTTGAGGTCGTGTGTCTTGATCGGAGAAATTACTTACGGGACGATCTGGAAACGCCCATAAAAACTCAATTACAGTGGAATATATAGGTTCATGGAAAGGGGGGGAGGCACAGGGGTGAATCCAGGATTTTTTTTAAGGCAGGGGCAAGTGAAGCGAGCTTCTATAGCTGTGGGTTCCAGGGGGCGCTGTAAGGCCCCCCAGAATTTTTTTTGAAAATTAAGCATTTTTAGGGGCATTTTGAGGGCTCAGGAGGGATATTATGCTTTAATTTAATACTGAATGGCAAAACAATATAAAGAAGCTTATGTATCTTGGCTAGAACAAAAATGAGTTGTTTGAAAAATATTTAATTAGGGATTCTACAGTACCCAGTATGTATTAAAAAAAAAAAAAAAAACTGCTAGATCATAATATATAATTATTGATTCCTTCACTCCTGGAAGTTGCAGTGTTCATTTTTAGATGAAACATTTAAAAAATCAAACTAAAACTCTCATTAATGACTTAGAGAGAGAGAGAGACAGACAGACAGACAGAGAGAGAGAGAGAGAGAGAGAGAGAGAGAGAGAGAGAGAGAGAGTGAGTGAATGAGTGAGTGAGAGCTTACTCACTAGAGTCGTGTGAGAGAAGGTCATTTGAAATCAAGCAGCCTATTTTTACGGCTGAATTCATTGATTACTTGCATACTTATTTAGATCTGCAGATATGTAGGCCTACTGGGACAAAAGGGGGGGGCATGGCCGAATGCCCCCCCCCCCATATACGCCACTGCTCAATTGGGACGAAAATGCCATAGGAAAACCTACTAATTTGGGGATATAATGCCATAGAGCACAGTGAAATAACTGACAAATGTGGGTGCAACAAAGGAAAAAATTCCGATTGTACAATGTTATTATGCCAGAAGTGTCACGCAAAACCAGAGTTATAAGACTGTGAAATGTTGTTATGCTAAACATTTTCGGCATCGTCCAAGCTATGAAAGTCAATGTAAGAGTATAGATTCAATAAGAAGGTTTGTAGGAGTAGTAAAGGGTACCGTTAATATGCAGTTATGAAATTGTTGCTTCAGAAAGATCAATGTCACCTTCACACACACACACACACACACACACACACACACACACACACACACACATCTTATCCTTCTATAGGGTAAAATCGCAAAACAGTGGTTGAAATGTTTAGGGATTTTTTTTCCTAATTATGATACAGATCGCATTACAAAATCCTGGTTATAAATTAATAAACAGTATTTAGCAGAGTGCAGTTTAAATGATTACAGTTCTTTCAGTAGTGATAAACACTGGAAGATGTGTGGCTGTATATTGTCACAAATCTACTTCACAGCAGTTACTAATTCCAAAGCCGTCTTATTATAACTCTGACACAGTTTACAAGTACTTTCATCTTAGAAATGAAATGCTGAGAACATGTGACCCAAGCGGTTCACACAAAGTGTTACTCTGTATGCCTGCGCCAAGCCTTGGGTACGGACTCGCCATACAACCTCCATTACAGGTTTCATTGTGGGTTCAAATGAGACTCAAGATAAACTAAGTTGACTCCATATTTCTATGACTTTTGACCCCTTGATCCTGTTGACCTAATCAGATCATTGCCCCTTCATACTGTATCAGTGACAAAAGTTTGGTTGAGATCTGTCAAAGGGTTCAGGAGATATCATGCCCACACCCATATGACCTTGACCTTTGATGCCATAATCTTGTTTACCTGTTCAGTTAATCGTCCCTTCGTACTGTATCACTGATAAAAGTTTGGTCGGAATCCATCATTGGATTCTGGAGATATTGCGCTCAAAGCCACATGACCTTGGCCTTTGACCTCTTGACCTTGCAGACCTAATCATTTCATCATCTCTTCATAATGGATCACTGAGAAAAGTTTGGTTGAAATCCGTTGAAGGGTTCACGAGATATCGTACCCACAATGATAAACTAAGTTGAACCCATATGACCTTGACCTTTGACCCCTTGACCTAGTTGATCTAATCTGTTCATTCTCTCCTCATACTGCATCAGTGACAAAAGATTGGTGGGAATCTGTCAAAAGGTTCCAGCGATATCACATCCAGAAAAGAGTTATGGATGAACATACACACACATGCACCCACACAAGCACACATGGACAAACCAATCACTTAATGTCTCCTCCACCACAGCTGGGCAGAGGCAAAATGAGTTACAGTTGAGATTATATGTGGGTAATTTTATCATCCACTAGCAGAGTCAGAGGAACTAAAAAAAAAATGGCTGATTAATTTGGTGGTTTGTTGCATTAAAAAATACAGAAACAAGAACTGGTGATAAGGTACAGCAAACCCGTCCGTGGCAGTCATTTTAGTGTTGACGTATAAACACAACAGGATATCTGATCAAAGATGTTACGTATAAATTTGAAGTAAATTGGATGACGATTGACAATTTTATGCCCATTTGAAATTTCAGGCCCGACCCACCTGACATTGACCCCCATACAGCTAACTGGTGGGTGACCCCCCTGATGTAATGAATCATATTATAGGATGCAGATTTGAAAGATGCACCTCTAGGTTTTGGCTTCATGTCGATATGACGAATCTGAAAGGAGTTATGACGAAAAAATGATCTTTACCCGTCCCATTTTTTTTCTTTTTTTACATTCTCTGGCCTTACAGCCTAGGCCTTGGTCCAGTTTGGCCCAAAATTTAATCAGGTGATCAGAAGGTCATAGCCCATCATCCCTGTAAGTTTAGTAAAAAATGCACTAGTACTTTTGGTGTAAAGTTGTTAACAGACAGAGAGACAGTGGGACAGACAAACAGACAGATAAACAAACAAACAGACAAACTGAGTGAAAACAATACCCCTCCCAAGCCCCTCCGGGGAGGGGACCGTTTATATATATATATATATATATATATATATATATATATATATATATATATATATATATATATATATATATATATATATATATATATAGTAGTCCCTCAATTATCCAATGTAAAAGGCATATCCGTGTAATGTCCAGATAATGAACAATACAGAATCTCCTCTACTATACCCAGACCCTACCATTACCCAACCTCCAACCTACACCTAACCTGCTTACTTTGGCAGTGTTTTCCGGTCATTCAGGCATATTAAGACATCAAAACACACATAGGAATATCGAAAGTAATGTTTTACACCAAGAAAACCGTGCAAAGAAAAAAAAAATACTAAAAACTAAAAAATACCCTACGTATACACTCTGTATGTACAGTTTTTCATTCATTCATTGCCAGACGCCATGTGTCCCAAACAGGGTGGCCAAGGGCTTTGAGTTAATTGTTTTACAGGGAGGGACACTAATCCTCCACCAACCCCACTTGACACATAGGGATGCCAACAGCATCTGGTGTTCCCAGGCGGTCACCCATCCAAGTACTAACCAGACCCAACGTTGCTTAACTTCGCTGATCGGACGGGAAGCGGTGTATTCAACGTGGTATTTTTGGCAGTGTTTTCCAGTCATTATGCCATATTTAGACATCAGAACATACAAAGGAATATCGAAAATAATTTTAAACCAAAAGAACCATTAAAAAAAAAAAAACACTGAAAACTAAAAAACACCCTACCTATTTACTACTGTATGTTCAATATTCCTGCTAATTTTGGCACTGTTTGCAGGTCAATCTGCCATATTTCGACATTAAAACACTCATGGGAATATCCAAAATAATTTTAAATACCAAGAAAACACTGAAAAAACCTAAAGTTCCCTATCAAAAAACATTCAGCTGGGGTAGTTATCACCCAGTGCATGACAGACAGACTTTGTAACCCGCACACCTCCAGTGGGTGTACAGTTGTCCCATGTGGTCAAGTGGCTAACTTTCACATTTAGCAAAGGTCAAAGAAATCCTCCTCCTCCTCTACTTGCTGGAGCTGAATGATGAGTGGTGACGTGTGGTGCAATGATGGTGGTCTACCCACCTCAGGAGACTGCAAAGTCAGCAGCAACCTTTCATCCAGTGTAGACTCAATGGCTGTTGGTGGTGAGAATGGGCTGGCACTTGTGGGGGTGGCAGGCTTGAAGAGGGAGTCAATCCTGGTCTGATGATAGGACCAACGATTCTGCCAGAGGATGGCAGTGACCCTGACTGCCCAAAGCTCCATCGCCAGGCTCAGTGGCACCAACTCCCTGTCACAGTGCGGGTACTCGATGTACTCCAGCACGTCCTCAAGACGCACATGTAGGGCACTGAGACAAGGAAGTGATAGAGCTGTGGGGGATTGCCAGTCTGGGTCCTCATCCTCGTCCTTGTCAGTGTAACTTTCCTCTTTCATCCCCGCAGAGGCAGTAACAACGATCTCCTTTCGGACATCATCTGATAACCAGGATTGCCACTGTCGTAGTCCAGCCAATCCCTCACGTCGTTGATGTCCATCTGCTTTCCTCCTGTGCAAAGACGGTGGTGGAAATCATCCACGTTAAACCCCTCAAAGTTGTGCTTGGATTCCATTCCCTGGAGGAGACAAGACCAACCACTTTCAAAGGTTTCCACGGAGATTTCCTTCCACGTGTTTGCCCTATTGAGCACTCCAGACTTCTGGTTGTAAAGCTGAAGATCTGCAAGGTCTGCTCCCCATGCGTGTCCTCGGTCCTGTCCTCGTCTGCCAGCACCACCATCACCTCATTGAGGAATCTCATCCAGTACCTTTTCTTTGCAGCCACGATAACACCTTGGTCCAGTGGCTGAATCAGAGCAGTCATATTAGGTGGCAGAGACATGGACCTATCGTGCCCATCATCAGCAACCAAATCCTTCTCAGATGGATGCACGGGGACATTCCAGGAGTAGGAGTGCCTTCACCTTGTAAGAAATACTAAGGACCTCCGTTTGATAACAGATGACCTCCTTGAGGAAGTGTCTGTAGAGCCAATCTCTGAAGATCTTAGGGGCAAGCCTGGCCCTCACAGAATGGTACCACCAACAGGCAGGCAATCCATTAACCCAGGGAGACAACGTGATTGTTTTGCAAGCCCAACAATAACGGGTTTGAGGTGGTGCATGATAAAGATATTCCTTTGTTGTTGGGAAAGCCATGCATGATGAAAGCAAAAATAAATTCAGATTTTGGTAATAACTCTGCTTAGGTTTTTGGAAAAAATGTGAAGTTATATTGTACACCTTGTGGTCATTACTGTATCCCTTTGATTGAAACCACCTCTAAAGTACAGTAAATGTTAACCAAATAATGATGACAGAAAAAGTTGACACAGCAGAGAACAAAAGGAAGAATGTAAAGAAACTTTCGCCATTAATTTGGTCACCCAACTGCTAGGAGGTTGAAACTTCTTTTGTATGATGCTAGTACTGAAGATGTGGAGTATTTACAATCAGTAGATTTTATTTCTGAGAAATATGATATTTGTAAGAAATTTAAAAGAACTCCATATCTAAGCCAGTAGCAAGTGTACCCCTTACTCGGGATTTTAACGAATGTGAAGCAATGGATTTGAAGAAGTGGAAGAGAGCCCAGATTTATTTTCTGCACCTTGTTGATGTTGCCACAAGATTCAGTAAAGCAGATGTTCTATATTGTAAAGATAAGACCATTATTGATGAGGTTATAAGGTTGTGGACTGGGACTGGTTTAGGTTGTCCCCAGAAATTTTTGACAGATAATGGTGGGGAATTTGCAAATCAAGAGTTCAAAGATATGTGTGAGAACCTTAACATTAAAGTTGTTAATACTGCAGGTTACAGTCCTTTTAGTAATGGGCTGTGTGAAAGGAATCGTGCAGTAGTTGATGATATGGTATGGGGAATCAAAGCAGATGAGCCTGATTGTGAATTAGCTACGGCAATCTTCTGGGCTATCCATACCAAGAAGTGTTTACAAATGTGTAATGGTTTCAGTCCTTATCAGATAGTATATGGTAAAAACCCAAAGTTGCCATGTGTATTAGATGATGATCGACCAGCTCTAGAAGGTACAACAATCAGTAGTACTTCTGGGAAACATTTAAAAGCTCTGCCTTCTGCCAGAAGAGCTTTTGTGATGTCTGAGACTTCTGAAAAAGTAAAACGTGCACTAAGACATCAGGTAAGATCATCAGGAAAGGTATTTTCTAATAGTGAATATGTATACTATAAGAGAGATGACGACGGTGAGCGGAAGGGCCCTGGTGTTGTCATAGGCTAAAGTAGTATCCATATATATATATATATATATATATATATATATATATATATATATATATATATATATATATATATATATATATATATATATATATATATATCCATCATCCAATCCTACGTTGCTTCATGAGGAGCGTACGAGCCCGGGACTAGGCAAGTTGGTCCTTACATTTAACCCTATCAGGTTTCGAGGCCGGGCACATACTGTTTGTGTTAGAGTCAGCCACTCTCAAGCTGACCCACATCTTCGCAGCATGCTATTTTTCTTTGATCTTTCTGTGTAAATACTTTTCATGGCAGAATGTTGGTTTTTGTGTCATTTTAAAGCTGAATAGTTGTATTTTATTGTAGTATGTTCAAAAAAGGAGAACAAAGGAAATAAAATGTCAAAATGATGAAGTTAGGCAAAAATAAAAAATTATATACCTTGCCATAGAAAAATATTCGGTAAAAAAAAACTAATAAAGATATGTAAATCTGGTTTAAACCATGCAAAACCACAATAAATTACCTTTGCAATGATATATAGATTATGGTAATTTTTGCATTTTTTGCGCGTAAAGGGAAAGGAAAGAGATGCACTATTATATCTTAGTGTCTGCCGCACATTCGCTTTGCAATCTTTTTTTTTGTTCGGTCAGTGTAAATACACTTTTTATGATAGGATGCTGGTTGTGGTGTTATTTTGAAGCTGAAAAGTTGTACTTTATCGTAGTATGTTCAAAAAGGAAAACAAAGAATATAAAAAGTCAGAGTGACGAGTTGAAGTTAGGCAAAAAACAAAAATTTTATACTTCTGTAGAAAAATACTTGCCAAGAATAAAGTGATAAAGAAACAAAGCCATGAGTCAGACCAGCTGTGAAGTACCCGCCAGGGATAGACCAACCATTCCTTTACATCAACTTCGAGGCTTTTTGTTATAATTCGTAAACGCGATTTATGATGAATATTTTACAAAAAGTTTCTTAAAATGACGATTAAAAGCATCATCGAAATCTCTGAGGTTGGATTTTAAAAGATGATCAAAATAGTCATTTGAATCTCAAAGGGTTAAGATGAGAGTGATCAGCCTCACTCATCCCTGAGTGGCATTACGTGAGCAATAAACGCCAACCATCCCTTGGATATAAACCTTCACTGGCTCAATCTGATTGGAGTGCCGTAATTGCCCACTAAACCACCAGGTGCCAAAATTTGGTTATATGGTTACCATTCAACGTAGTAATGATTTCCTGGTCTTCAGGAAACCATTTGGCTTGTCACTCAGTGTAGAGTAACCCACAGGCAGAAGGAAGAGGAAAGAATGAAAGACATAGAGAAGAGGGGATGTAAAGTCATCTTTAGGCAGAAGGACCAGGAAAGAAAGAAGGAAAGAAAGACAGGAGAGGATGGAAGGAAAGAGGGATGAAGGGGAGGAAAGGGCAGACACCCGAGAGCAGCACTATATCGAGTGAGAGGATGGCGAGCACCTCCAGCATATATAAATGTGTGTGTGTGTGTGTGTGTGTGTGTGTGTGTGTGTGTGTATCAGGGTGTCGCTGTACTTTCCTGAACTTGGTGGAGCATATTCAGGTGATTCTAATGCTAAATCTGAGTTATTAATGCTATATCAACATAGGATCAGTTCTCAGCCATTGCATAGTTACAATTATTAATAATAATATTATAGACAAAAATAGTTAGCTTCATAATTCAGCCATAAGGTGACTGGTAAATGTACCTCCATAATGGTTGAGAAGGGGACCTATGTTGATATACTCAAAATCAACCCTAGAATCACCATCCAGTGTATATATCATCGATCCATCGCCCAACCCTTTGTTGTCCCATTAGGAGTGTAGTTGTCCGGGGCTTGGCTTATGTCCCAACATGTAAGGCAAAGGTGACTTGTCCCACTAGTGGCAATATATGTGCAAACAACTCCAACAATTCCTTTGATTTAAACCATTACTTGCTCAGTCCGGTCAGAGCGCCTTTGTTCTCTAATCCACAAGACGTTGTGTGCTGTTATGGTTACCACCCAATGGAATAAGTGGCTTCCTGACTTACAGGAAACCATTTGGTAAGTCATTCACAGCAGAGTCACCTCAAAGCAGCAGTATATCGAGTGAGTGGATGGTTGACACCCCTGCCTACCACAAACTGTATTACTGAGAAAATAAATAATAACTACGTTGATTAATATACCTGTAGAGAAACAAGAAATTTGCAATATATTAAAATTATTTTAAGAAGACTTGTCTACCTAAGGGAAACATGGCAAGAACAGATTTAACCCGCGGCATCCTGTCGATGTGCATTAACGTCCACACGTTTTGTCACTGCCAATCCCGTCGACGTACATAAACACGAATCAATTGCAAGGTCCCTAATTTGCACAATTTTCAATTTTTGCGAGTGATTTTTGGTACGTAGCCTATACACTGTATAGCCTATACACTGTATAGTGTATGGTGAGTGTAGCCTATACACTGTAGCCTATACACTGTATATACACTGTATATGGCTAGTGAGGGAGTGATCGCCCTCTACCTACACAGATCAAAAGCCCTCGGGAGCAGGGGGGTGGTTGCTTTCTCAGGCAGAGGAACTCCTTGAGAGTGAAATGGCTGGGAAGCATGCCGGCACGTGACTGGCTACAGCATAGCTGGGTCTTTCGGGTGTGGGCAATCAGGCAAGTTAGCTGCCTACTGCGACTGCAACACAATGGCGAGGTGTTCAGGAAGTTAGCCAAAGAAACGTTGATGGACTCTGAAAGAACAATAATGGCCCCCAGTCCCGTGCAGCCCTTAAATGGGCAGGGGGTGCTAAGAATCTCACGGTTGCCTCAATTACAATCTAATTCCTTTGTCAATGCAAAAAATACAATTAAAATTGGTAACTGGAATGTGAGAACGCTAAATCATGACGGTAAAATCGATGAGTTAGTGAAGGTTTTTCAAAATTACGGACTTGATATTTGTGCTCTGACAGAAACTAGATTAACTGGAGTCAATAAGTTGGATTTGGAGGATGGTATACGTTTATTGATATCTGGTCGACAGGACGGAATGCATTATCAGGGAGTAGGATTGTTGCTGGGTTGTAAGGCAAATAAGGCTTTATGTGAGTGGGATCCTATAGATGAGCGATTGCTATACGCACGGTTTAAATCAAATCATGGCAACATCAGTCTGTTTGTGTGTTATGCACCTACTAATGATGCACTCGATGAAAGGAAAGACACATTTTATGAAAAGTTGCAAGAAGGAGTAGGAAGGGTACCTAGACATGATGTTTTGATCTGCGTTGGAGACTTTAATGCAGTAATGGGCTGTTCAGATGAGAGATTTGAGGCATGTATGGGTAAGATGGGAGTTGGTAGTAGGATGAGTGAAAACGGAGTGAGGTTTGGAAGCTTCTGTCTAGCAAATGACTTAGTCATCGGGGGCACACTCTTTCAGCATTGCAGTATACACAAGACAACTTGGGTGTCGCCGTGTGGAAAATATAAAAATCAGATTGATCACATCGCTATCAGTAGGAGGCATAGAAGTTCTCTGCTAGATGTTCATGTTAAACGGGGAGCGGATATTGGTAGTGACCATCAACTCAGCATTGCAAAAATAAGGTTTAAACTTAAAAATCAGAAGAAGGAAAAATCTGGTGTTGGTAGATACGATATTGTTAAGCTTAGAAGGGAAGGAGAAGAAAAGGAGGAATTCAGATTAGAATGCAGAAATAGGTTTTTGGTGTTGGAAACGTTGGAAGAGGGGGAGAGAAGTGTAGATGAGATGTGGGAGGATGGGATGTGAACAAAGTTTTGCATGAGACTGCTGAATGTACGATTGGAAGGAGACATAGATTCAGGAGAAAGAAATGGATATCAGAGGAAACGTGGGATATGATAAAAAAGAGAGGTGAGGATAAATTGAGGAGTGAGATGCAATGCGTTGATGAACGAGAGATTGAATTAGCAAGAGCTGCGTACTGGAGTTTGAATTCAGAAGTAAGAAGGTTAGCTAGGAGAGATAAAAGAAGATGTGTGGATGAAAAGGTTGCAGAGACTGAAATCCTAATAAACAAAAATGATGGACAGAGTCAAAGAATAGCATATGAATCGATTAGAGAACTGAGTGGTAATGCAGGTAAACGCAAGGAAATACCAATTAGAGACAGGGAAGGAAATTTATTGACCAAAGATGGAGATATTAAAAATAGATGGAAAGAGCATTTTGAGACAGTTCTTAATAGACCAATACCACCAGAAGAGGATATACCGTCTGCTCAGGAAGATTTAAATATAGAAACAGGAGAGTTGAGGCTTGCAGAAGTGGAGAAAGCAGTAAAACAGTTAAAGAATAATAAGGCACGGGAGGATGGTTTATTTCCGGAAATGTTTAAAGTGGAGGGGGATAGATTAATAATGATCTTGACCAAGCTATTCAATAAGATATGGGTGACGGGGTTACTACCATCAGTTTGGAAGAATGGTGTAATTGTTAAAGTTCCGAAGAAGGGAGACCTGAGTGAATGTGGTAATTGGAGGGGAATCTCATTGTCACCGATAGCTTTGAAAGTTTTCAGTAGAGTGTTGTTAAATAGGTTGGAGCCGGTGGTTGAGGGTATTCTGAGGGATGAACAGGCTGGTTTTAGAAAGGGACGTGGTTGCAATGATCAGATCTTTATAGTTAGGCATTTGATGCAGCAAGTTAATGAAATGAGAGTACCGTTAAGTCTTTGTTTTGTTGATTTTGAAAAGGCTTTTGATAGTGTTTCGAGAGAGTCTATGGGGAAGATCATGAGACATTATGGAATACCAGAGGAGTTTGTGAGGGTCATTATGAACATGCATGAGGACACATTTTGTAAAGTGATGGTTGATGGTTGTCTGAGTGATTCGTTTGAAGTCAAGTCCGGAGTAATTCAAGGTGGTGTTCTATCGCCTTTACTATTTATATTGGTCATTGATTACATTATGAAACGTGTTGGAACAGAAACCGGTGCAGGTATACTTTGGGGAGAGAACAGGAAACTTTTGGATTTAGATTATGCAGATGATATAGTTTTGATTTGTGATGGGCCAGAAGAGATGCAGAGAGTGTTGGACTGTTTGGTGAGTGAAGGTCGCAAGGTGGGTTTGGTTATTAATTGTGGAAAAACTGAAATAATCAATATGAATATGGAAAATGCGCAGGAATGTGTAATTGGAGGTATGGTTGTAAAGCAAGTTGATAGGTTTAAATATTTAGGTACTTATTTAGCCAAGGATGGTTCTTTGAACTTTGAATTCGAGGAAAGGTTAAAGAAGGCTAATCAGGCAATGGGAATGCTTAAAAATATTTGGAATAATAGCAATTTCTCTGTGCATACAAAAATCAAACTTTATAAGGTAATGGTTAGGAGTATCTTAATTTATGGACACGAGTCTTGGTACAGCACAGTGACTATGGAAAATAAATTCTTGGTGTTTGAAAATAAAGCACTTAGAAGAATATTAGGAGTTAAGTGGTGGGAAAGGATAACAAATAGTAGAATTAGAGAAATAACGGGAGTGCAGCCGATCGATGAATATGTTAGATTCTCACAATGGAAGTGGCTAGGACATGTGTATAGGAGACAGGGATTAGTACGAGGTACACCAGGGTGGGTGGCACCTGGTAGGAGAGGTAGAGGAAGGCCAAAAGAGACGTGGGTGAGGACAATGAGACGGGAAGCTGGAGATGAGTGTTGGGGAGATCTTGAGGAGTTAGCACAAGATAGGATGTGGTGGTGTGAGTTCATCGAGGCCCTATGCATCCCCGAGGGTGCCACAGGAAATGATTGATTGATTGATACACGGGACACCTTCCTCTACAAGATGCCAGGCAGGGACAATGCCTTACCCAGCATGACCTCCTCCTCCCCCCTGCACGCCATTGTCTCAGCAATTCACCTGCTATCAGTGACCTGGCCGGTAAAGCCATGTCATGCCACGGTATGAAATTCAGGGCCAGAGTGATTCCCCAATCAATGACAATGTGGAGGACAAAGATTACATAGCATTGGAGGAAGAAACAGTCAGAAATGATGATCAGGTAACGTGGCAAAAAAAGGTCAGGTATGGTGATGAGTTAGTGAGTGAAACAATGCTTATAATGCCTATATTACCGTTTGAAAACCAATATACTCGCGTACTACATTTAAATTCGTACCAAGTAAATAAATAAATACCGTTTATGAGTGGTGTGAAATAGTTACCCTCCCATAGAACTCATTTTCTTCAGTGCCAGCCTGTTAGAAAACCCGGTCAGGTAAGGAGGTACTGGTACCTGGATTGAGTATTTTAAACCTCAGGTGAGCGATTTCTCTATGAATTTTCGATGTTTCTCACCAAAAGCGGAGGTTTGAGCCAAAAAAAAATGTTTCCGAAAAAGGTCAGGATTGGGGAGAGTCAGTGATGGAAAAGTGGTCGGGATGGGGCGGGTTAAAACTGACTGTCTACATCTGTAATCTACACTATGACCAGAGACTTCAAGTTATTTTTAATGTCTGGTCTCCATACCACACCACACCAAACAGTTATAATAAGTAAATGTTTGTTCTCCAGACAAAGATCCAAGAGATAAAATAATTGTATATGTCTGTGTCAAGTGGGGTTGGTGGAGGATTAGTGCCCCTCCCTGTAAAACAATTAACTCTAAGCCCTTGACCACCCCGTTTGGGATACATGGCGTCTGGCAATGGATGGATGGATGGATGGGTCTGTTCTCCACACCAGGACCAAAGAGTTAAAATAATTGTAAATGTGTGTTCTCCACCCCAAGAACCAAGAGACAAGATAATTGTAAATATTTGTACTCCACGCCAACAGCTTGAGGCCTGTCTCGACCTGGACCAGGCTTAGTGCCAGTGCCTCCCACAGATTCCAACCCAGGATCACCAACAACCACAACCAACACAACCCATATCCCAACTCCTACATTTAATGAAACTCCATTTATTTTGGTTAAAGTAGTATTAGTAGTTGCAATCTCATGCTCATTTTAATGTGAACTCGGTAGACTGCATGCCAACATTACCCTTCTTTCGTGATTCACCCTCCTCCCTCGGGGGTTAGGAAGGACAGTCAGGGACATTTACATAACTGGCCAGCTCCACCACCCACTCATATCGAAGTCACAACATGAAGGTATCCCTCTTTAGCACCTAAGTTTCGGTGCATCTGCCCTAAAGACCTATGGCTGTTGAACGACAGTTATGGAAAATGTTGAATAAAGTCCTATATCATGGTACAGAGGCTACCAAAAACTGGCACTAGGTAGCACTGCCTTGTTTATAACGTATATGGGACCTGGTCAGTAGGAACTGCGAGATCAGGTGGTGGGAGGCATGATCCGGCCCCCTCCCTGGGTGTGGGGATACCCCCCTCCCCAGGTCATCTCTACACCTCCCTTTTCCCCATTGGATCCTGCCTTCTGTGTGCCCTCCCACCCAAACTACCCCCTCTAAGCCATATTGGTTGTGTGTGGCAGACATATTCCCTCCCTTTCCCTCCCTCTTGATTCCCCCAACACTGTCTCCGCCTCCCTATTCCCCCTTATTTCTCAAGGACGTCCCATTCTTTCTCACAGTGAGGAGTGACTTTATTATCTGATGGTCAATTGTGCAGTAACCATTAGACATATGAGAGTGAAATATACCTTTTCTGGTGTGTAAAATCAAGCTCTTCAAATCCATAACACCAAAATTTTCTTTGGTGCAATTTTTTTTTTCTATATACACTTGGGGTAACAATGATTTTTGACGTTCTTTACGATCGATATTGCAATAACCGCAAGTCATATGAGAGTGAAACATACATTTGCAGGTGTGTGAATTCAAGCTCTTGAAATCTGTAAGAAAAAAAATTACCTTGGTGAAAGTTTAAAAATCGGAGCCTTTTGCAGATCTTGTGATGGGGGGGCTGGGAGATTTGCAGTTTTAAGGGTTTATTCTAAATAGCTAAGAGAACACTGAAGATATACTGGTAGTGTTCTTTATATTATAAAGAGATATTCAAGAACTACAATGATGAGCTGCACGGAGGATTTGGTTATAAAAATAGTCTATATCTGAAAGGCAGGTTGTTACAGTAAAATTTGTTATTACGATATATTCAGAACCGAAAGCTAACTGGAATATTAGGGCATGAGCTTATGACTACCAACCTATACGACATGGTAGATTATTAATGTCTAAATATATATTCATTATCCAGCAACATAAATATGCAATAGTTTCAAGATATAAAAATATATTAAACAATAATGGTGTTTTAGAATGCTTAGTTTTAAGGTTATATTCAACATGTTTGAAGATATACTATAATATTATATTACTGTAGAGGAATATATTCAAGAACCAAAAACAAGTACTGTATTGAAATATTAGTTACCTGTGAATCATTCAAGAACCAGCAGTGCCCAGAAAATTAGGGTTTCAAAATACTGTACAGTATATTCAAGAACCAAGAATATCTACCAGAATAGACGGGCGTCATAATACACTCCTGAGCACAGAAGACTACATATATTTAAAATCAAGATGTACTGTAGTATTTGGTTAGTAAGACATATACATATAAACTTGAGGGTATATGGGAATATTATGATGTGCTGATACATTCAGCAACTAGAATATTTATTGAAAGATTTTATTCTAAGGATGCAGGTAACAAGCTAGAAGATATGCAAGAAGATAAGATTTTATATCTTTATTAAAACCAATTTGTAGTGAAATATTATGTAATCAGGATATGTGATAACCAAAAGATATATTTCTTGCAATACTCCGTTATAAGGAAATATCTGAGAACATGAAAAGTTTGGAAAAACATTAGATTACATATATTATTTGAACTGCAGAAAAATATACTTGATGATCAGGTTACAAGGTAAATAAGGAAGATATTACAGTGTTATTGCAGATCTTACATGTAATGACCCAGTGCCCGGTATGGCATAATATTATGAAGTTTTTCAGAATTATATCCTCATTCATTCATATATTGTTTCATTATCCAGCGTTACAGAGTATATTATTATATTGTCACAGTGTTAGCCCCTTCAGCAACAGGACGTCTTTCTAATAGTGATCTTGGTGCTTTTTTTTTTTTTTTTTTTTTTTTAAATCTTAATGGAGACTTTCATGGTTGAGGAGGAAATGGCCACTTGCAAGTTTTCTGATACAAGGAAATTTGAATGATCTACACTAATAATTTTCGTTGTACTAACACAAATCACGTCTAATATGGTAGAAATACCATGTGAAAAACCTCTAACATAATATCAAACACCAAACACCTGTTGAATAATGGCATGCTTCAACTTAAACCCCACATAAGGAAAGTACAGTATCCAGGACCGTTCACCTCTTCACCTTGTTTAAATTTTTTTTTTTATCTTCCTTATTTACGACTACTGAAACATAACATTGCTCAGCTACTACTTGATTGTGTGTCATAGCTATTCAAAGGTATTCATTTATTTATACGCGATTTATGCTGCTACAATGAAAATTACCATTGCCTATTTTTTCTAGTTCCTAGTGGTCCAAAACTCATAATTGGCCAACTCCATCCCATTCATCTTGGCGTTTTTTTTTTTTTTTTTTTTTAATTTACTTTTCCAGCTTATTTTCCGCAGCCCAGTACTAGGTAAAAACAGAAATATTATTTGACATCCCTTCCTCAGCACTGCTTCGTGACTGGCATATTTCTATGTTAGTGTCTTTTTATGGCTCAACATTCAGGAAGGACAGCTGACAATTTTAGGCCAAGTTTGTTGATAGAGCACAGTGGAACTCGTTACCGACCCCTTCAAGGCGAAAAGTTTCTACAAAGCCAAAAGGAAAAAAAAAAAAAAAGTAGCATGCATTATCATGGGTTTATTTTCATCTGTCGGAACTGGGCCACTACCACTACTTTACTGCTAAGTCATAGTTCCAAGTTATTTACTTAGTCCTAGTTATGAGGTAGGAATGAGTCTCCGCTGCTAGCCAAATCAACCCTTCATTCTGGCTACACTTGGCGATCAACTGAGCTAAAACAGGTTAGGGAACTTTGTCGGGTTGGAAGAAACGCCGTGTAGAAAACACGTGATCGTAATGAAGGGTTTAATTTTGCAACACATAACACCCCTACCTCCATGCTCAAAAGACAGAGCCACATCATGTAGGCCTTACCAGCTGCTTTTGCCTCTTAACCTTTTGAATCTGCTGATTAATCTTATATTGCCCTTGCAATATACCCACTACTATATTCAGTTAAGCAGACGCTTTTCCAGCTGAACCAGTTAGGTCTTACCTTCATTAACCACTTGCGTTATTCATATATCTCCTTATGCATAATTACGGCTCTGGTCCTGGTTTGTGTAAATTAAAAAAAAATGATGATGCAAATGATGAGGTGAAAGAGAGACTGTCCAGGTGATTGAGGGTGCAAAAGTGGATATATGTGGATTAAGTGAAACTAAATAGATTTGTGATAGTGTGAAAAACTGAGGGTATGGAAGGGGTTTATGTGTGGGAGTAGGTGAGAATGAAAGGACAAAAGAAGGAGTGTGTATTGTTGTGAGTAACAGATGGGAAGAGAATATCAGACAGTATGGATCAGTTGGCTCTAGCATTGTGTGGGTAAGATTGAAATTTGGACTACAAATGTGGGCAACTGTGTGCGTGTGTATGCGCCAATGCAAGATCGTGCAAGCAGAGTGAGAGAAGAGTTCTGGACAAAGGTGGAAGTGTGCACGGAAAAGTTTGAAAGGAATGAGTTTTTGATTGGTGATATGAATGGAAAAGTAGGGAATGTGAAGGTGGATGGAGTAGTTGGTGAGTGGGGTGTGCCTGCAGAGGTGGATGTGAATGGCAGTGCTTCAGTGGACATTTGTGCTGGGAGGGGGTTGGTGTTAGCCAATACCCTCTTCAGACACAAGATGATACATAGGTAAACTTGGCGAGTGATGAGAAGGGTGGGTGGTGAACTGAATAAACGGAAGGCAATGACTGATTATGTGTGTGTGGATGATAGGATGAGAAGGTGTGTAATGGATGCAAAAGCATATAATGATTGGGGTGATGAGAATCAAGGTCCAAATGAAATGGAGGAATAGAAGAAGTGAAAGACAGGAGGAAGTAGTTCATACAAGGAGGGTGGAAAGGTTACAAGAGGAGGGGAAAAAAGCAGAATATAAGAGAGAAGTGGGGGAGCAATTGGGTAAATATGGATTGGAGCAGATGAGGGACGTGGAAAGTGTGTGCCAGATATTCACAGAAGAAATCTGTGCAGCATGTGAGGTGGTGTGTGGGGTGAAGAGAAGACGAAAAGGGGTGCAGGGAACAGCAGAGTGGAATGATGAGGTAAGACAGTCTGCGGCACAAAAGAAGAAAGCATATAGGAAGTGAATGAGAAACAGGAGTGTGGATGAAGTTGAGAGACACAAGAGTGAGTTATATGTAGAGAGGAAGAGAGAGTGAAAAGATTAACAAGAGAGAGTAAGAAGAGTGTGGACGAGGAATTTGGAAGGAATTTGGGTGTAAAGTGGAGGGAATGTTAAGATAATGTTCTGCAAAGAGGTAAAGAGAGTTAGACTGGGTGTCAAAGAAGTTAGTTGGGGTGTGAAAGATAAAAATGGTAGATTACTAGAGAAGAAGGGAGAAAAATTGAACAGATGGAGAGAACACTTCAAGGACTTGTTGAACATAGAGAATAAAAGTAATGTTAGTGTAAGTGGCTGGGGAATGGCTGAGAGAAGGAGGGATGTGAGAAGAGAGGAAGAAATCAGTAGTATGGAAGTTGTGGAAGCAATGAAGGAAGTCAAAACGGGGAAAGCCCCAAGAATTGATGGACTGTGTCGTTAAATCCTGAAGCATGGGGGGAATATAGCAGTAGAATGGATGTGGAAGATGTGAAGACTTGCCTGGGAAGAAGGTAAATCCCAGAGGATTGGAAGTCAAGTATAATTATTCCCCTGTACAAGGTAAAAGGGGGAAAAGGAGTGTGTGGTAATCATACGGGCATTTTTCTTCCGAGTGTATTAGGAACAGTATATGGACTTAGGGAAATAACAGAGGAATTAGTTGGAGAAGAACGGGGAGGTTTTGGGAAGGGAAGTTGTTGTGTACATCAGATATTCACTCTTAGATATTAAGTGGAAAGTTTCTAGAGAAAGGGAAGAAGTTGTACGCGACTTTCATGGATTTGGAGAAAGCATATGACAGAGTGGATAGACAAGGATTGTGGAAAGCATTAAGAATATACGAAGCTGATGGGAAGTTGTTGAATGCCGTGAAGAGTATGTATGAGGGTGCGAGGGCTGCAGTGCCTGTGGATAGTGAACTGAGTGATTTTTTCTGTTTGAAGGTTGGATTGAAAAAGGGATGCGTCATGTCTCCATGGATGTTCAATTTGTATATGAATGGGGTTATAAGGGATATAATGTAGGGCAGTGGATATTGGAGCGGCCCTTGTGAAAGAGGGCAGTGTTTGGAAACTAGTACTGTTGTTTGCAGATGATATTGTGTTGTGAAGCGAAGACGAAGGGGAGATTCAAAGCTTGGTGGATAAGTTTGGGGGAGTGTGTAAGAAACGGAATCTACAAATGAATGTATGGAAGAGTAAAGTTATGGTTTCCGAGAGAAGTTAAGTCAGTGAGTGTACAGTGAGGTTGGATGAGGAGAAAATGTAAAATGTGAGTGCGTTTAAGTACTTGGGTAGTGTGATGGTAAGGTTGGAAGTTTAGAGGGGAAGTGCTTGAATGGATACAACAAGGACGAAAGGTTGCTGGTTCCTTGAAAGCAGTGATAAGAAACATGGAAGTGAGCATGGAAGTGAAAAAGTTACATGATAGTATTGTGATACAACCTCTAAAGTATGGAAGTGAAGCTTGGGCCTTGTTGGAGAGACAGAAGTCAAGAGTTAGCGCAGTGGAAATGATTTATATGAGAGGAATATGTGGAGTCACTTGGAGAGACAGACTGACAAATGGGGAAGTGATGGAGCGTTGTGGTGTGGATGTGGATGTGATAGGGAGCTTCAGGAGAAACACACTGAGGTGGTTTGGCCATGTGGAGAGGATGGAGAGTGAGAGACTGACAAGGAAAGTGTATGTGAGTGAGGTGGAGGGGAGGAGAGGGAGGGGGAGGCCACGGATGAGACGAAGGGGTGGAGTGGAGAGGTAAATGAGAGAGGGGGTGTGTGAGCTGAGACCAGGGCAGTAAATGGCGGGGGACAGAGAGACATTGAGGCGTTTTGTTTAGGGCCACCCCTTACAGGATTAAGGCTTCTGGCAATAGGTAGATAGATTATTATTATTATTATTATTGTTATTATTATTATTATTGTTGTTGTTGTTGTTGTTGTTGTTGTTGTTGTTGTTCTTCTTCTTCTTCTTCTTCTTCTTCTTATTATTATTATTATTATTATTATTATTATTATTAGCCTAGCTACCTCCCTACCAGCCAACTAACATACTGTTTACTCTCCCACCTACCAACCAGCCAACTAACCTGACCTACCTATATACCAGTCAACCAACCAACCAACCAACCTGTTGTCATACCTACCTAACTACCAGTACCTACCAACCAACCAACCTTCCTACTTACCCACCTGTTTACTACTACCTACCTACCTACACAGTATTTTTTTTTCTTTTTTTCAGTTATAATGAATGGGGGAAGGAAAAACAAAGGAAAAATAATAAGTCCATGTGCCTAAAGGCATCTTCCATTCATGAAATACTTATAACAATTGGATTTAAAATCGAGAGGATTAAATGTATGTGGGAAGAAACTCCCAGGAAGTGAATTCCAGAGAGTAGTATTTCTGGGGATAAATTAATTTTGATAAGCAGAGGTTCTGCATTGTTGGGGAGAGAATGTGAGTTCATGGGCGCTCCCAGCTGCCCAAGTATTTCGCGAGAAAATGTGAAGGAAAGGCACAATTGAAGCCAGTTCGTTAGAGCACTTACGGTAAAAATATCGATATAATAGTGCTAAAGAAGCAACATCTCTGCGTACTGATAACGGAGGAAGGTCTTGCGTTATGGCAGGATTATTTATTAATCTAATGGCTTTATTTTGAATTTTGTCCAACTGCCTCAATGCAACCACTCCACATCCACTCCACAGTGGTGAACAGTATTCGATCTGAGAACGCATATGACTTTTGTATATTGTGGCCATCTGCTCGTCAGTGAAGAACTCACGAACACTGTACATAAGTCCCAGTTTTTTAGAAGCATTTTTACAAGGGATATAGCATAAGCTGTCCAGCTTAGGTTGGGGTTTAGAGTAACACCTAGGATACCAATTATAATGGATATGGGAATATTGACATCATTTAAAATTATGAGAGTCTGAGGGATTCTTTCTATTGAAGAAATTAATGTATTTAGTTTTCTGAGCATTAAATGAGACCAGATTTTTTTTCCCCATTGATTAATTTTAGAAAGGTCCTGGTTCAGAGAAATTGCTGTGTTTATCTGGGAATTAAATATATCAAATTGTGTAAAGGAGGTACTAAATGTGAAAGAACTATGAAGGGTCGAGTCATCAGCATAAGAGTGTATTGGGTTGTGCGTGACAGATAGGAGGTCATTTATATGAATGAGAAAGAGGGTTGGCGCCAAAACTGATCCCTGAGGTACGCCAGCATTTATGGAATGAAACTGAGAACAAATTCCATCTACCACGACCCGTCTTTTTCTACTATGAAGGAAAGAACAAAATGAGGAACCAGTGATGCAAGGCCATAGTGTGACATCTTAGACAATAAGGCCTGGTGCCATACTCTGTCAAATGCTTTTGAAATATCAAGTGCTACTCTGTGTGTTTCACCATGTTGGTCTATTGTTTTGTTAATCTGATGGGTAAGAAGGCAAAGAATATCTACAGTTGAACGTTCCTGACTAAATCCATACTGCCGATCATTGATCAATTTATTGATTTCTAGATGTTGACTATTTGTTTGTTATTTACTGTCTCAAAAACTTTACCGAGAACGAAAGTTATTGCAATTGGTCTATAGTTTGATGGATAAGAAGTTGTCCCCTTTTTAGGAACAGGATGGATATTTTCTTCTTTCCAAGGGGCTGGAAAAATTGAGGTATGGATGCATAAGTGGAAAAATTTTGCTAATATAGGAGCTAACACTGAGGAGCAATTTTTAAGTACTATTGAAGGAATCTTATCTGGACCAGTGGCTTTGTCTGCTGATAGATTCTGTAATACGCCTTGTACGTGTCTGGCGTGAATCATGAAAGGAGGTATTTGAGCGGAATCAAAATCAAGTACAGGAATATTATGATTATCTGAATTTAGAGTTAAGTTTGTTGAAAAAATTTCAACAAGAAGGTTGTCTTTTCCGTGTGGGTTACTTACTAGATTTCCATTGTGGGACTGTAACGGTGGAATGGAAGAGGTGGTAGTGAAGTTAGTTTTGAATGAATTAAGGGTTGACCAGAATATTTTGTTATCATTTGGATTGTTTAGTAGTTTGTTAGCTTGTCAATGAAGAAAGTTTGATTTAGAAACGTTGATAATAGTTTTGGCATGGCTTCTGAAATTTTTATGATAGTTAAATGCTTCTTAGGTTTTGGTCCTTCAATAAGTGTTATAGGCTATTGTTTTATGTTCTGTTACTCTAGCACAATTATGGTCAAACCATTTAGGAGAATTACATCTTTTTCTGTAACTATGATGGGGAATGAATGTTTCCATGTCGATTTTAATGAAATCCTGTTTGTGGCCCAACGTGGAATTTGCATCATGGGAGAAAAAAGGAGGTCCAAGGAACATCCATGAGAAAATTTTGAAGTCCCTCCCAGTCTGCCCTGTCGTAGTGCCATTTAGTCATTACGACAGGTTCAGAGCAGGAGGGTGTGATAGGTGTGAAACTGGTGGCTTGAATCAGACAATGATCAGAGGATCTGAGTGGGGACTTCACTTCGACATTATAATTATCTGAACTGGTTGTTAGAAACAAATCCAATAGGCGGGGATTTTGATCGGGATTGTCTGGTACATGGGTGGGTTGACTGACTAACTGGGTGAGATTAAATGAGTCTGCAAATAGTTCACATTCAAGACCAGAGTCATTAGTTCTGGGTGAATAAGTGAACCATTCGACATTATGGACATTAAAATCACTCAGAATAGTAATTTCTAATGCAGTATTAATGTTGAGGACACTTAGTTGTCAATACAGAGAGTCAAATAAACTTGGCTCTGAAGGGGCATTAGGGGAACGATAAACACAACAGAAATACTTAATTTTACCAAAAGAATTTAATTTGTATATGGAATAGACGAAATAAGGACAATTAAATTTAGTAATCTCCAGGGCAATTTCTGATTTAGCAAGGCAACATACGCCTCCGTTGGGTCTGAAATTTTGAATCAAGATATAACCAGGAAAATTAAATCTAGCAAAATCAGAGGTGGAGCTTACTTGTGTCTCTGTCAGAAATAGCAGATCATGAGATTCAAACTGGAGGAAATTTTGAACAGAGTTGATGTTGGAGTGAAGTCCCCTAATTTTGCAAAAGAAAATTTTAATGCACTGACGAGCAGATTTAGGGTGCCGCAACACTGGAGGTGGCACAGTCACTTGATGACGACCGGGAAGGCCCTGTGCAGACAACCCAGCCCTGTCGGTGGTGGTCATCCGAGAAACCACCGCACTGATTCCCAGTATAGCAGCAGCCATGGTTCTTTTTATGGAGGGAAGAACAGGGATGTGTTGTGGAATGTGTATGATATGTAATGACAAGGTCGGTGTTTTTTGGAGAGAGGATAGCTGGTTTAAGGTAATGTAATATAATGTGGATGTGTGTATTGTGTAAAGAGGGCAGCCTGATGCCCTTCGCTGTGTGAGGCAGAAAGTTGTGTAACCAGCTACCAAGGCCTAAGAGAGAAAATGGAATCCAGGCTATTCCTTGAGTCTCCCGTAACCTTGGCGGTAGTACTTCCCTGGGCAGGGCTGCCTACCCCTACTACACACTAGTACCTACAGCCTCCCAGTCATCATTCTGTCTGTCTGTCTGTCTGTCTGTCTCTGTCTCTGTCTCCGTCTCCGTCTCTGTCTCTGTCTCCGTCTCCGTCTCTGTCTCTGTCTCTGTCTCTGTCTGTCTGTCTGTCTCTCTCTCTGACTTACACCGCGCTGGGGATTTATGTAATTATATATTTGTACACATGTAATTAATACTGATTTTGGCCTCTTCTTAATCACTTAATTCTCCATTCTTTTCGCCTTTTTCATTAGCAGCGTAATGATCCATTTCTGTTATTATTACCAATTCCCTTCATCACTTTTTGCTCTCCACTTTTTCCTTTCTCATTTCCTCCGGCCATCGTTTTACTTTATTGCATCTCTAAATTTCAATACACACACACACACACACACACACACACACACACACACACACACACACGCATGTGTGCACGCAATAAGGACAGAGGCAAACGGTACTCACAGCGTACATACACGTTCCAACTAAAAACATTAAAACCAAACTGATCGAAAGTAGTAAGGAATCATGCAGGATTTTTTTTTTCTGTTTGTTATCTCGTTTTCCTTTCCCCAAAGGTAAACAGGTAAACAACATCAGTAATTCATAGAGAGAGAGAGAGAGAGAGAGAGAGAGAGGGGGGAGGGGAGGGGGAGGTGTCTGCCCTCCGTAACCATCTGAGGGGTTGTGGGGCAGAGGTTTACGTTGTACAGCAGCAGTCTTTATTTCTTTGCTTGCCTTGTAACCCACCTCTCCCTCATCATCCTTGCATCTAGATACATGCATATGTGTATATGCTTTCACTGGTAAAGGGTGTATGTGTATATATAATCAGTACATCAAAATATATTCTCTTGTTTTTTTAACGCAAGAAGGAAGGAACAAATGGCTGAAAGCCTACAAGATTGGTTTTTAGTTGGCGTAGTAGCAATATTCACATATAGTAGGCTATCTCAACCGTTCCTATGTTTTATTTCGGTATTTTCATACTACAGAATGCTATATGTTTGTTTTTCATTAGCTGTGGCTCATTGTTTGGATGTTGGAGAAATCGTGTTTTTTCTTCACATTATTTCTTTGAACAGCGTAAGAATAAAGTAATAAAAAATAAAACTGGACCTCTTTGCGACTACGTTGTCTTTGTGGTCTTTGTATCTCTGTAACTCCATCCCCTGCCTCACTTCTCGCTTCACTCTCCTCATCCTACCTCTCTCCTTCCCACTGTTACCCTCTAGTCCTCCCTTCCTCCCACCCCCATTAGCACCAACACCGTGACCCCCATCCCCCCCCCCCAATCTCCACCCCCTCCCTCTCTTTCACGACCTTCCTCTGTCTCATTTTTTTAAACTCTCCCTCTCCCCATAACTTTAGTGCTCCTCCATCTTAGAGTTGCCTTATTAATGTTATCCTTCACTCTAATCTACCTCCCCCTCCTTCTCCTCCTCCCTCTCC
The DNA here is from genome assembly GCF_032717465.1 of Coenobita brevimanus. Lineage (NCBI taxonomy): Eukaryota > Metazoa > Arthropoda > Malacostraca > Decapoda > Coenobitidae > Coenobita > Coenobita brevimanus. The sequence goes on from NC_136986.1 coordinate 14,814,028, forward strand.
CACTTCTTCTTCTTCTTCTTCTTCTTCTTCCTCATGTTTTCCTTCATTTTCTATCTGTTTTCTCTTTCTTTTCTTTTTCTTTATTCTTTCTCTGTTCTTTTCTTCTTCTTTTCTTTCCTTTTTCCTTTTATTCTATTCTTTTCTGTTTTTATTTTTATTTTCATTTTCTTTTTCTTCCTCTTCAACTTCCTCATATTCTTAATCTTATTCTTATCTTCCTTTTTGTCGTCGTCATTGTCTTTGTCGTTGTCCATTTGTCGTTTTTCTTTTACTTTAATTCCTTTGTTTCCCTATATTTGCTTTTTAACCTGTCCTTCCGTGTTCAGTCTCCTATATAAACTTTTCATTCTGCCTTCTCTCCATTTTCTTCCTTGAGTGTACTCTTCTTTCCGCCTCTTCCCCCTCTTTCCTTCTCTTGCCATACCTTATTTCCGTAGCTTCACTCTCTTGTTGACACTTCTTATTTCCCTCTCTCCAATTTCTCTTCATTCTTCCTTTTTACCCATCCTTTGTCTTTTTGTCATCTCTCTCTCTCTCTCTCTCTCTCTCTCTCTCTCTCTCTCTCTCTCTCTCTGTTCTCAACCACCCTTTACATTCACCTTTCTTCTTTTTCATTTGCTATTTTCTCTTTCCTTCCTCTCCTATTCTCCCTCCGTTTTTCCTCTCCCACTTTCTTACTCTTTCTCGTATCTCCCTTCTCCCCTCCCCCCCTCCTCTCTCCTTCCTTCTCCTTCACCACATATCCCCCCCCCCCAAGTCTCTGGCATTTTTCCCTCCCTGTGGTCGCTCTCCCTCCCACACAAAAGGTCACGCCACCCGTACAGGACACAACCCATAGACACAACCCACACTAAAGTGAACCTGTGTGTGTGTGTGTGTGTGTGTGTGTGTGTGTGTGTGTGTGTTTAGTATTTTCCGGCACCCAGCTTTGGCCGTAAACTAGTGAGGCCATTTACGATATTGGGTAATTATGTACCCCACACCGACAGAAGGCTGGTTCGCGGCAGCCTCAGACGTCGCTACTTGGACACCTTATTGCCCACTATTTCCTTTGTGATATGCCATGGATGTCTGATGAAGATCTGGTGGTGTGGCATTAGCGGATGTACATGTACGCAGTGGATCAGGTAGGTAGAGGATTGAGAGACACAGTCAGGGCAAAAGTTGGTCTGTTTTTCACCAATTCTGATCTGACTCACTGTGATATGACAGTGACGGCCATGAAGTGGAATAACTGGCCAACTTATATCCCTTAATGTATTTACAGTAAACAAGAAAAGCATCCATACTCTAGCTGTACTTACCACCCTAAAACGTAGAGCGAAGAGCTTTGAAATATTGTATTGTATGTCCTAAACTGAAATTGTGAACCATAACTGTTTTCAACAACTACTGTAAAACAATATGGCATCGGATTCGATCTTTAGTTACTCAGTTACCAGACATTCTGAATAATGAAAAACATCCTCACTTTGGACAAATTTCATCGAATCTGTGGGCAATGTAGGTGTTTTGTTGATGCAGGTGCTCAACACAAACAAAACTCAGAATACAAGATTTAATAAAACAGAAAAAGTGTAAATAAAAACCAAAACAGTTATCTGTATTACACCATAAGCAAGGATAAAAACATGAAACACGAATAGGCTACACTGACCAGTACCAACATACCAACAAGATCAAAGGTAATTACATTCACTATATTGTGCTGACATACATTATACTGTACATAACCCTCTCCATCACAAACCACAAGGCCACTATACATTTATGAATATGTATAATACTTACTCTTCAATGAAAAATGGGAATGCTGGCCTGCCTCATTCATATTTACTTTTCGACATACTGAACGGATAGATCTGGTAATAGACCCTATTCTGAGTGCTGGAATTGGTTGAGAGAGAGAGAGAGAGAGAGAGAGAGAGAGAGAGAGAGAGAGAGAGAGAGAGAGAGAGACAGAGAGAGAAGGGGCGGGGGGAGATGGGGGAGGTGGGCATTTCACTGCATGGAGGGAGGAAAGGAACAAACAAAAGAATGAAGAGTTTCTAGACGGAAGGAAGGGAGGGAAGAAAGATGAAGTGAATGTGAAGGAAGCGAAGGAGGAAAGTGAGAATGAAGAAACGTCTAGGGAAGGAGGAAAAAACGAATAATGTGGAGGGAAGGAAGAGGTGAATGACGAAAAGAAATAGTGACTGATGGAGTGAAATATTGATAGAAAGAAAGTCGAGGGAGGGGCTAAGGAGGGGTTTTGGAGGAAGGGCTGGAAGGAAAAAAGGAGTATGTGAGAGAAGGAGGGGAAGAAAAACTTCGGGGGAAGATGGAGGCAGAGAGAGAAAAGAAAGATTGGAGGGAGGTGGAAGGAAGGAGGAAGGAAAGAAAGAATGAGAGAAAATGGAGGGCTACATGGAACCAGGAACGATAGCATGGAGAGAGGAACTGGAGGAAAAAAAAAGATGAAGGGTAAACGAAGGGAGATGGTAAAAAGTGGAAACAGCAATACTATGAAATCGGCCCTCAAAGACAATATCTGCCTAGCACAGAAGTCCTTAAGGCAGGCCGGGGGGCGGTAAAGAAAGATTGGAGAGAACAGAGGGAGCATGTGGGGGTGGAGGGAGAGGCAGTGGTGAGTGAGAAGGGAGAAGGGAAGTATGTGAGAGGAGGGTAAGAGGAAGGGGGCTAGGCGAGGAAGAGAGAGAGAAAGTAGTAAAAAAAAGAATAGGTGATGAGAGAGGGAAAGGTACAAGGGAGTACAAAGGAAAGCAAACAGGAACAGACCTATTGGTCTTTTCGTGGCTGTTTGGTATAGGGAAGGTTATAACTAACAAGACTAATATATCAGCTAGAAACAAGGATAGGAAAGCAGGAAGACTCCCCTTCCCCCTCCACCCACCAAACTCTCCAGCCGAAGGCGGAAGAAATAGTGAGAAGGACCACCATACAGCATAGAAAAACTATCATGGAAATTTCATAGGAAAAGGGAAAGGAAATTTTATTATAGCTTCACACTCTACCTTAAAGCGAGAGTAACATTAAGTGAGCATTATTTACTGATGTTGTTCAGCAGTTGTAGCTTCCATGCTCTGAAAAGGAAACAAAACAAAACATGTCCCACATAAATGTGTTATTCAGGAATGAAGGTACTTAGCTGGGGGTCAGATGAAAGACATTTATCGAAGTGATTTTTAAGGGTTAGTATTGTATCACAGTTTACTTCTTTTGAGGGCAATTTGTTCCATCTATTTACAACTCTGTTAAAGAAAAAAATGCTTAGCTTCATGTGATATAAATCGTTTGCCAATAATTTTGTGCCTATTACCTCTAGTGTACTTGAGCAATCAACTGTGAAATATTTATCGACGTCCATATCGTGTTCTTTGAATATTTTGAATACTTGAATTAAATCTTCTCGTATCCTCCATTTAGTTAGGGTAAAGAGATTCACAGCTTCTAAACGTTCCTCGTTTGGTTTATTTCTCAGTCTAGGTTCTACATCTGTCAACCTTTGCAGTAATCTTTCAAGTTTCTCCACATCCTTTTTATAATACGGTGATCAAAACTGAACTCAAAATCCCAAGTGCAGGCGTACTAAGGAATTATACAAAGTGAAGCCAGTAATATCGGATTTATAATTGAATGTTCTATCTATGAATCCAATCAATTTATTGGCTTTTTCCACAGCTTCTGAACATTATTTGCTTGTTTTCAAATTATTTTTTATTATAACTCCTAAGTCTTTTCCATGGTTTCCCCTATTAAGGTGGACATTATTCATGTAATAGCTAGCTCTTACATTTTTACTGCCATTGTTTAACACTTTCCATTTATTAATACTGAAATCCATTAGCCATGTTTGGGTCCAGTTAAACAGTTGATCAAGATCTCTCTGAATTGCCTGTCTCTGCAGTGCTGTATCTGCTTTGTTACCTATTTTAGTATCGTCAGCAAATTTTCAAATCTTACCACATAATCTTTCATCAATATCATTTATTCATATTAAAAGAAGAATAGGACCTAACACTGAACCCTGTGGTACTTCACCTGTAATGTTTATCCAGTCTGACTCTTTTCCATTTATTACAACCCTTTGCATTCTTCCGGTGGGCCAGGCGGAAGGAGAGGTGAGAGGAAGTAGAAGGGGTGAGGGAAAATGGAAAGAAGGAAGTGATGAAAGGTGGAGGATAAATTGAAAAAAAATGGGGGGAGAGAGAAGGAAGAAGCATGGATGGGTAAGGAGTGCAGTCCAAGAAAGATTAACCCCTTAACTGTGGGGCATCAGTTTCGTGATGCTCGGGCACAATGGATCATACTGCGGGGCGTCACTTTTGTGATTCTGTGTTATTTTGAATTATCCCGGATTTTCAAGTGGTGGCTTGTATCATCTATCAGTACTGCCAATGTCCAACACTAGTCAGCACCCCAAATCTCATCTGTACTCCCATCCATTGTTGACATTTTAGCGATTTTCCCCCGTTCCTGACTCTCCTCCCTACCTCCCCTCCATTACCCTGTCCTATCACCTCCAATTGAATGACTTCAGTGACAATAAACTAATACTACTGAAGGAAACTTATGGATAAAGACTCCAAGATATATATAAGTGTTATATAGTAATAGAAATATAAAGTGTGAGGGGTTTTATGAATAATAAATGACAGAATACCGACAGCGAACTAGCACAAGTGGGAAGGTCATACGTGCTCGTAATTTTCATTGCTTTCACAGTGGTTTTTTTTTGGAGTATGGATCCCAAACTATTTGATACTCATAGAGTAGTGTTTATAGTGTTAATATCTGGCTGTGGTAATCATATTACGGGTTGTCAGGAAGTGTAAAGTGGAGCCTTCGTTACCCAACTTCAGAGGTCTCCACAAGTCCTACGGTAATCGATGAAGGCTCAACAAACACCCCAGGTGAAAGCTGAATGTATGTGCCATAAGCATATTTAATTTTAATATTCTAGGACTAATAACTGATTTTTGACAAATATTTTTTGAGAGTCTGTCGGAGTCCGAATACGCGGGACATGCAAAACATTGGGAAACATGCCCGCGGTGTAAGGGTTAAGGGTGGTGAGAAAGGGAAAGAGAAGAGAGAGGAGGGAAAAGTTGAGAAAGAGGTGATGGAGAGGAAGGAAGGGTTTTGTTAGGGAAAGAGAGGGGAAGAGCAGTAGAAAAGTGAGTGATAAGAGAGTGATATGGAAAAATAAAGGGTGAAGGAAGAGTGAAGGGAAGGTGTAGGGATAAAGGAAAGAGAAGAAAGGGCACTTCAGGATATTGAGAAATGGTGGAAGACCGATGGACAGAAAGGGGGGAGATAGAAGGGAGAAGAGTGGGATGAGAAAGGACAGAAATATACAGGATAGGAAGAGAGAAATGAAAATGGAAAAGAGAGAGGGAAGAAGTAGAGGGAGAGGGTGAGAGAAGAAGGGGGAGAAGGGGAGAGAGAGAGAAGGAGAGAATGAAGGGGAAGAGCTGTAGGAGAAAAGGGAGAGGAAGGGATGAAGGAAATGAGGGAGAATGTGATGGGTGAGCATGGGAGAGAGAGAGGAGAGCGGCAGGGGCGATGGATGAAGTGGTAGTGAATGTTGAGTGGTAAAAGATGGAAGGGGAGTGTGTACTCGTATGAAGATGAGTGGTAGAAGTATTCTGAAAGTAGGAGGAAAGGGGAAGGTGTGGTAAGAGAATTGAGAGGGGATGGAGAGACGTGATAAGGGTGGGATCTGGTAAAGTGGAGGGGGAGATGGAGGGGGAGATGGAGGGGGGTGTATGAGTTGAGGAAGGATAAAGGTTAGGAGTGACAGAGGAAGAACTAAGGAAGGAAGGTGATACGAGAAGGGTAGAGAGAGGGAGAGGTGAGGAGATCACACTTACTGAGAGAGAGAGAGAGAGAGAGAGAGAGAGAGAGAGAGAGAGAGAGCAGAGGAAGTAGAGAAATGTTGAGGGAACAAAGGATAGACGGTAAGAGAGAAAGTATTTGAAGTATTTGGTAAAGTATTTGAAATTGAAATTAATAAACACATAGATGGACACCTTGAACCCAACAACTAAATTAGTTATAGACAACATGGTTTTTGCCATGAAAGATCCGCCATTGACATAGTCAGTCACCTGACTCACACCATCCATCAGTCAATTAACCAACATGGAGAAACTCATGCAGTAGCACTTGATATTTCTAAAGCTTTGGACAGAGTGTGGCACCATTCCCTGCTATCCAAACTCCCTTGCTATGGACTAACGTCTTTTGTTTCTCTGCTTTCCTCACATCTCAGCAAAAGAAAACTAAGAGCAAAAGTAGGTGATGTATATTCCAATTTCCCTTCAATTAACGCTGGCGGGCCACAAGGTTCAGTTCTGGCGCCAACCCTATTCCTGGTTCACATTAAGAATCTCTTATGTCAACCATAATCCCATCCAATCCTCAGCAGATGACTCAACACTTCACAGTTCATTCACCTCAAACACCCATTCACAAAGTTTGATATCTCTAACTCACAACTCAGTACAGCCATCTCCATAAATCAAGACTTACGTGTATCTTGGATCAATGAATGGGGACAAAATACCCTCGTCTCATTTAATGCTAGTAAAATAAAATATATACAGTTTACTAATAGACAGTTATTGCCAGATTCATATATTACCTTCACTGCCACTAGTATTCCTGTCTCCAAAAAGATTGAAATTCTCGGTGTTTCACTTAACAATGCCCTCAACTGGACCTCTCATGTCACATCACTTACTAAACCTTCCTCATAGAAACTTGGATTACTGGACAGAGTTTGTAGTTTCTTCACTGACAACCAGTTAGCTATAGTTTATAAGAGTCATGTGTGCTCTCAGCTGGAAGATTGCTCACCCTTGTGGAATGGATGTGGAAAGGTTGTACTAGAACAACTAGACAAAATTCAGAACAAAGCTGTTAGAGTTACTAATAACCCTGTTTTTACAAATAAACTACCTCCCCTAAACGTAAGAAGAAATGTTGCCTCTCTTGCATCATACAGATAATTTTATGGCAATTGCTCAGACGAAGCTGCATCCATTGTGCCATGTCTCCATGCCTTTCTCTGTCTTACAAGGGCATCTGGTAACGCTCATGACTGGAATATCACATTGTCATATAACAGAACTTCCGCCTATCAGAAATCTTTTATTCTCCGAACTACATCTCTTTGGAACTCGCTTCCCCAGAGTTGTTTCACCTCAAACTTCAACCTACAGCTGTTCAAATCCAAGTGTTACAGATTTTTCATGAATGGAGGACACCAGTAACCTGGTGTATGGATTATTTTTTTTATTCATTTGTTTTTCCTTCCTCTGTTCTGTATTGAAAAAAAAAAAAACATAATTCTCAACCGCATCATAATCCTCACCTGTTTCGTAATCCTCACTATCATCACCTAAGTTATAATGCTCACCTGTATTACAATTCTCAGAACATCACCCAGTGCTGGCTTGAACGGGGCATCAGCGGGTAGTTTCCAAGCAAGAAGCATTTCCAGTAAACTCTGCTGAACCAGATACAAGGACATGGTTCTGTTGTTTGTGAAGTGCTTGGACACTGTTAATTAGGCATTCAGCAAACCTCAGACGTATGCACGCCTTCAGTTCTGGTGTGTAATTAGTTTTTTTTTTAATTAGTTTAAAATTATGTCTTTTTGCACTTTATTTCACATAGTTCAGTCGTAGGGAAAAGACAACATTACGGCTGTACATGCTTCCCATTCCGCTTCTTCGTGAGCAGTCTCAGATTCTCGTTCAGTCTGTTGCTAAAACTCAGTACAGGAAGTGGAAAGATGGAAATTTTAGGCCAAGTTGGAATAGAAAGAGTGCAGTTGGTCACTCTCCCCATAGCATTGGACTATGTCGTTTAAGCATGAGCTCATATGCAACTAATTGGACAGTTGTAGTAGATGGAAATATATGCTCATCTGGATGTGAACCCGCTTGTTTGCAGGTTGAAGTTTCCTTTCCCTGCAGTTCACTATCCTTTTCTGGGGGTAGGGGAGTTTTTCAAGAATACTCCCCCAGTATCCCTGCTTGTTGTAAAAGGCGACTAAAAGGGCTGGCGGAGGGTTAGTGCCCCTCCTCGGAAAACATCTAACTAAAAAAACAAACAAGAAGCCTCGGACAAGGACTGACCTAACGATGACGACCCAGGACCGGACAAAGGACTTGGTAATGGCTACATGGAATGTAAGAGGAGCGAATGATGAGGTGAAAAAGAGAGAGATTGTCAAGGTGCTTGAGGGTGCGAAAGTGGATGTATATGAAATAACTGAAACAAAATGGAGAGGTGAGAGTGTGAGAGAATGGGCGTATGGATGGGGTATATGTGCAGGAGTAGGTGAGAATGAGAGCGCAAAGGAAGGAGTATGTATGTGAGTAAAAGATGGAAGAAGAGCATAAGACAGTATGGATCAGTTGGGTCAAGGATTGTGTGAGGAAAGTTGAAAGTAGGAATACAAATGTGGGCGATTGTGTGTGTGTATGTGCCAACGCAAGATCGTGCTAGCAGAGTGAGAGAAGAGTTCTGTACAAATGTGAAAGTGTGCATGGAAAAGTTTGGAAGGAATGAGAGAGTGTTTTTCATTGGTGATATGAATGGTAAAGTAGGGAATGTGAAGGTGGAAGGAATAGTTGGTGAGTGGGGTGTGCCTGCTGAGATAGATGAGAATGGGAGTGCGTTAGTGGACATTTGTGCTGGGAGGGGGTTGGTGATAGCCAATACCCTCTTCAGGCATAAAATGATCCACAGGTATACATGGCGAGTGATGAGATGGGTTGGTGGTGAACTGGATGAAAGGAAGGCAATGATTGATTATGTGTGTGTGGATGAAAGGATACGAAGATGTGTAATGGCTGCAAGAGCGTATAGAGTTAGGGGAGTGGACTTTCTGACCACTACTTGGTGGTGGCCAGAATTAGGATCCAACTAAGATGGAGGAATAGAAGAAGGGAAAGACGAGAGGAACGAGTATTTGTAAGGAGAGTGGAAAGGTTACAAGAGGATGAGAAAAAGACAAAGTACAAGAGAGAAGTGGAGGAACGATTGGGCAATATGAATTGGAGTAGATGGGGGACGTGGAAGGTGTGTGCAGGATATTTACAGAAGAAATCTGTGCAGCATGTGATGTGGTGTGTGGGAGGAAGAGAAGACGGAGGGGGTTGCAAGGAACAGCATGGTGGAATGAAGAGGTGAGACAGGCTGTGGCACAAAAGAAGAAAGCATACAATGAATGGATGAGAAATAGGGGCGTGGAAGAAGCTGAGATGCGGAAGAGAGAGTTATATGTAGAAAGAAAGAGAGAGGTGAAAAGACTAGTAAGAGACTGTAAGAAGAGAGTGGATGAGGAATTTGGAAGGAATTTGAGTGGAAAGTGGAGGGACTGTAAGAAAATACTCTGGAAAGAGATGAAGAGAGTAAGACAGGGTGGAAGTGAGGTTAGCAGGGGAGTGAAAGATAAAAACGGTAGATTACTAGTGGAGAAGGAAGAAGAAGTGAGTAGATGGAGAGAACACTTTAGGGAATTGTTGAACATACAAGATGGAAGTAATGCGAGTATAAGTGGCTGAGGAATGGCTGGGAGAAGGAGGGAGGTGAGAAGACAGGAAGAAATCAGTAGGATAGAAGTTGTGGAAGCAATGGAGAAAGTTAAACTGGGGAAAGCCCCAGGAATTAATGGAGTGTGTGGTGAAGTGCTGAAGCATGGGGACATAGGCGTACGGGCCAGGGGGGCTGGGGGGGCTGCAGCCCCCCCAAGATATGGGCAGACACAATTTTTTCGGGCAGAGTAGCCATTGTAGCAGGGCTATTCAACTGGCAGATCGTGAGCTAAATCTTGTCCTTGAGTGTTTTTTCTTTTCATATATGAAATTTTACTTTTCCCTTAAAAAACGAAATGCCATAACGGTCCTTTTCTGTACTTTCTTTAAAATATTTCTTAGTTCTTACTGTTTATAAATAAACTATCAGCCAGTGTTGACAGGCTGAGCTGGATGCTCGTGTCGGTACCGTCCGGTCGTAAATTACGACAGGCTCATAAGTCATAAACTGTACGTGTCTAAGACGGGAGAACAAGTTCACACTATGCGTCAGCAGTCCCTAAGTCCCGCCCGCGAGTTTGCTCAGAGCTTGAGTGGAAGCTGCACAGTGACACATATCCGGACTTATTCTTTTTTGACATTGAGCAGTTTTTGGTAAGTACTGGGAGGAGGAATCGATGGTGCTCTCAAATTTCACTTCTCATTCATATTGAGAGCGATTCATCTGCCTTTTTTCTTCTTAAATCCTGTGATAGTGGGATTATTACTATTATTCCCCTTTCTAATCATGAGCCTGTGTATAATATTTTGTAGAAAACCGTTACCCAATGTGACCAAAGTCTTTATTTTTTTTTATTTTATGCTGAGCGTTAGCGAAGCATAATAGTATGGAATTTCCGTGGTGTCTGCCTGTTTGTCTGGCTGTCGGTCTATGTGTCTGACTGTCTGTCTGTGTCATGTATACTGAGGGACATAAGACACACACACTCGATCAGCATAATCGTATGGTGGGGTGCATGCACAGAGGTAAAGTAGATGTGCTCCCCAGCATGTCTACTTTATTTATTTATTTGTTTATTTATTTATGGACACGAGTCTTGGTACAGCACAGTGACTATGGAAAATAAATTCTTGGTGTTTGAAAAAAAAGCACTTAGAAGAATATTAGGAGTTAAGTGGTGGGAAAGGATACCAAATAGTAGAATTAGAGAAATAACGGGAGTGCAGCCGGTCGATGAATATGTTAGGTTCTCACGATGGAAGTGGCTAGGACATGTGTATAGGAGACAGGGAATAGTACGAGGTACACCAGGGTGGGTGGCACTTGGTAGGAGAGGTAGAGGAGGCCAAAAGAGACGTGGGTGAGGACAATGAGACGGGAAGCTGGAGATGAGTGTTGGGGAGATCTTGAGGGGTTAGCACAAGATAGGATGTGCTGGTGTGAGTTCATCGAGGCCCTATGCATCCCCGAGGGTGCCACAGGAAATGATTGATTGATTGATTGATTGATTATTTATTTATTTATTTTATCTCATCAAGCTGGATCTGACCAATCTGGCTTTTCACTTGCATCAAACTCTTGTTGAGTCCTCGCTGTACTCTGCTATTTATATTGCTATGGGTGATTTTTTTCTGTTTAACATTTTATGTAATGTGTGGACAGTGTGACTGATAATGCTATACACAGGGCTCCCACTCTCTGGTCAGCAAAAATTTCCCTGACTTTTCCCTTATATTTCCAGGAATTTTGACAAAATTCCAGGTATATAATATTTTCATACTTTGCTAAATTTTTAAGTGTAATTTTACTGATTAACAAAGGAGTGCAGCTGACAGGGATGGATGCCCAACCACTGACACCAGTACAGCATCATCGTGTCAACACTTATTACAATTCAATTGATAAGGTCCTGTCAGAACTGGAAGTTCGTTTCAAGGGTAATGATCAAGATGTTCTGTGTGCTCTTGGTGCCATTGCAATAAGTGATTCACCATCACAAAGTGACTATGAACTAGTTGCAAACTTTTATGGCCTGGACAAGGATCTGATGGAAGCAGAAGAGAGACTTTTCTTTAAATTTAAGCAAAGGCGACAAGGAGTCTTCCTCAAGACAGCATCAGATGTTGTCCAGTTTCTACACGAAAATGAACTGTCAGAAATGGTACCCGAGTTCATGAAAGTTGTATCTCTTTTGGTTGTCATCCCTGCTACTTCATGTTCAGCAGAGAGGTCTTTCAGTGGACTTCGTAAGCTGAAATCCTACCTTCGCAGCACCATGGGTCAAGCAAGAGTTAGCTGCCTAGCACTTATCAACATAGAAAGAGAATATGCTACTAGAGTGATTGAAGAAGATATGGACAAAATTATAGATGTTTTTGGAAAAAGAAAGGGATGTGAAAAATATTTTTTCTAACTTGATTTTTTCTGTAAATCTTAACTTTATTATGGATAGGAAAAGAAGCACTTCATTTTTCTAATCATGTTTTAATTTAGTATGAAGGTGAACTATAATTTACTGCAATTTTTAATAATTACTATATTTATACCATTCAACAGTTGCAAATTATTTCAGTAACAGCTATTATTTATTTAGCATTTTACATTAAAAAGTATAACCCATACTAATTACTCAGTTCAGTTTTATACTGTATGCTTTATGTAATACTTGTAAATGTGGGTGAAATTTAGCAGTTCAGTTAACCTTCATTTTTACATGGTGTGTAGAATAAATGTGCAATGTCTTCATGAAGTGTGGTTTCTTCCTTCACACACACACACACACACACACACACACACACACACACACACACACACACACACATATGTATATATATATATATATATATATATATATATATATATATATATATATATATATATATATATATATATATATATATACATATATATATATATATATACATATATATATATATATATATATACTGTATATAATTGCTTGGATTTACAGGCAAAATATATTTCGGGCAGAGAGAGTTCAGCCCCCCCAGATGAGAAGGGTCCCGTACGCCTATGCATGGGGGAGAGATAGTAGTAGAATGGATGTGGAAAATGTGCAGATTGGCCTGGGAGGAAGGTAGAGTCCCGGAGGATTGGAAGTCAGGTATAATTATTCCCTTGTACAAAGGAAAAGAAGAAAAAGAAGTGTGTGGTAATCATAGGGGCATTTGTCTTCTTAGTGTAATAGGAAAAGTGTATGGTAGGATACTTATTGACAGAGTTAGAGAAAGAACAGAGGAATTAGTTGGAGAAGAACAGGGAGGCTTAATGAAGGGAAGAGGTTGTGTAGATCAGATATTCATTCTTAGATCTTTAGTGGAAAGGTTTCTAGAGACGGGAAAAAAGTTGTATGCGGCTTTCATGGATTTGGAGAAAGCATATGACAGGGTCGATAGACAAGGATTGTGGAAAATAGTTGTGACGTACCCATACATTGATGGGACGTGACAGATTAAACTGAATTTAAAAGAAGACATCTTTATTTTTCCTAAGGTTCCTACAAGCAGCTTTTTGGACACAGCTACCTAAAGCACACTCCTGATCCCACCAAGGCACAGGTCACCTGCAAAACTTATCAGACGTTCATGTAACTGAGGAAAGGCCAGTCTCATATCCAGTTGTTATGAAATACTGTTCTGCATCATCAGACCTTTGAGAGTTGGGATCACTACAGTCGAAACTGCAGTGTTCTGGAAACTCTCCCCAGTCAGCTGAATCCAAACACCAGGGAGGGACACGCTTCACTAACACAAAGTCCTACCATCTGCTCCTCTCCCGGTGACAACGAGCTGCCTAGAACCACTATCTGACCTTCATTTCTGTAACATTTGCGGCCTTTCCTCTATCATTCTCTCTCTTGAGCACCATCTCTCCTCCTCTAAACCTCACCACCTCTACTGAACTGAGACTCAGCTGTCTGAGGTACTTTGGACGCTACAAAGAAACGTCGTCTGTGGCACTTTGGAGATGCGGATTGGGAGGCCCTCAGGCAGTACTTCTTTGATTTTCCCTGGAATGATTATTGCTTCCATGGCCGGGAGCCATCTGAGTGTGCCTTGCAGATTACAGAGGTTATTCATTCGGGCATGGAAGCATTCATTCCTTTCTCGTATCCTTTGTCTAACGCAAGAAAGCCTTGGTTTAATCACGTTTGTTCTAATGCTGTCCGCCACAAGGAGAGGGCCTACAAAAGGTAACGGAGCCAACCCACCCCTGAATCACGTCATCTTTACGTTTCTGCCCGGAATCGTGCTAAGTCTGTTCTTCACCCTGCTAAAAATAATTTCATCTGTACTAAATGCTCTCAACTCTCCAGCTGGGCTTCATGGAGTCCGTCCTGTTGTCCTCAAGAGCTGTGCTTCTGTGCTTACACCCTGCCTAGGTAAACTCTTTCACCTTTGTCTGTCAACTTGTACGTTTCCTTCTTGCTAGAAGTTTGCTATCGTTCAGCCAGTCCCAAAGAAGAGTAACCATTCCCAACCCTCTAACTATCGTCCAATTGCTTTAACATCCTGTATTTCAAAAGTTTTTGAGCCAATTCTTAATATAAAAATTTTAAGGCATCTTTCCTATCACAACCTTCTTTTTGATCATCAGTAAGGGTTACTGGTGATCTTCTCACCTACCTTTCAGACTCCTGGTCATCCTCTTTTCGGGACTTTGGCGAAAGCTTTGCCATTGCACTTGACATATCAACGGCTTTCGTTCGAGTCTGGCATAGATCTTTATTTTCCAAACTCCCCTCTTATGGTTTCTATCTTTCTATCTGTGCCTTCATTGCTAGCTTCCTTTCTGGTTGTTCTATACCCGCTGATGTAGACGGCCATCATTCTTCTCCTAGATCTATCAACAGTGGTGTTCCTCAGGGCTCTGTCCTATCACCAACTCTCTTCCATTTATTCATAAGTGACCACCTATGCTGTATATCTTACCCTATCCACTCATACGCTGATGACTCCACCCTTCACCTTTCCATTCAGTTCCTGCAATGCCCATCTCAGCAGTTACTTCAAGAAACAAGGGATGAGGCTATGGCGCACCTAATTTCTGACTTGGCTCGTATCTCTGACTGGGGTAAAAATATTCTGGTTGTTTTTAATGCATCTAAGACTCAATTCTTACACCTATCAACCCAACAAAATCTTCCACAGGTATACCCACTAATGTTTAATAATATTCAGCTTAATCCTGCATCATCCTTGAACATGCTTGGGGTTTCATTTACTCGGGGCTTATCTTGGAAAGATCATATTACATCTCTTGTAAAATCTGATTCCAAGAAATTAGGTGTGCTAAGCCGACTCTGTTCTTTCTTTGCCCCTACACAATTGTTGACTCTATACATGGGCTTTATTCACCCCTGTGTAGTGTACAACTCTCATGTGTGGAGAGGCTTCCCTGATACAGCTCTTCTCAACAGGGTGGAGTCAAAGGCTTACTGACTCCCTTCAACCTCTGTCTCTTTGCCACACTGTTGCATCTTTATCTCTTTTCTATCACTACTTTAATGGTCACTGTTCCTCTGAACTGTCTGCATGCATTCCTCCACCTCTACGACGCGCGCTTAGCACCCGTCTAGCAGCAAACTCTCATCCCTTTTCTGTCCAGCTCTCTAATGTAAGAGTTAACCATTACTCCCAGTCCTTCATTTATGCAACAGGTCAACGCTGGAACGATTTCCCTCTTTCTGTATTTCTTACTTCCTATGATCTCCAGTCTTTCAAATGCAGTGTGTCCAGGCATCTCAAAGTGAATGGACCTTGAATTTGGCTCCCATTTGTATTGTTTTTTTTTTCTTTCTTTTATAAGGTACGGTTTGTGTGCTCCAGGCCTTTGGTTCCTTCTTCCTTGTATAAGGAAAATGCAAAGAGAAAACCATACTGTAACATGGATATTTGTCTGATATATTTATTTTTGTTTTTTTCCTCTCAACATTGCCTAGAGTTTAAGTTACATTGTTATAATAGCCTCGTCACTCCATTTGAACTATTTGTTGATACTCCTTCAGTGACGATTCCATGTGATTCATTTGGTAATTTTTTTTCACATATTATATCTGCTGTATATTGAGTTATCTACCATCACAGGTAGTGAAAACCTCGTCAACAAATCAGCTCAGAGTCATGCCACACCTGACACTCTCGTAGACTGGATATTTCCTCCAGTTTCCTAGCCTACTCCTTTTCCTCCGGGTTAGATACACTTCCTTTTCCGTGCCCATTTCGAAGGTGGGAGAAGTGGTTGGAGAGAGCCTTTATCTGTACTATTTTTTTCTGTCATTATTCAAGTGGCAATGAATACCTTGTAAATTCATCCATGGTATTTGTGAGGTATAGGTCCCAAGACCTTCTGAGGTACTACTTATCCTTGGAAATCCATTCCCCCTACCTTTCTGTATGTGTTTAACCCCCACCCGCCGGGGTTTTTCTGACGTCGCCCATTCCTCCCTACAGGAGAATTCCATGATTTTGGAAAAAATACCCTTACTTTAAACCATAATATCTGCAAAAATTATAATAGCTAGAGAGAAAAATAATGATATTTAAGACTCATCATCTCTTCATCTTTCAATTGAAAGCATCCCCATATTTCCAGATGATCCCGTCGATGAGTAAGGATAAGTTAATTATGACTGGTTTTCTGTGTTTGGTGGTCTAATCCATGTGCGCGCCATTCCCAGTGACCTTGGACTTGCTGGGTAGCACTGGCAGCGCTGACCAGAGTGGTCATTGTAACACTGCCCAGCCTCTCGGAATATTTCACTCATTCTTTCGACTTTTCCTTAATCACCGTCGTAAGGATGAGTCATCACCCTGTCCTTGTGGCTCCCCATGGGGTTTTCTGCCCATTTCATAGTGCTACTATGCCCCTTGGGTGTGTGGGAAAAGAATAGCTCTTTGATTTTTTGTACTCACTTCTTGCATCAGTTATCATAATTTCCCTTTACTACGGCACCTATATTAAACTTGACATGATGATTTTGGGTAACTGCACTTCGAGAAATAAATGCTGTGGCTGTTTCACACAGTATGGTTGGGTATGAGGTAAATACTTGTACATAAATTGTGACTAATTTGTACTAATCAAAGGCATAGTGAAAATATTACTAATGTTATACACAACTTACATTTTTTGTACTTCACATCACAAATATGCTAATGCTCACATATTCACCATTATTTTCTGAGTAACGAGGGGAAAAAAAATAGTTACAGCCAACCAGGTCATTTTCTTTCGCTCTTGTACACTTTTGGTTTCTTTCATTGTACCTGATAGGGTTACTCAGGTATTTCCAAGCACTGTTTCACAAATGACTATAAACTGTAACACTTATTGCGATGGACTTGTAAAACTTAATATAAAACACTTATTTCATGGCAGTTACTAGATATAACATATAGCTAACATTTGACTTATGTAAAAAAAAAAAAAAGTGCATATCTGTTTCCTACTTACAATATCCCACACGCCTACTCAGTCATTGAGCCCTTTCCCCGGCAGTAAGGGCAGAACTTTCAAGGGGGTCGATGATGCAATCAGCCCCGCACACGGAGGGATGGAATCGGATGAGGAGGATAAAAAAGGCATCACTCGACACTCTTCCAGTACCATGTTCAGACTGAGCTGTGTGTCAGTGGGGTACTTTGGGACTGCAGGCCACCTCTCTACCGACTGAGCCATTTGAACCTGGGTCCGGTAGGACTGCAGGTCACCTCTCTACCGACTGAGCCACTGCCTCCCCGAACCTCATTTCATCGTACTAAGATATCCTTTTTGATTTTGCGAAATACTGCACTAATTGTACGACTCATATGCACCGTACAGTTTTCCTCAGTGAGTGTAAAAACAATAAATTGGGTACGAAGATTACGTTCCATAATAATAAAATAAAGAAGTAATTACTGACGGTGCGCACTGACTGCCTAAAAGTATGCTACATATGGGCAGGTAGCAGGAACATTTAGGCCAATGTACGGATATGTGGTGATAGTACCACTCGGTACAATGGGACCACAGTTTTCGTTGGTGATGCCCAACCAGCCACTTTAGTCTGAATGAGAGACAGGAGTGACCAGCCTAGACTGATGAATTATAGTTAATGATTTTGCTTTGTCAGAGTTGTAGAACAGACTATTAAATCGATTCTTAATACGTTGTATTGTAACACTACACGTACAGCTATGCATGTAATGGGTGACTACACATACATTCAGTATGTCCAATTCATTAGCATACAGAATAGAAAGTACAAATGTTATAGCTCTGATGATTGAGATTCGTTCACAGTTTACATAAAAACTAGAACATTTACTACAGTATATTGGGACCTGACGAAGTCTATTTAAGTTCTTCCACGACTCACTACTGCAATTTTCTGTTTTCAGGCTGGTCTGTACAAGCAGTGGAAAAAGGAAACACTGGAAGCTGCTGTACGTGAAAGTCGAATGAAAAAGAGGGAAGAAATAAAAAAAACAAGGGCAGGATGGAGCAGAATAGATTCAACCTAATATCAGGAGTCTATTATCCATATACAGGGACCTCTCCTGCTTGTCCTGGTGGGCATCGCCGTGGGCAGTGTGGCCTTTGTGATGGAGTGGCTGTTTTTGTCAGTGCCTCACCCTTCTCCTACACTGTGACTTACGAGACTAACATTAGACTAATTATTTTCCATATGAATCCCGGAGGCAGATTTTTTTTTTTTTTTATTGATATGAATATATGAATCAGACCCATAAGATAATTTAGTATCTCACCTCCTGAGCCTTAGGATATCATTGTTGTTGCAATCATACTATTAGTAATCATTTGGAGGAAACATGAATAATGTAGAAAAGGTATCCAACGGTACACATTGTACAAATATTGTATTTTAAGCATTAAGTAAAAAACTGTTCACAAGTCCTAATACTCTGATAAGGTTTTTGCAAAATCAGATTCACAAAAAAATTAAATAAATAAATAAAACGGAGTAATTCACTTTTTTTTTTAAGAGAAAGTTGTTCACATTTACTATTTTTGCTACTCTTAGGGAGTGAATATAATATAGAGTGAAAGCGATATGACCCCATTTCTTAAAGCACTTTTTGCCATTTGATTTATAGCAGAAAATACAAATGCGTTCCCTTTTCTTCATCCTTCATGCATTGAAATGGTGACGGTACAAGATAGAAATGTGTTTTTGACATTTGACAATCCTGTAGAAACTATTATCCCCCAGAGTGAGGTATCTTGTGTTTAGCAGTAAAATGTGCAAAATTATAATAGATATCCCTGTTTAAAGTAGAGGAGAATTCCAGAGAATGTTTATTGCTATTTCAAGAAGGTTATTAACCCAGGGATTTGCTCTAGTTTCTGGTCAGTAATCCTTATTATTAATAAATTTAATGCTACTCTGTTTAACTTTTATGGACAACTATATTGTAAATACTTGTATAAATATTTAGTATGTTTCTTCTGTACCTGACTGTGCCTGTGTGCTGTGGTAACCTGGAAAATGGGAGAAGGTATTGTATCTTAATGTATTTTAAAAATATTTTATCTTATCCTTATCTGGAAATGGAATTGATTTGTTAAGTTAGACCTTGTAAATTTCTGGAGGTAAATTCATTGTATTTAAGTAATTGCAGTTATATAATGTTTGGCATCTCTGAATCCTATAAGGGAGAGGAGATACACCATTACTCAGGATTTCTACGCATGGTCACGGAGAGTAAAGATGTGTTTTCTTCTGAGCTCTCCTCTAGCTTTCTAGGGCTGCTTCACCGGCATTAGCTTTTTCTTTTTCACCCTTCTGGAGGTAATAGGACAGCTAGTTGCTCATTATTCACTCCTCCCTACTAGTTAGGAACAGTAAGTGTCTGTTTCAATTTACTGAGCTTGTCTTTGTCTACTCGCCCATGGAGGGTCCCCCCACTGATCGTTCTGGGGCTTGATTAAACACTGTCGGGCCTCCCTGGAATGGTTTGAGAGGGCAATGTCAGCCTAAGGTGTCTGGTCCAAGGTTGTTCATTCCTTGCTCACTCTTCTCCTTCCCACTTCTCCTGTGACGGCGAAGTGGTCACCATGGTGGACGCCCCTTCCGCTTCCCCCCCCCCAGGGAGGGAGGTGGTCCTGACTGACCTCTGACTGGTTCACGGAGACAGCCCCCAGACAGACAGGCTGCAGACTCGTAGAACCATGACATCCCTGTACATTATGCCGAGTTTGTAATCATCCATGCTCTAGGTTCCACACCCTTGAGCAGTCTCAATCCCTTCATAATCAAGAAGGTCATTGATGACTGGGCTGGGGAGGTGGAACAAGTTAAAAACTTGCGAGTGGAGACCTCCTAATAAAGACTTGTAATTCATCTCAAGTTCAGGACTTGTTGAAGATGTGCAAGTTTCATTGCTATGATGTCGAGGCCAAGATTCCAATTTCCATGAATTCCTGCAAGGGTATTATCACTTGCAGGGCTCTCATGGTGATAAGTGAGGACGAGATCATAAAGGAACTCGCTCAGCAAGACGTCACTGATGCTAGATTTACAACCAGATTTACGGAAGGTGTCAGGACAAAGGTTGCAACTATCATTTTGTCTTTTGGTAAAGTGTCACTTCCTAGTCATGTAAATATTGATTATGAAATTGTTCAAGTGTTGCCATTTATACCTAACCCTCAACTTTGTTTGAAAAACCAGTTGTATGGGTATAGTGACAAGGCTTGTCGGGCTTCCCAGCCAGTATATGGCAAGTGTGCAAGCCAGGATCATGATGCAGAACGTTGCACATCCGAGACCGTATGTTCCATTCACTGCAAGGGTACTCAGTCCATTTCCTCTAGGGACTGTCCCAAGTGGAAGGAGGTAGGCACGGTGAAGGCATCTAAGGGTATTTCCTATTTCGATGCTAGGAAAAAGGTGAAGGCGTTGCATGCAACTCCCATGCCAAATAGGTCCTATGCTTCAGCGGTAATGTCCCGTCCTGTGATGGGCTCTGTCGAGACGCTGACTGACCTTGTCCTTCTTCCTCCTGCCACTCACAGTACCTCTCCTTCTCAGCCTCTTATCTGCTCCAACTCTCTCACTGACATCTCTAAGGCTTCAACATATTCTCAGGCTGCTGCTGCCTCTCCATCAGTATGGCCTAATCAGAAGTCTGACAAGTCTAGTAAGAGTAACATGACCATCCTCACAAAACAGTCACATCCTCATGTTCTTCCAGCTCCTACTCCAGTGAGGGAGGGAAAGGTTAGCTGTTGCTCAGGGGAGTCTGGGAGCCTCATTGTTGATGATAAAATGAAGGTTTCAGTCAACAAGCATTGGCATAAGTCCCCCGGTAGATGCTTGCCTGTTGGCGGGGAGCATGAAAAGACAAAGCACACTGGCCTCCAACGTAAATCTTAAGCCGTCACATTCACTATTTATTGTAGGACTCTTGGGAATGAACTACATAATATAGCAATCTTGCTTTCAATACACAGACCATACGTTATTTGTTTACAGGAGACCCGCTTAGTGGATCATCCTGATCCTCCTCAGCTCATACACTACCACTCGTAGAAGATATGAAGGTCACAGAGTTGCCATAAACACACACAAATCACACCCACAAATGGAAGTGATTCTAAATTCTACTGTGGAAGCTGTTGCATGCAGAGTAAAATTTAATATCACGTATCTGTCTATTTGCTCTCTCTACTGTCCACCACATGGCTCCATTGATAGTGATGCTTTGAATTCACTATTTGAACATCTTCCGGGAAATAAGCTAGTGTTGGGTGACTTTAATGCCCATCACTATCAGTGGGGTACCTTGAGGATTGATGGTCATGGGGAGCAAAGTAGCCAACCTAATACTATAGTCCAATCTCTGTCTTCTGAATGATGATTGAGCGACTTGTGTAGATGATCATACTGGTATCTTTTCGGCCATTGACTTATGTCTGTCCTCCCCAGGTATATATCAAGATTTCTCATGGGACCCTTATGATGATTCCTTAGGAATTGTTCATTTACCAATCTGTCTTTCTTATACACACTACATTCTTTTGGACCCTCCACTCCCAAATTTAACTATAAGAAAGCAGATTGAAGATCCTTCTCAAGGATCGCCAGTCTGGGGAGACCATAGATGTTAAAGTCGAATTTTTAACCAATTCCATATTGCACGTGGCCAAGGCTACCATTCCCAAGACATCTACAGTTCATCTGAAGCATAGAGCACACTGGTGGACACTGGATTTCTGACAAGCTTAAAGGAAACGCAATAGGAGGTACAGGATTAACAACAGTCAACCTACAGAGGAAAATTTTATTGCATACAAGCACAGTCTGAGGCAAGGAGAATAATAAGTAGGGCCAAACGTGATTCCTGGAGGAATTTTGTGTCCACAGTGAATCGTTCTACACCATTAAGTAAAGTCTGGTCCATTATAAGAATATTAACCTGCAGCGTCCCGGAGACGTGAATTCACATCCTCACATGATGTGCACTCATATCCCAGAGACGTGAATTAACACGGCAACATTGCAAGGTCCCTAATTTGCACAATCTTCAATTTTCGCGAGTGATTTTTGGCATGTATACACAGGACACCTTCCTCTATTCCACTACAAAATGCCAAGCAGGGACAGTGCCTTACACTGAATAACCTCTCCCCCCCCCCCTGGACGCCATTGTCTCGGCAATTCACCTGTTACCAGTGACCTGGCCAATAAAGACATTCAGGGCCAGAGTGATTCCCCAATCGAAGACAATGTGGAGGACAAAGTTTACATAGCATTAGAGGAAGAAACAGTCAGAAATGATGATCAGGTAATGTGGGAAAAAAAGGTCATGAATGGTGATGAGTTAATGAGTGAAACAATGCTTATAATGCCTATATTACTGTTTGAAAACCAATATACTCTTGTACTACATATAAATTCGTACCAAGTAAATAAACAAATACTGTTTATGAGTGGATATAATAGTTTCCCTCCCATAGAACTCGTTTTCTTTGGTGCCAGCCTGTTAGAAAACCCAGTCAGGTAAGGAGGTACTCGTACCTAGATCGAGTATTTTAAACCTCAAATGAGCGATTTCTCTATGAATTTTTTATATTTCTCACCAAAAGCGGATGTTTGAGCCAAAAAAAAAAAGGTCAAAAAATGTCGGGATTGGGGCGTACCACTGTCCAGAAAACGACGGGATGGAGCGGGTTAAATGATAAAGTCCCGTATATCCCTGCATGTTAATAACATCTAAGACGATCCCTTGGACGTTGCTAACATCCTTGCCAGGAGTTTTTCTTATGCAAGTAGCTCAGCCAGTTATGACTAGCATTTCCAACATCATAAACGCATGGCTGAGCTACGAATATTAGACTTTGCCACAGGAGACATAGACTCCCCGTACAACCAAAAGTATATGATTGATGAACTGCTCCTTGCCCTTCAGTCCTGTAAAGACACCAGTCCTGGACCAGATACCATCATGTACGGTATGATCCAGCATCTTGATGAGGACAACCTGATTAAGCTGTTAGCATTGTACAATGAGCTTTGGGCATCTCGAACATTCCCAAACTCACGGTACTTCATTTCAAATTTCTTAAGGGACAGGACTTTCTCTGTCAAATTGCCCCATAACATAACAGATATATTTATCCAGGGAAACAGGGTGCCACAGGGAAGTGTGCTTAGTCCCACTTTATTTAGTATTAGGATCAATGATTTTCTGTCATCAGCTCCCATCCTGAGGAATCTTAAATACTCACTCTGTGCTGACAATTGTGCAATATGGCACTGTTCCTGTAATGCACAATTATCAGCTGGGCAGATTCAAGCAGCCCTTGGATCCGTCCACCAATGGGCCTTGCAGTGATGATTTAAGTATTCCATCCCAAAGTGTGCTGCTGTAGTTTTTACTACTTGCATCATTCCCAATTTGAGTTGATTTTTGGATGATCAGGCGGTACCTTTTCAAAATTCTATAAATTTTTTGGCCCTCCATTTTCATTGCAGATTGAATTTTAACCCCTTAACCACGGGACGTCGCTTGCGTGACGCTCGGGAGCTAGGGATCATACCGCGTGGCGTCACTGTGATTCTGTGTTATTTTGAATTTGCCTGGGCTTTCAAGTGGTGACTTGTATCATCTATCAGTACTACCAGTGTCCAGCTATACTCAGTTCTGCTAATGTCACTGTACTCCCATCCACTGTTGATAATTTAGCCATTTTCCCCCTGTCCTTGACTCCCCTCCTTACCTCCCCTCCATTACCCTTTCCTCCCACCTGCCCAGCTGCACTGCGCAACGCAAATCTTCGACGGATTTTTCCACACATTTTATCCATTGAAATGTGCCCTATGCCCTATTCTTATACAAAATAATATATAAAAGAAAGAGAAAAGGTAATTGATACTGCCATATATCTGGAATGGGCTAATTATCACCTGACAACAACCCATGTGCACTCGTTCGCAAATTTTCCCCTTGAAGTATGCCGTATGACCTATTCTCGTAACAAAATTATATATGAGAAAGGAAGGGAGACGCCTAAGTGATATTTACATTCACCTGGAACTACCTATTTTATTATGTATTGTCTAGATTTCCTGCCAATCATTTCATAGCATATAAAGTAGCAGCTGTCACCATGCTGGCATTGCCAACCCTTCCCTGCCTGTAATACGCCACATCATTCAGTATACTCTGATCTTTCAAGGTGAAAACATGTCGGATTCCCGTCTGTCCAATTCCACCGCTTCTTAACCCCATAATACGCCACATCATTCAGAATACTCTCATATTTCAAGGTGAAACCATGTCGGATTCGCGCCTGTCCAATTCCGCCACTTCTTAGCCCCCTGCAAAGGGCCCTGTGACCTCAACCCCTACTAAACCTCGTGTGGGAAAAGGTAAAGGGCTAAGTGACTCTGGTGTGGAACGTGAACTGCCTAATTTATCAATGATAATGATGGATAGTGACTACGATCTTTCTGGTGACTCTAAAACAGTGCAAGTGAAAATGTAAATAATATGCAAATAGCCTGTGAAAGCAATGAATGTAAATGTAATTGAACAGTGGAAAATATTTTTATAAGTTACCGCAAGTGACAGTGTATAACATAGTGTAAATAAAATAGGGAATGTAAATAGAACGTCATTAATTAGTAATATAAGAATCCAAGTATAAATACTTGAAGTAATGAAAGTGAAAGTGAAAGCTTCGCTCTAGCATGTATAAATACTTGGAGTAATGAAAGTGAAAATGAAAGCTCGCTTTCTATGCTAGTTTACTGAACGAGAGAGTGAATGCCTGGAATGAAAATAAACTAATAGTACTGAAAGAAACTTTTGGATAAATATTGTTTATATAAATACATGTAATAAAGTACTAGGAATATGAAGTGTGAGTGTGTTTATAAATAACAAATGACAGCTCCGCCTCAGAATACCATCTGGGAACGAGGGCGGGAGGAAAGCTTGTATATAATTTACATTGCTTTCACAGTGTTTTTTTTAATATGGATTCCAAACTTCTTGAAAATCATAGAATAGTGTTTGTAGTTATAATATCAGGCAGTGGTAACCATATTACTGGGTATCGGGAAGTGTAAAATGGAGACTTCGTTACCCAACCTCAGAAGTCTCCACAAGTCCAACGGTAGCTGACAAAGGCTCATCAGACATCCCAGGAGAAAGCTGATGGTATGTGCCATATGCTTATTTAATTTTGATATTCTAGGACTAATAACTGATTTTTGCCAAATATTTTAAAAGGTCAGTTGGAGTGCGATTATCCCCGCGGAACGCGCACGGCACACTCCCGACATCCCTGCGGTTAAGGGGTTAACTTCGTGATGATAATTTGCTTGCTTATTGTGATAAACCATTAAATATTCTCCAGTACCTAGCGAGTACTACATGGGGTGCCGACAGAACATCTTTATTAATGGTGTATGAGTCCTTTATTCAATCGAACTAGATTATGGTGCACAGGTGTATGGCTCGGTGTCCAATGGCACATTACATAGGTTGAATGTCTTACAGGATAAATGTTTGTTAATGTGTCTTGGTGCCATCCGGTGTGCCCATGTAGCTCATATGGAAGCAGAGACGAATGTGCCTCCCCTCCATATTCGCCGAGACCACCTGGCATTGCTCTATGGTGTACAGACATTTAGGAAAAGTAATATCAGCAATGTGCCCTATACCTCCCTGTGTCAATACTATCATCTTCTGCGGGGGAGGGGGTCATCGGCCACTTGCCATTCACCCTCACTTACTGACTCAGGAGCTTGATGTGGTCTTCAGTGACTGTGACATGTTGGTATATACAAACATAGCGCCTTGGGAGCCACCCGGATTTACTGTTGATGTTCCTGGCTCCCAGCACCAAAGACTAGGGCGCCATAGACAGAGGATCACCACTTGTTTCGTAACATCATCGTTCGTCACTTGTGGTCCCACCAATTGTACACTGATGGCTCCAAGTCGAGTGAATGTGTGGGTGCTAATGTGGTCAACCCTATGTGCTGTCAGGTATCGGTTGCCAACTCATACATCTGTGTTTACCTCCGAACTTTTTGCTATTCACAAAACCATAGCCTATGCTCTCAATTGTAGGCATGACTAATTTGTCATATTTTCAGATTCAAAATTAGCCCTTCAAGCAGTTGCTTCCTGCAATACGGATTCTAATGAGATCCAGAGCCGCATTGTCAATAAAACTGCATTCATAGAACAAGTTGTTCATGCTGATCTGGGTGCCTGGTCATTGTCGTAATTATGGCAATGAGCAGGCTGACTTACTTGCAAAGTTGACTGTAGAGCACGAGGAGACTTGGGACGTTCTTCGTCATCTACAGTCCAGTTTCTCTCTCGGAAAGAAATTAATAAATCTTCTGTGGCAAGGTCAGTGGACCAGACTACATATTCCAATGTGTAAGCCATACCTAGGCAATTGGGATACTGCCAACCGTCCCAGTCGCCTGGAAGAAAAAGTGGTGGTGCATTTATGGCTTAACACAAGTGTAATACTACACATGAACTGCTTGATAGCTTGGTCTTAACCCCTTAACCACGGGGCGTCACTTTCGTGACGCATGGGACAAGGGATCATACCGTGGGGCATCGCTTTTGTGATTCTGTTATTTTGAATTCACCCAGGCTTCCAAGTGGGGGCTTGTATCATCTATCAGTATTGCCAATGTCCAACACTAGTCAGCACTCCTAATCTCATCTGTACTCCCAACCATTGTTGACAATTTAGCCATTTCTCCCCGTTCTTGACTCCCCTCCCTACCCCCCGCCTCCATTACCCTATCCTCTCACCTGCCTGGCCGTGCTACGCTAAGTAAATCTTCCCTGGAGTTTTTCACTGATTTCATCCATTGAAATAAGCCCTATGCCCTATTCTTATACCAAATAAAATGCAAGAAAGAAATAAGGTAAGTGAGAGTGCCATACACCTGGAATTGGCTAATTATCACCTGACAACACCTTACGTGCACTCGTTCGCTAATATTTGCTGTTTATTTCCCCTTGAAATATGCCGTATAATCTATTTTCGTAATAAATATACATATAAGGAGGGAAGGGAGAAGCCTAAGTGATATTTACATTCACCTGGAACTACCTAATTTATAATGTATTGTCTAGATTTCCTGCCAATCATTTCACTGCTATATATAGCTGTTTCAAGAGGCTAACATTGGTAGTAATGAATTTCCCTAGGTAGGCCACCACCCCAGCCCACCCTTATCAGTTCACACTCATCTTCTAACGTGGAGGTACGTCAGTTCGCTCTTGCTAGCTTCAGGGACTTTTCACCCCCATGCAAAGGGCCCTGTGACCTTTACCCCCTACTAATCCTTGTGTGGAAAGAGGTAAAGGGCTGACAATTGATAAAAGAGTGACTACGGTCTTTCTATTGAGTAAAACAGTGCAAGTGGAATTGTAAATAATGTGTAAACAGCAAGTGAAAGTAATGAATGTAAATATACGTGAACAGTGGAAAATACTTTTATAAGTTACTTCAGGGTGACAGTGCATAACACAGCGTAAATAAAATAGAAATGTAATTAACGTAAATAAAATAGAGAACGTAAATAGAAATGTAAATGAGTAGTATTAAAAGAATACGAGTATAATACCCTAGGAGTAATGAAAGTGAAAGTTTCACTCTAGCATGTCTGAATACTATGAGTTATGAGAGTGAAGGTGACTTTCACTCTCAATGCTAGTATACAGGAAGAGAAAGTGAATGCTACGTATTTTACTGTAAGAAATTGAATCCCTACAGTGACAATAAACTAATACTACTGAAGGAAACTTATGGATGAAGACTGTAGATATATATAAGTGTTACATAGTAATAGAAATATAAAGTGTGAGGGGTTTTATGAATAATAAATGACAGAGTACCAAGAACGAACTAGCGCAAGTGCGACGGTCAGATGCGCTCGTAATTTTCATTGCTTTCACAGTGTTTTTTTTTGGGGGGGAGTATGGATCCCAAACTACATGAAAATCATAGAGTAATGTTTACAGTGTTGATATCTGGCTGTGGTAATCATATTACGGGTTGTCGGGAAATGTAAAGTGGAGACTTCGTTACCCAACTTCAGAGGTCTCCACAAGTCCTACGGTAACAGTTGAAGGCTCAACAAACATTCCAGGAGAAAGCTGAAGGTATGTGCCATAAGCATATGTAATTTTAATATTCTAGGACTAATAGCTTATTTTTGGCAAATATTTTTTGAGAGTCTGTCGGAGCCCGAGTAACCCCGCAGGACACGCAAAACATTGGTAAACATGCCCACAGTGTAGGGGTTAAGGAACTTGTAAGGAGATAGGGAAGTCTATTATGGATCGTTAAGCTTAGCCAGAATAAAGTTGTGAGAGGAAGTGTGAATGAGGTGAGTTACAGCACTCTTGGGTTACAAAGTTTATTGCAGTTATATTAATAGTGAGTTACAGGGTAACGGAGTGTGATCCTTGTGTCAGACCTTCTCTCTAGCCCCTGTCTCACTTTTCTCTCTCTGGCCCCTTCTCGCTGTATCTGACCCTCGTGTTAACGGGCCTCTCCAACTCCTTCTTTAATATGAAGGGAATCTCTCCGACATTATATACAGCTCGGAGAGGATGTGTGTATGGGACGTAGTGTCTAGTTACTCACGTGGACTACAAAGTGATTGTTTGAGATACATCATATATTAAAATTTCTTAATGGTCTGGGACAACAGGCTTGTTGATAAACATTATGTGGATTGTCATTCCTAGTAAGAAACTGTGTATGTCTCCAGCAGACACTACATCCTGTACATTGTGTTTATGAGATAGATACTAATGCCTATAACTCTTTAGTTACATATAGTATTGTGTTATAACATATTATGCGGTGGCTCGATCGGTAGAGAGGTGGCCTGCGGTCTTACCGGACCCAGGTTCAAATCCCCACTGGGGCAGGGAATAGTTTAAGGATTTGAATTTCATGTAAAGCAGACTTTACTGATCTACTAGTAGACCCGCCGACATGTCGTAAAAATACCCCTGCTTATACCAATACACCAGTCCTGTATGAGACAACCCTAGCATGTATTCAATATGGACAGTGGGTGTTAGCGCCGAAATGGTGACATAAAGAGGTGTTTGATATGTAGGAGGACTACTGGACCTTGGGAGCAGGCTGTGAAGCCTATGCTCAGAGTCGAGCACATAAAAAAGAAAAAAAAAACATTGGTAGGTCATGTGAAACTGGCGTACCATCGACAGGAAATATTGTCCTAACATAATGCATACTGATGAGCAGTTAGCTATTATTTATAAGAGTCACGTGTGCTCTCAGCTTGAATATTGCTCACCCTTGTGGAATGGATGTGGAGAGGTTGCATTAACCCCTAAACCGCAAGGTTGTTTTAGCACGACTTGCATGTCCCGCTAGGATATTCGCGCTCCGACAGATTTTTAAAAATATTTGCCGAAAATCAGTTATTAGTCCTAGAATATTATAATTAAATATTCTTATGGCACATACCTTCAGCTTTCTCCTGGGATGTTTGTTGACCCTTCGTCGAGTACCGTAGGACTTGTGGAGACTTGTGAATTTGGGTAACAAAGTCTCCTCTTTACACTTCCTGATACCCCGTAACATGGTTACCACTGCTTGATATAATAAGTACAAACACTATACTATGAATTTCAAATAGTTTGGAATCCATATTCCAAAAAAAAAACACTGTGAAAGCAATGTAAATTATGAGCACATACTAGCTTTCCTTCAATGCTAGTTCCCCGATGGTATTCTGAGGCGGAGCTGTCATTTATTATTTAAAAACACACTTACACTTTATATTCCTTTTCCTTTATTACACTTATTTATATATACAGTATTTATCTATAAGCTTCTTTCAGTACTAGTAGTTTATTTTCACTCCAGGCATTCACTTTCTCATCCTGTATACTAGCGTTGAGAGTGAATCTGTCACTTTCACTTTCACTTTCATAACTCATAGTATTCATACATGCTAGAGTGAAAATTTCACTTTCATTACTCCTAGTATATATACTCGTATTCTTATATTACTACTCATTTACATTTCTATTTACATTCTCTTTTATTTACATTATTTATTTACATTTCTATTTCCATTTCTTTTATTAACATTATTTACATTTCTATTTTATTTACACTATGTTATGCACTGTCACTTGCAGTAACTTATAAAACTATTTTCCACTGTTCACTTATATTTACATTCATTGTTTTCACTTGCTGTTTACACATTATTTACACATTATTTATATATCCACTTGCACTGTTTTAGAGTCGCAAGAAAGAACGTAGACACTGTCCATCATTTTCATTGATAAATTAGCCAGTTCATGTTCCACAGCAGTCACTTAGACCTTTACCCCTTTCCACATGAGGTTTAGTAGGGGTAGAGGTCACAGGGCCCTTTGCATGGGGTTAAAAAGTGACAGAATTGGACATGTGTGAATCCGACGTGGTTTCACCTTGAAAGACGACAGTAAACTGAATGTTGTTGCCTAGGGGCAGTGAAAGGCTGCCAATGTCAGCGTGGTGACAGCTGCAAATATATAAGCTATGAAATGATTGGCAGGAAATCTAGACAATACATAATAAATTAGGTAGTTCCAGGTGAATATAAATACCACTTAGGCGTCTCCCTTCCTTTCCTTTATGTATTTTTATTATGCAAACAGGTCATACAGCATATTTCAAGGGGAAATAAACAGGGAAAATTAGCGAACGAGTGCACATGAGGTGTTGACAGGTGATAATTAGACCATTCCAGATGTAAGGCAGTATCAATTACCTTTTCTCTTTCTTTTATATATTATTTTGTATAAGAATAGGGCAATGGGTACATTTCAATGGATAAAATGAGTGGAAAAATCCGTCCAGCATTCGTGTAGTGCAGCGCAGCTGATCAGGCGGGAGGAGAGGATAATGGAGGGGAGGTAAGAAGAGGGGGAGTCAAGCATAGGAGAAAAATGGCTAAATTGTCAACAGTGGATGGGAGTACAGGTGACATTAGCAGAACTAAGTATAGCTGGACACTGGTAGTACAGATAGATGATACAAGCCATCACTTGAAAGCCCGGTCAAATTGAAAAAAACACAGAATCACAAAAGTGATGCCCCGCAGTATGATCCCTTGCTCCCAAGCATCGCGAAAGTGACGTCCCACAGTAAAGGGGTTAAAATAACTAAACAAAATTCAGAACAAAGCTCTCAGAATTATTAACGACCTTGCCATTACACATATACTACCTTTCCTACAAGTAAGAAGGAATGTTGCCTTCCTTGCAATCTTTTACATATATTTTTATGGCAAATGCTCAGACGAAATTGCGTCCATGGTGCCACCTCTCCATTTCTTCCCTCGTGCTACACCGGCATCTGGTAGCGCTCATGACTGGAATGTCACTCAGCCATATTGCAGAACTTCTGCCTGTCAGAATTCTTTCATTCCCCAAACTGCATCTCTCTGGAACTCGCTTCCCCAGAGTTGTTTCCCTCCAAACTTCAACCTACAGCTGTTCAAGTCTAACTGTTACAGATATTTTATGAACAGTAGACACAAGTAATCTGGTGTATGGATTTTTTTTATTCATTTGTTTTACTTCTTCTGTTCTGTTATTTAAAATATATATATATATATATATATATATATATATATATATATATATATATATACACACATTACAATCAATGTGCAACTTAATTAAGTGAAATACATAATACTGTAAATGTAATATAACTGTATGAATAGTGTGTAACTGCAGTTACATTGTGTTAATGCTACTGCAGTTACATCATTTTAACCCGCCCCATCCCGTCGACATATGGGTACGTTGCAACGATTTGCATTTGCCAGTCCTGGCTATGTACCGGTACGTCATGCAATTGTAATGTGCATAATTTCGACAATTTTCAAATTTCGCGCTTGATTTGCGGTACGTACCCTGGCATGACCTTCGCCTACCTGCCACCAGGCGGGGACACTCGGCGACCCTGCGCGACCCGCGCTAACCCACCACTCGTCCACTCACCTGGTAGCAACGGTCCTGCTCAGACATGGCTAAGAGAGGTCTCTCAGACAGCGAAATTCAAGTCGCCCTGGACATCTTTACAGGCGACAGTGATTCCCCACTGGATGATGAGGATATGGACAAGGATTATGTGCAGCCAGAGGAGGAAGAAACCACCAGCAGTGACGAGGAAGTTCCGTCTCCCAGGAAGCGGCAGTACATGACTTACCGTGCTGCTAGAGAGGGGCAGCAGGGAAAGAAGGCACGTGCAACATCCTATCCCTATCCCCAACGTGATTTGGAACCAGAATTCGAGGATGAGGACGAGGACGAGGACTGAGCTGTGGGACGTGCTGCCACGTGGTATGGACGTGAGGTCATAACTCATCGTGGCCCAGAGCGCACACCACGTCGTATGAGCAGGTATGGGCCTAGCATTTTGTTTGGGGAGTTAGGAAGTCAAGTGGAGGGAGTGGGGAGTGAAGGGGAAAGTGCAGGGAGGATTAGGGAAAGTGAGAGTGATGTGAGTGAGTCATTGCTCTCCCCACATAGTGTGAGGCGGCGTAGTGGATCACGTGGGCCAGTGCGGGTGCGTTCATTATCACGTGGGGCTGTAAGGGAGGGGGAAGGTGGGGAGGAACCACTCCCAAGCACGTCTTATGCTCCCCAATATCCCCCAACACGTGGTCGGGCTAGGGTGCGTGAGAAAGCACGTGGTGTTGTCATGGAGGGGGAAGGTGGGGAGCAACCACTCCCCCCAGTATTCCCTTATTTCATCCCCACAGCCCCCTAATGTTCCTCAAAGCCGTAAGGGTAAGGGAAAGGGAAAGGGTAAAGGCAGAGGGAAGAGGAGTGACAGTGGGGAAGCCCTCCGCACTCCTTCTCCCCCACCTCCCCAACCAGGATCTCCTCCCCACCCAGACGAAGGCGGTGATGGGGATGAGGGATTTGTGTCGTGGAATTGGGAGGATGGGAGTGATTTTTCTCCCCTCATTCACCCCTTCACTGAGCAGGGGCGATCTGGCTGCATTGCTCCAGGAATTCACCATAATTCCACCAGGTTGGATTTTTTCTACCTGTTTTTCAGTGAGGCATTTGTGGAGCAGATTGTATACCAAACCAACCTGTTTGCAAGCACCCAGGGCCTAGAGAGTGAAAGATTGGGAACAAGGAGTAGGCATTCTATTATCTATGATTACCCTGTCTCCCTTCCAGAAATGTTCTTATTTTTTGACCTGGTCCTTTTGATGGGTATTATACGAAAGAACAGAATTCCTGCTTACTGGACTAGGGACTCTGTTATGTTTACCCCAATATTTGGTCAAGTGATGAGCCGTAATCGTTTTCAACAAATTCTAAGTCGCCTCCATTTCTATGACGCTCATGATCCTGCAAATGCAAACAACACTGATAAAATTAGGCGAATTAGGTTGATCTTTGATCACCTTAGGCAAACCTTTCGTTCCTCATTCTATCCCTATAGAGACCTCGTCATAGACGAGAGTCTCGTGTTGTGGAGAGGCAATATTTCATTTAGGCAGTATATACTCAGCAAAAGGCACCGTTTTGGGTTCAAGATCTTTGTTATGTGCGACTGTAGGACTGGATACGTGCAAGAAATAGTCTTGTACACCGGTGCACAGACAGACATAATAGAAGATCGAAGTATTGGACTGTCGGAAGCAGTGGTAAAGACGATGATAGAAGACTACCTTCATCGTGGTCACGTTCTCTACCTGGACAATTGGTACACTAGCCCTCTTCTCGCTCGTTATCTTCACACGCATGAAACGGGAGTCTGTGGAACCGTGAAGGTGAACCGGCGTCACTTGGCCAAGGTAGGGCGGAAACTTGCAAGGAATGAGGTTGTCTTCTTCAAAGCCAACAACATCCTTGCAACTGTGTGGAACCACAATAGAGAAGTAAGCCTCTTGTCCACGGTTCACCGCCCCTTGATGCACCGTACTGATTCCGTAGATTACTGTAGCGAGAACAGGCGTCGTGTTTGGAAACCTGAGTGTGTCATGGATTATAATATAAACATGCACCTCGTGGACCAGTCAGACTCCATGATATCGACGGTAGAGTGTGCCAGGACCACGATGAAGTGGTATAAGAAACTGTTCTTTCACTTGCTAGATATCACTGCTCTGAATTGCCACCATCTTCACGCCATG
This sequence comes from Coenobita brevimanus, assembly GCF_032717465.1. Lineage (NCBI taxonomy): Eukaryota > Metazoa > Arthropoda > Malacostraca > Decapoda > Coenobitidae > Coenobita > Coenobita brevimanus. The sequence continues at coordinate 14,848,304 of NC_136986.1, forward strand.
ACAACAGGAGTTCAGGAAACATTTGAAGGGTTTGTGAGGGAGCTCACAAGAGAAATCTTTGCACGGTATGCTGTTGAAAGGCCCCAACATCGCACCTGCACTGCCGCTATTGCACAAACTCCCCTGAGAATATCCGGCCGCCATTTCCCCACTCCTATTCCTCCCCAGCCAAACAGACCTAGGCCCCGACGCAGGTGTCACGTGTGCAGTAATTCCCAGGTGAGACTCACGACACAGAGGAAGGACACCCGCTATGAGTGCGTGCAGTGTGAAGTGGGTCTCTGTATTCACCCATGTTTCAGTGAATATCACACGTTGATGCAATTCTAATATGGTGTGAATGCGAAAGGACGCAGAAATTATGAGGTAAATGCAACAGACAGACGCTCAGTGAAATTATCAGTCATGTTGATCTCCAAATATTAGTATAAAGTGCATACGGGTATAACATAAGTGCAAAAATTGTATGTAAGTGTATAAATATGCCCTAAGTGGAAACATACATAGCGAGGGTTTTATGATGCGATATTCTGTCGCACAGTGCAATAAATACGGCCCGTAATTATGTAATTATTATTATTGCAAATGCTTACGGGTATAATATAAGATCAAATTATTGTAAGTGCTGAAATATATTCTAAGTCATATATTCATAGCGTTTGTATAGAGATGCGATTTCCTGACGCTCAGTTGAATGAATAAGGCACGTATTAGTGAAAATAAAAGTCAGCAAGTGGTAAAGTGTGTAATATATGTGAAGAATTAGTATATAAGTGTTTGAGTATTATGTTGGTCGAAACATTCATTGCGAGGGTATTTTCATGTAATATTCTGATGCTCGCTTGAATAAATAATGCCAGTAAGTATGTACAGTGCAGTACAGGGTTGTAAACGTGTGTAATGTAAGTGGGAAAGTATAATTGGAGTGAATAAATAAAGTAGATGATGAAACACGAGTGTTTGAGATCGTGGTTGGTACGTGAATATGCGCTAGCATATCGCTAAATGCCCTCGTAATGAATGAAAATAATTGAAAACATTTACAGTGATGGAGGAAAGGTTCTATGTAAAGGGAAAAATAATTGGAAAGTGATAAAACAATTTGGTATATTGAAATATGAGTCATAGGCAGTGCGCTTAATTAGCTGATGTGCGCTAGACTTATGCTGCATGTCATCATAATGAATGAAAACATCTGAGACACTTACAAACAGTTGTAATTGGTAAAATGTCATTGCAACAGAAGTATACAAGTAGAAAAAATGATAGGTTGACTGATACAAGACACTTAGCATATAGCATGTTACGACTCAGACCTAACTTGCTATGCTCGCGTGATGGTACAATGCTTATTTTTCATATATATGTGTCTGAAATCCATTATATTGTTACTGTTATTGTTTATTAGTTCAAATTCAATAAATATAGAGGTGTTGTGTGTTCTTTCTCCTAGTATTCCTTACCATAGAAAACGTGAGCGCATATCACGTCCATTACAGAACACCACACCTGGCTCGGGGGACCTCACCTGAATGGACCACTTCTAGACAGCGGGAACCACTTTCTTTGTGATTTTCCTTCGTTTCTCAACCTAAGAGGAAGTTTTAGCCAAAAAAAAAAAAAATTCCAAAAAGGCTCGGGACTGGGGGATGTCGGAGGTGCGGAAAACCTCGGGACGTGACGGGTTAATGCAACTGTTACGCAAGTGTGACTAACATAACATTGTGTTACTGCAACTGTTACATAATTATGTTGGCCATAAAACTGTAATTACATCTTGTAATGCAACTGTTACGTAATTGTGTTGGGCATAAAATTATAGTTACATAATGCAACTGTTACATAACTGTGTTGGCCATAAAATTTTAGTTACATCTTGTTAATGCAACTGTTACATTATTGTGTTGGCCATATAAGTTTAATTATATCTTGTTAATGCAACTGTTACATAATGTGGTTGTAACAAATTGTAGTTACATAAGTGTGGCAATTGTAACATAACTGCAGTGATACTATCGTTTCTAGTTACATATTCGTAGCATTTGTAACAATTGCAGTAATGTATGGTAATGCGAGCGTTTGTAGTTACATAATTGTAGGAATTGTAACATAATTGTAGTAATGCTATCATTTGTAGTTACATAATTGTAGTATTGCTATCTTTTATAGTTACATAATTGTAGGAACTGTAAGATAATTGTAGTAATGCTATCATTTGTAGTTACATAATCGCAGGAACTGTAACATAATTGTAGTATTGCTGTCTTTTATAGTTACATAACTGGAGGAACAGTAAGATAATTGTAATAATGCTATCGTTTGTAGTTACATAATTGGAAGATATGTAACATAACTGTAGTAATGCTATCGTTTGTAGTTACATAATTGTAGGAAATGTAACGTAACTGTAGTAATGGCATCGTTTGTAGTTACATAATTGTTGGAACTGTAACATAATTGCAGTAATGCAAGCATTTGTGGCTACATAATCGTAGCAACTGTAACATAATTGCAGAAATCACAAGTGTGGTTATTGTAGCTATATAACTGACATATATGTATAAAACTAATACAATAATAGCAATGTAATCATATCATGAATCATCCATACTTGATCTAGTTATTCATTTGAGACACCATTAGTGTATTGGCTTAGTTATGTGAGACACCACAGGTGTATTATCTTAGTTATGTTGCACAGTTTATTTGAGACACCATGGGTGTATTGACTTAGCTATGTTGCACAGTTTGAATTAAGATTGCATTTTATGTAACCCATATTTTGTTATCGTTTCGTTTCGTTTTTAAAGGCTCCAACATGCTTGCATGCGTCAGCCTTGGTCACCTAATGGCGGCTCTCCACGCTGCACGATCATTGCAGTCTCCCTGTTCAGTCCCTTAACCCTGAGGTCACACTTAATGACCTCGTCCCATGTCTTTCTCGTTCTACCCCTCATAAGCCCACCCCCAATATTAACACTTCTCACCTTCCTCACCCAGTATCATCCCCCATCCTCTCCACATGTCCAAACCATCTCGATCTACCTCATCACAACACCAATACACTCCAGTCCCATCCTACCTCTCAACTCTTCCATCGTAAACCCAGCCCCCCCAGACCTTGCATGCGGGACGCACTACACATCCACTAATCATTGTCATTTCTGTACGCCTGAGCTGGCGAATATCCTTCTCCTTTACTGCCCAGGACTCACTACCATACAGCATTACACTCCTAACATATGCTGCATACAAAGACTGCTTAGCACGTAGGGAGAGCCGTCTCAATGTCAAAAGAGGTAAGAGCTCCCTGAACTTCTTCCAACCACTTCTCACACCAGCCCCACCTCCAGCACACAACATGTCTCCCAAATAACAAAACTCTTCCACACACTCAAGAGATTCACCAACAAGTTCAATCCTTTCATGCCTGACAATCTCCACCTGCTCTCCCCAACATGCCATACACATAAAATCAGCATTATCTCAGTCTACCTCTGATACCACTACATCTCTCGTGCACCCATTTATCACAAACACTACACAAGATGGAATTACTTCCCACGCCCTTGTGGCAAACTGCACATGGCCACTCACCCTCGTCTTTGACACTACCGTCACCAACCCTAGGTATCATCATTTTTGTTTTATCTGCATTTACCCTTAAGCCCTTGTTCCCCATACCATCTCTCCACTTCCTAAACCTTTCCTCCGACTCCCTTTTGTTCTCTGCAATCAACACCAAATCATCAGCATACAAAATCTCCCATGGGAGTCCGTTTCTAAAGTCACGTGAGAGGGCTTCAAGTACCATGACAAACAACATGGGACTCTAAAATGACCCCTGATGCACACCAACATTCACGGAAAACTCATCATTCAAATCTCCATTCACTCTTATGTGGGTGCGATCACCCACATACATAGCCATCACCACCCTAACCAGCCACTCCTCCAAGCCAAGCTCTCTCATTGCCCACTTCACCACCTCTCTAGGGACTCTGTCAAAGGCCTTTTCCAAATTAACAAAAACAAAATATAGATCCCTTCTCCTACCAACATATTTTTCCTGAAGGTGTCGAACAATGAATCAGTAGTCTCCCTACCTGGCATAAACCCAAACTGCATCTTATCAATATTCACTCCTTCTTTGATCATACCTCCTAAAACTCTCCATTACCATCATTATCTGACCTAAGAGTTTTATACCTCTATAATTTCCTCTTTCCAGGGCATCACCCTTCCCTTTATTTCACTGTCCCCTTGTTCTCCACTCAGGATAATTCCAAAGGTCTGAGATGATGAATAACGGAGGTTTATTTATAAGGAACTGCTATAGATGTGTTCTGTAGGATGGCTAACACCTGACTGCCTCTCAGCGAGAAGCGGGCGTGAGAACCTTAGCTTAACTCAGCAGTTTAAAGGAATTTGCTGATAAATGTCAACTGTACTGGTTACATATACATATATAGGTTTAGGTATACAAGTAAATGGTTTAATAATTACTGTAAGGTAAATAATATTTCATAGGAATAGTAGTAAGGGACAGGGATATAGTATATACAATACATAGCCATGTGAAATAAGAAATGTAATTACACAGAAATATTATAATGGGTATATAGGATATGTATATAGATATATGATTTAATTGCATAGTACATTGGTATAATAATAAAAGAATAGTTTGAAAAGCAATAAATCAGTTGTGGAGCACACAAGAATTGGGTCTATTATATTCATACAGATCATATCCGTCTTTATGCTGTACACTTTTATTGTCTTTGTCGTATGATTCAATATTTGTTTCAACAATGTCACACTTTATATACCTTTCTATATATACTCTATGGTTTTTTTGTGTCTGTACTAGTGTAAAGTATTGCTATGATCTTGTCTGTTACTATTTTCTTTTCTATTGTTACACATGAACTGTTTGTTTCTAGGTAGGTATTCTTGCTCACTATATTTTAAGTCTGTCGTTCATTTTTTTTTCAATAGATGTTATTTGATTTAATCTGCACCTTTAGTTACCATGGATTGACACTAAGGACTGCCTGTCTCTACAGCCTGTGGAGGTTGTACTATTCCCGTTGCGATTCTGATCTCTTGAAGGCGGCTTTCCATCTTCTTTACACAACAGTTCACTGCACAGACCGTGAGAATGAAACCAATAAAAGAGATGGCCACTGGGGGAAACACAAATGTTGGATGTACCCATGAACGGCTGAAGGCCGTAGAAAACTTGTCCATAATGAAGTCAGTTTCATTTAGAAAGGTTAGCACATGCAGGTTTGCAGAGGTGATAGAGATATTATCAAATGGTAGGTTGGAAATCAAGTTGAGTGGTTGAAAGATGTCATAGGTGTGACTGCGGACAGCTAGGTGGTAACGAGTGGCGTAGGTGATTACATACTCAGATTTGACTGTACAGTAGTCAGGTGCCTTACAGAGACCATTAGTGGGCACTGAATGAATAGAAGAACCAGATGAATAGAAGAACCAGGACACATGATGGTAACAGAGATAGGGACTGTGAAGATGTACTGGACGTGGTTGAGATGAGTGTGATGAACTAGAATTTCTGGAGCCGGAACAAAAGAACAGGCAGAGTGTACAGAATGGTTGCGAACTAAGGCAGACTCGCAGGGTGCAGCGCTAGTAGGAAAAATAGCTAGAAGTTGAGCATCACAAAGACAAGACGTAGGGGTAAGGAAAGAACCACCGCGAGATCTGTTGAGGAGATAAAGGCAATGGAAATGTGATCATGGGATAGTAGGAAATATTCCGAGAGAACAGATGCTTGCAATAAGGAGTTATTAAACCTGAAAGGAAAAGGAATAAGTTGGAAGAGGATAAAGGTGATGATAGAGCGAAGAGGAACATGAACCATGACATAGTTAGCAAGAAGAGTGACCTCAAGAACTGGATAGTAGAATTCTAGAGAGGAAAGAGAAAGCAGTGGAGACAAGCCGAATGTACAGTGAGCCCATTCCAATACAGAGCGAAGAGCAGGGATAGGTACTAAGTCCACAGTGACACATCCATCAACAGCATCAACTAGAATACGAACCAAAGTAGAAACTTGAGAGCCGAGAGAGTCAATTGAGAGTTGGAGGTTGTCGAGGTGAAGTTTTAGATAGACGAGCTGAGAAACAATATTAATTTTAGAAATTTGTTGTCTGAGAATGTCTGTGAATTTGTTCAGAGTGTAAGTGAGTTCACTGAGGTGGGCTGTAATTTTCTGCAACATAGTGTGTTGTACCTTAATGACTCTACTCTGAGATTCTAGAGCCTTGGCCAAGTGAGCTAGGTCGGATTTGAAGTCAGAAAGGTCACGAGCTGTAGCTACGCTAAAGAAGCCACTAAGAATTTCACTCCCCAAGTCAAAGAGACCTCGTTTTACACTTGAACGACCTACTGGTGTCTGACTGGAAAACGTGTTGTTTAGTTGAGAGAACCTGTCATAGATGTAATTCAATTGCCAAGAAAGTGGGAGATACAGTGGGTACCAAGGTTGATTAGGATTGTGTTTCCCCACGATGGTTGACAGTTGGGCCTTGATCTCGTCCAATTGGTGTGCGAAGTGAGGAAGGGTGATGGCTACGTCGGCCAGGGGCTCTAGATCGTAGCACAAGGAGACTACATCCTCTATCACCATTACCTCACCTCCTGAGCCGACCAAGGCCCCGGGTCGTACTCCACCATCGTCCTCACCCAACCCAGACCCTATGAGGGTCAGCACTTGCCATCAGGTAGACCGCTAACATCTTACCTAGAAAAGAGTTTTGAATTAATGGGAGAGATTATGAAGATGTTTATGAGCGGAGTGCAGTTTAGATCGATATTGATTGGTTGAAGAAGGGGGAGATGTGGGTGAAGAAGGTTCAGACTGAAGAATAGGTGGAGAAGGAAAAGTAGAGGTAGGTTGTGCTAGGGACTCTTCCAACACCAGGCCTCGTGGTGCATGCTTTAGATCATCTGCATGTACCCACTTTGTATCTTTAGTTGACAACTCTTGTCCTTGAAATTTGTTACCCTGTTTATTTATGATGCGGTAGGGGCCTGTAAATTTGTCATCCAATTTGGAGGTGCGAGTAAAAGAACGAGCAGACTAGATCTCCAGTGTTGATACTGATAGGCGAGGCAGACTTATGTTGGCGTTGCAACATGTCCTCCTGAGATGCGACCAGATGTGCTGTGACATACTGATGGATTTTCTGGAAGGTCGTTATTTTCATTTTCATGTAATCATCCACATTATAGACGGGATCAGGCTTTGAAGATAGGATGAAATAGGGAAGGTCTTTATCAAACCCAAATAAGACAAAGAAGCGAGATTCGCCAATGGATGAATTGATGGAACTATTTATAGAAGCTGCTACTTAGGGTATCCAATCATCCCAGGAGGTACTATTTGACCCTAAATGTCTGAGACACTCCAAAACTTTTTGGTTGTGGAGCTCTACGAGGCCATTCGAAGCTGGATGGTCAGGGACAACATTGCATTTGTTAATATCATACTGTTTACAAATTTGTTCCAGAAGACTATTGTTAAACTCAGTTCCATTATCTGTAATTACTGTGCTTGATGTAGTAAATGGGCAAATTACCTGGTCGATGAAGGCACCACTACGCTTTTCGCGGTCTTATCTGCAAGTGGTACTAGGACACAGTAGCGAGAGAAATGGACAACAGCTACAAATAAATACTGAGCGCCTGATTCTGTATGAGGAAGTTTAGAAGGTCAATAGAGACAGTTTCCCACGGGCGTGATGGGATTGGGTATTGTATGAGTGGTGCAGATAATCCGGTTGATCCTTTGTGACAGTGGCACGAAATACAAGTCACAATGTACACTGATATCTCGACACATAGTTGGCCAATAGCATGCAAGATGTGCCTGTCTCAAGCAACGATCTTTACTTGGATGGGATGCATGAGGTGTGTCATGAACTATTTGAAGTACTGCAGATATTAGATCAGTAGGGACAACAAGTTGGTGGGCTTTCCTATTGGGCAATTCCTTCCCTTTTTGAAATGTTTTCCTGTATAAGATATTATCTTTTAGAATGAACTCATCAATTGGGACTGGCAGAGTAGGTAAGGTAGAGTTATCTCCCGATTCCAGGAAACAAATCACTTTGGACCAGACAGGGTCCTTGCGCTGATGATGTTGAATGACTTCTGGTGTTAGTGCGGTGTTATCAGTTTTGTTTGGCTGCACTGATGTGACAGCCACTGCCACATTGCGTGAAAGGGCGTCTGCGACTACATTCGATTTTCCTGGAACATATTGAAAAGTTGGGTTGAAGTCCTGAATGGTGACAGACCATCTAGCTAATCTACCTGTGAGGTTTCGTCCCTTGGACATATCACATAGAGGTAGGTGGTCTGTTTGGATATGCACTGGGTAACCATATACTATATCTCTGAAGTGTTTCAAGGACCAGACCACTGCCAGAGCGTCGATATCTGTAACACTATAATTACGTTCGGTAGGGTTGAGGGAGCGATTAGCATACACAATTACACGCTTTCTTGATGCTTGATCTACTTGCATTGAAACTGCACCAAGGCCTGCGCCTGAGGCATCTGTGCACAAAAGAAAAGGTTATGTATAATCAGGAAATGCTAAAACTGGGGCATTTACAAGGGCTGTTTTGAGTGCTTTGAAGGCTTGTGACTGATCTTTAGTCCAAAGTAAAGGCATATTTTTCTTTAGTGAGTCAGAGGAGCGTTGATTTGTGCATATCCTTTGATAATTCTCCGGTAGTAACCATTTAATCCCAGGAAACTCTTTACAACATCTGTACTGGTAGGTTCTGGAAAGTTGATTATCGCCTTAGTTTTATCTTCATTGGTATGAATCCCTTGTGCATCAACTGCATGCCCTAGGAATTAAATTTACTGAGGTTAATCTTTAGACCAGCCAGCTGAAGGCGCTCAAATACTTGCTGAAGTTTAATAAAATGTTCAGGAATTGATTTGCTCACAACAATGATATCATCTAGATAGGCGAAGAGAGAATGGCCCATCATGCCACAAAAAACTGAATGGATGAGTCGCATGAATGCTGAAGGGGCATTCCTTAATCCGAAGGGAAGCCTCTTGAACTGAAAATGTCCAGAAGGGGTACTAAAAGCTGTTATAGGGCAAGATGATCCTTCCATTTCTACCTGCCAGTAACCACTGAGTAGATCAAGTGATGTAAAGACTACGTTGTTTTCACCTAGTGACTCTAGTAAATCAGTCAGGACTGGCAATGGAAAACGATCGGGTACAGTAACTGATTTCAGTCGACGATAGTCCACTACTGGTCTAAATTGGCCGTCTTTCTTTGGAACTAAGAAAAGTGGGCTATTCCACGGACTGACAGAGGGTTCAATGATATCCTGATCTAACATTTTTTGTACTATCTCGTCAGTCTTGTTCCTCAAGCTATGAGGCAATCTGTAAGCTGGTATGTAAATTGGTTGAGTACCCTGTACTAGTTCTATGTGGTGCTTCACTAAGTCTGTCCTACCCATAGGTTCTCCGGGTAAGGCTACTACGTCTCGATATGACTGCAATAGATTGACTAATTGATCTTTATGTTGTGGATAATCATCACAATTTAGACTACAGAGTAGGGCAGGTGAAAAAGGCGAAGCAGATCCCTTAGAGTTAATGGCATAAACACCAGTTGGGTCACTATCATCATCATCATTTTTAGTAGGTATGGAGGTTGGTACCTCTTGGCACTCCCTTACGGCCGATGGATAAACCAGGAAGTCTCCAATCTTTATACCACTTTTAAGCTTCAATGGAGCATTAGTGATATTTAGCAAGTACAGATAACACAAGTTATCCTCCAACACAGCACACAATGCCAACTCATAAGTTAAACCATTCACACAACACGTCTCTGGTAATGTTAGTACATCCACTCCTTCTTTCGCACCTACAACACGAACAGAGACTTTGGTAAACTCATGCGGCAACAAAATTGTGCACTGATTTGTTACTGCATGCTTCGTCTCTGCGTGTTCTAGAACATCATTCAAATTTAGTGAGGTTGATAACTGAGACGTGTCTGAATCGGCTTTAGTGCTGTCATTAGAGGGTTTATCATGATCTACTGTTGAGTAATTAGAGGGTGTATCATTAGCTCTTGATGAATTTACTCCTACGCTCCCAAGAAGTGGTGGAATTATCTCTTTACTCTCACAGAATGAGGAACATTCACCTGTACTCTCAGGTAGTGGTGAGGGTAGTGGAAACTGATTGACTGAGTTTATTTGGGAAAGGACAGGACGTGGATAATCTATGCCATATACTGGGAAGCCATGAATATCTATGCTATTAGAAGATGGGATTAGAGCGATGTTGTATTCTGCCATGGTTGGTAAACCTAGAAGGGCATCTGCTGGATATCTGAGGTCATTTGTAACATGAAACGTCACTGTAAAAGGTGTCAATGTTTTATCTAATTGTATTTTCAAAACAATTTGTCCTTTGACCTTAAACTCTGAGCCATCCACACTGCATAAACGAATGTCAGGTGGCTCAAGAATTCCGACCTTTTTAGCTGTTCTCCTAATGCTGTTTAAAGAGCTTTCGGATAACAAATTTACCATAGACCCGTATCCATGAAAAACGAGGCTTGTACATCTTCACTCCATCCTAGAATGACTAAGTCTGAAGAAGTCATAGGCCCTACCTGGGGAGTTGAAATTCTGTAGTTACGTTATATGTTTCCGAGACGGGCGCTCCCCTTCCCCTGACTGGCGGCTGATTAGGAAACGACACTCCTCAGTAGTGTGAGTTGTAGAGTTCTTATGATATTTGCTTTTAGGCCGACGCGATCGCGAGGGTGTGTCTACCCTGTGAGTGATGTCGTCGGTATTTACGGTCGCAACTGGATTCGCGATGGCCAGTGTTACCACAGTGCCAGCACACGATCGAGGTTTTTTACCCTGCCGCACATTGGACTGGTCACGACCGCAGGGTGGTGATCTGTAACGTGAAAGGGAACGGTTAGTGTCAGGTTTTCCTCTCGTAAGTGGTCACGAACGTGAGGAATCCGATGAATAAACTGAGGTGTGGAAAACTTGAGAGAATGAGGGGCGATTAGTGGCCTGATGACTGAGGTTTGATCCTGTTCGTTCCTTAATGGCCTTTGAGATGTTTTGAATTTTGTCTCCTGGGTTGAATCCTATCTGTAGGGCTAGATCCTTTTGGTTGGCATCAAGCCAATTCATAAATTTCAGGTAACCCAGCAAATCTCCAAAGTCATTAAGTGAAATCATCAAGGTTCCATTAATGTCCTTTACCCACTGGGTGCCACGCAACAATTGGCGCATCTCAGAACTAGTGGCTTTCATCGCAGCTGCTGCCTCATACAATTTTGCATCTTTAGGTTGGACTTTCATATCCTCCTCCATTTGGTTTAACAAGTTAGTAAAACCTATGAGAGATGCGGCATTTGAATGCTGACAACAGAGCTATATTAACTCATGATGCAATTCATCAAATGTTTGAGTCCTCAAAATGCCCCGAACGAATCGCGGCTCCTATTGGCGACTTGCCTTGGTGTAGTCTCCCCATAAGATAAGAGATTTTGAGGGGTTCATTTGTGATTTGTCTGTTACGAATGTCCGTTTCGACCTCTCTGAGGAAGTCGTAAATGGACACTGAATTATCTTCGCCGGTAAATTTAGGGCGGTTAGCATCGTCCAAATAGATTGACTGTGGAGGGGGGGGGGGGTTGATTTGCCATGGTTGGAAGAGTGTGAGGTTAAGGAAGGGTGGAAGTAATTGAAGTAGTTGGTTGAGAGGCAGTGAAGGTAATGGTAGTTATGTGTGGCCGAGTTGGGAGCTGAAGTGTTGGAGCAGAGACAGCGTGGGAAGTGGAAGGAGCAGGAGTTGAAGGAAGTTCTAGAGAGTCATTTAAAGATGAAGGTGTATCTGGATTTATTTTATCTGGAGGAAAAATATCTGGGTTCTCTAGAGCAGAAGGAGTAGTAGTAGTGGTAGCGTTAGTAGTAGCTGTGGTGATGGTAGTGAGAGTTGTATGAGAATGTTCAGGTTTAGGAGTTGTCTGGGTAGATGAAGGATATTTTTGATACTATCGACCACCACGAAGGTAAGTCACGGAATCGTCATTATTGGAATCTACTTGCTCACTGTCGGTGTCTTGTCGCTGGCGAACGGGTGAGACCTCAGTTTTTAAAAATATGACATGTAGTGAAGTGGGAGAAATATTAAATAGTAATGAGAATGAAAAAGTTTTATATACAGTGTGAGAATGACGGCATATGGAATATTTACAATGGTAATGTGAGGGAATATTATTTACAATGGTAATGGGAGTGAATATGTACAATGAAGGCAAAAGCAAAAATAAATCGGGGGAAAAGAAATGAGGTGAGAGGTGAGCGAGGTGGGTGGTGTGGCTGAGAAGTAAGGTAAATATATGCGATGCACGATAGGGAATAAAAGACAGATGAACTGTAATATGAGGCACAATCTGTAGAGAAAATCCATAGAATAATCTCTATATAAAGACAAGGATTGAGCTTACTAGAATAAACTATATATTTACATATAATGAATAATGAAGCTTTGAGAATGAAGTGAAGTCTTGCTTGGCGGAAGAGAAGTTGAGACGTTACTTGAATTAAGTATCTCTCCCAGGCTGCGGAGGTGACGGTGGGGGGGGGGGAATGACGTCACAAGCTCGGGCGGCGAATGGGAGGCCAGCTGAAGGTCAGATGATCACCAGCAAAACGTTGATTGGAGAGTGCCGGCGATGACGTAGAGACACATACCATGGGCAAGGAGGTGGAGGGCTGCGGTTGCCAGGCGTCGCAGGTGGCGCCGGTGTTGCTTGGTCAGCAAGTTGGAAGGTGGGGTTTAGAGAGGGCGGTTGGGGTGTGGTGGGGTGTGATGGGGTGGTAGTTTTATAATTATGAATAACAGGAGGGGCGTAAGAACTGGCACTTGATAGTTCCTTACTGAATTTCAGTTGTATAGCAGCTGATGAGAAACGATGTGGCCTGCACGTCGGTGACAGTATAAACTGCACAGAAGTTGTAGGAAGTTTTCACCAAGAAAGACGTACCCAAACACAAGGCAGGCAAAAGGCAGATGTGCGGCAGGTATGGTAGGGGTGGTGAAGGAACAAGCACCTGTAGTAATTACTCCTGTTGTGGCACTAAATCACGGTAGAGGCGAGATGAGGTGCGACACACCCCTGCTACCAAATTGTTTCACTGCCCCCTTGTACCCCACTCAGGATAATTCCAAGGTCTGAGGTGATGGATAACGGAGGTTTATTTATGAGGAACTGCTATAGATGTGTTCTGTAGGATGGCTAACCCCTGACTGCCTCTCAGCGAGCAGCGGGCGTGGGAACCTTAGCTTAACTCAGCAGTTTAAAGGAATTTGCTGATAAATGTGAACTATACTGGTTACATATACATATATAGGTTTAGGTGTTATGAAGTATGGTTATATGAGTATAATAATTCAGTATGGGTACACCTTGAACACATTTACAATTACACTTTTCAGCCAATCATCTGGGACAACACACTCATTAATAATCATATTTATCAGGTCAGTGACTAACCTAACCCCTATATCTCCTGAGGCCTTCAACATTTCGGCAATCAACCCAGACACACCTGCTACCTTCCCCACCTTCATCCTGCCTATTGCCTCACTCACAGTAGCAGGATCAATCAAAGGCTAAGGGCCAAACGCTGGATCTGCAGGCTCCAAACCTTCCCTGTCCCAGTCAAACTCATTCAACAACCATGCATCTTTAATATCCTCACTGTTCACCACTACCCTTCCTTCATCATTCTTCACACACTGCTCACCTATAATATCCCGATTTTTTTTTTTTTTTTATGTGAGGAAGAAGGAACCAAAGGCCATGGGCCCGCAGTAACAGTTCCCTCCAAGAGAAAAACAAAATACAACAGAGAGCCAAATTCAAGATCCGATCATTTTGAGATGCCTGGACACACTGCGTTTGAAAGACTGGAGATCATAGGCAGGAGGAAATACAGACAGAGGGAGACAGTTCCAGAGCTGACCTGTTGCATGAATGAAAGACTGGGAGTAACGGTTAACTCTTGCATTAGAGAGTTGGACAGAAAAGGGATGAGAGTTTGCTGCCAGACGGGTGCTACGCGCCCGTCGTAGAGGTGGAGGAATGCAAGCAGACAGTTCAGAGGAGCAGTGACCATTAAAGTAGCGAAAGAAAAGAGATAAAGATGCAACAGTGCGGCGAAGAGACAGAGGTTGAAGGGAGTCAGTAAGAGGAGGAGAGTTAATGAGACGAAAAGCCTTTGACTCCACCCTGTTGAGAAGAGCTGTATGTGGGGAGCCTCCCCACACATGAGAGTTGTACTCCACACAGGGGCGGATAAAACCCCTGTATAGAGTCAACAATTGTGCAGGGGTAAAGAAAGAGCGGAGTCGGCTTAGCACACCCAATCTCTTGGAAGCAGATTTTACAAGAGATGTAATATGATCTTTCCAAGATAAGTCCCGAGTAAATGAAACCCCAAGCATGTTCAAGGATGATGCAGGATTAATCTGAATATTATTAAACATTAGTGGGTATACCTGTGGAAGATTTTGTCGGGTTGATAGGTGTAAGAACTGAGTCTTAGAAGCATTAAAGACAACCATATTATTTTTACCCCAGTCAGAGATATGAGCCAAGTCAGACATTAGGTGTGCCATAGCCTCATCCCTTGTTTCTTGAAGTAACTGTTGAGATGGGCGTTGCGGGAACCGAATGGAAAGGTGAAGGGTGGAGTCATCAGCGTATGAGTGGATAGGGTTAGATGTACAGCTTAGAAGATCATTGATGAATAAAAGGAAGAGAGTTGGTGATAGGACAGAGCCCTGAGGAACACCACTGTTGATAGATCTAGAAGAACGATGGCCGTCTACGACAGCAGCTATAGAACGACCAGAAAGGAAGCTAGCGATGAAGGTACAGATAGAAGGATAGAAACCGTAGGAGGGCAGTTTGGAAATTAAAGATTTGTGCCAGACTCGATCGAAAGCCTTTGAGATGTCAAGTGCAATGGCAAAGCTTTCGCCAAAGTCCCGAAAGGAGGATGACCAGGAGTCTGAAAGGTAGGTGAGAAGATCGCCAGTGGAGCGTCCCTGACGGAACCCATACTGACGATCGGAAAGAAGGTTGTGATAGGAAAGATGCCTTAAAATTTTTTTATTAAGAATTGACTCGAAAACTTTTGAAATACAGGACGTTAAAGCAATTGGACGATAGTTGGAGGGTTGGGAGTGGTCACCCTTCTTTGGGACTGGCTGAATGAGAGCAAACTTCCAGCAAGAAGGAAAGGTACAAGTTGACAGACAAAGGCGAAATAGTTTGCCTAGGCAGGGTGTAAGCACAGAAGCACCCGACCCAGGGGCCCCAAGTCCGCCCCCAACCACCCCACCACATTCCCAGCACTGCACCCCACCACGTTCCCAGCACTGCACCCCACTCACCACCACCTGCACACCTGCACCGTCCTCCCCACCCCTTGGTTGAGGGTGCGGCTGGTGCAAGTGATGATGTGCTCCTGTCCTTCCTGCACCTAGGTGAGGACAGTGCCGATTGCTACTAAGGACAAATCGGTATATAGACGGAAGGGCAGGGTGTAGTCAGGAAATGCAATGATCGGGGCGGTGACTCGTTTGTTCTTCAGTTCGTGGAATGCTGCTCTCCGTTCGTCAGTCCAGATAAAAGACTCACCCTTTTTGGTCAGGTCATGAAGGGGCTTGGCAATGTCTGCAAACCCCTTCATGAAGCACGGGTAGCACAAAGTAAGTCCTAGGAAGGTGCGGACTTCGTGGACATTTTGGGATATGGGATGGTCTGTGATGACATGCAGCTTGTCGGAGTCAGGAGACATTC
Source organism: Coenobita brevimanus (assembly GCF_032717465.1). Taxonomy (NCBI): domain Eukaryota; kingdom Metazoa; phylum Arthropoda; class Malacostraca; order Decapoda; family Coenobitidae; genus Coenobita; species Coenobita brevimanus. The sequence goes on from NC_136986.1 coordinate 14,864,235, forward strand.
CTTCCTTGGAAATAATGTGTCCCAGGAAGGAGACGATTCAGCAGCCAGAACGCATTGCGAGGATCTGAGCTTGAGGCTCGCCTAGCGAACGCATGGGAAGACCTTCCTGAGGTGTTGGAGGTGGTCGGCACATGTCTGGCTAAAAATAAACTACGCCACTCGAGATTGGTGAACAGCGGTAAACTACGACAAACTACACCTTATGAGTTTAAACTACGATAAAACTACGTTCATTGAGAAGTGGTAGCGAGCTGTAAACCAAGCCAATTAACGTCTCAGTCACAACAATCTGCGACTCCTCTACAAGCAACAATTAGCAAATTAAACAAACAAGACTTGCTTCTAACCACCTCAACTGCAACTCCACGATCTAAGAGAATCAGTAGCACTGATAAACTAAGTCTATCAACAGCACTACAAGCCTGCAAGTTAATCTCGACAAGAAAATCAAACTTACAAGACGAAGAGACAACGAAAGTGAGTGAAATGTCACCTAAGTATAGCCCAACACTGCTGAATTTCCCCCACCTACTCCACCACTCCACCACCACTATTCCCCACGACCATCATCTCCACCACCAGGAGGAAGCAAGCATGTGTCTTGACCCCGGATGTGATGACACGAAGTGCTGACGCAGTCATACCAGGACCCTGACCTACCACAATACCAACACCTTTCAGCCATAAGTATCAGCAGCAGCAGCATCCTAGCCAGTATTCCCACCACAGTTAATATCAGTGAGTCAAACATTTACTCTATTAGTTTAATAGTACTACTTCAGTAACATGCAACCTTACGTATATACACAGTGACAGACAAGATCCTTAGATCAACATAGTGTACATACATATGAAAATCTACTAAAACCAGAGAATCAGAATATACGTACATATTACAGTGACAAGGAAAATCAGGTGAAAATGACTAACACAAATGGAGCTAGGAACAGTGTGCTATGCACAACCACACCCATTAGTACTTCCGACCCATACCTAAAGATGAATTTAAAGATGAGCAAACATATCAAGTTGACTTCACAACCTTTGGAGGACTACAGTATGAAGTGATGTGTGGTTCAAACGAAACTAAGTGAATACTGCTGAACAGGGTGGTACTTCCGAGGGGAATGGGAATGCTGGTGATAGGGAGAGCTGGAGCTCCTGTTTCACTAGCTATCTAACCATCCCCCTTTGCTGACCTTTTCAGTGTGACATTAACATGGAGTGTAGACCAGTATACTCTCCCAAACATTTCCTCTATCTTATGCACTACACCACATGCACTTTACATTTCACACAACGTATCCCACTACGTTACAGGGGTTGGCGCCAGCAAGGGCATGCGGCCAGAAAACTTTGCCCCCGCTACCTAGTGGTGGACTTCTGGGGGGAGGCGTGACGGGGGTTCCGTCGGCATAGGTAATAGGTCCAGGAAGAGATGGGGCTCGGGCCTGTGCTAGATGGTACAGGGCATTGCGGTTCCCAGGCTGCCTCTTCTGCCCAATAGAAAGGGGCCCGAACCTGGGAGTAGCGCCCCAGGAGTCTGCCCTATCAGTGGGTGTATAATGGTGGGATAGTTGCAGTGCCAAGGCACGGTTGGATGGTGTCCCTGCAGCTGTCCTGACAGGGTGCCACGAGGCCACTACCACAGCCACTGGTAAGCTGGTGGGCTAGGGGTCCCAGATCCATTGCCTGGACCTGGGACTGTGCAGTGAGTGGGGCCTGTGGTATGTCTATCCCCCATTATTAATCTTGACTATGACAAAACACAAGAATAAGTTTCAAAGGAAGCCTGAGGACGGTAAATCACCTGGGGGGAATAGAGTGGGTTCTTGGAATGTGGGAAGTTTGAAGGAAAGAGTGGGGGAAGTCACTGAGGCATTCAGCAGGAGGTGGGTGGATGTGGTGTGTTTGCAGGAAGTCAGGTACAAGGATGGATCAGCCAGAAAGATTGTTGGGATGGACTGTTACTATAAGTTGTTTTGGCAGGGGGGGGGACAGACGGATATGGGGGTGTTGGTGTGATGGTTGTGGATAAATAGATGCAATATGTTATGAATCCTATAAGAGTATGCAATAGGATATTTATAGTGAAAATTCTATTCAGTAGAAAGATAGCTGCAGTTATATCGGCATATGCTCCACAGGCAGGATTGGATGAAGCAGAGAAAGATAGATTTTGGGATGATTTAATACGTGTAGTAGGTGGTATGCGGGATGATGAGATAGTGGTTTTGGGAGGGGACTTAAACGGTCATGTAAGTGAAGCAGCACAAGGTTATGAAGGAGTACATGGGGGATGTGCGTATGGTATAAGGAATGCGGAAGGGGAAAGGATACTCGAGTTTGGGGAGGCAAGAGACATGATTGTGTGCAACACATATTTTAGAAAAAGAAAGAGTAGGTTAATTACGTATGAGTCAGGGGTAAATAGCAGTCAGATAGATTATTTTCTGGTTAGGAGGGCTGATGGGAGGTTAGTGAGGGATGTTAAAGTTATAGGAAGTGAGGAGTGTGTGCAGCAGCACAAACTATTGATTTGTGATATTGTGCTTAAAGAATGAGTGATGAAAAAGAAGACTTATGTATCTAGGAGGAAAATATGGAGGCTGAAAAACCAAGTAGTTAGGGATGCCTTCTAAAGCGAGATGAGGAGAGTCGTGGCTGAACAGGGAGCTGTAGACAGAGGCGTTGATGAACAGTACAGAGCCCTCATGAACAATCTCTTGAGAGTTACTGATGTAACATGCGGTTGGGCAAGAGGGCCACCAACACATAAAGTAAGTTGGTGGTGGGATGAGGGTGTAGAAGCTGCAGTTAAGGAGAAAAGAAGGCTTTTCCGGGAATGGGAGAAGGGTGGTAGCAAGGAGGAATACTTGGCTGCCAAGCGTAGGGCTAGAGGAGAGGTATACAGGGCGAAGTCTGAGTCACAGAGATATTTACTTGATAACCTAAATCATGGGGAAAGGAAAATTATGATATTTAAGGTGGCAGACCAGATGAAGAGGGATAATCGGGATATTATAGGTAAGTAGTTTTTTGAAGAATGATGAAGGAAGGGTAGTGGTTAACAGTGAGGATATTAAAGATGCATGGTTGTTGAATGAGGTGTTTGACTGGGACAGGGAAGGTTTGGAGCCAGCAGATCCAGTGTATGACCCTTAGCCTTTGATTGATCCTGCTACTGTGAGTGAGGCAATAGGCATGATGAAGGTGGGGAAGGTAGCAGGTGTGTCTGGGTTGACTGCCGAAATGTAGAAGGCCTCAGGAGATATAGGGGTTAGGTTAGTCACTGACCTGATAAATATGATTATTTATGTGTAGTCCCAGATGATTGGCTGAAGAGTATAATTGTAAATGTGTTAAAGGGAAGGATGATGCCCTGGAAAGAGGAAATTAAAGAGGTATAGAGCTTTTAGATCAGATAAAGAAGGTAATGGAGAGTTTCAGGAGGTATGATTAGAGAAAGAGTGAATATTGATGAGATGCAGTTTCGGTTTATGCCAGGTAGGGAGACCACTGATGCCATATTCATTGTTCGACACCCTCAGGAAAAATATGTTGGTAGGAGAAGGGATCTGTATTTTGCTTTTGTTGATTTGGAAAATGCTTTTGATAGAGTCCCTAGAGAGATGGTGAGGTGGGCAATGAGAAAGCTTGGCTTGGAGGAGTGGCTGGTTAGGGTGGTTATGGCTACGTATGTGGGTGCTCTCACCCATGTAAGAGTGAATGAAGATTTGAGTGATGACTTTTCCGTGAATGTGGGTGTGCATCAGGGGTCAGTTTAGAGACCCATGTTGTTTATCATGGTACTTGAAGCCCTCTCGGGTGACTTTAGAAACGGACTCCCATGGGAGATTTTGTATACTGATGATTTGATGTTGATTGTAGAGAACAAAAGGGAGGCGAAGAAAAGGTTTAGGAATTGGAGAGATGATATGTGGCACAAAGGCTTAAGGGTAAATGCAGATAAAACAAAAGTGATGATATCTAGGGTTGGTGACGGTACTGCCAAAGATGAGGGAGAGTGGCCTTGTGCAGTTTGCCACAAGGGCGTGGGAAGTAATACCATCTTGTGTAGTGTTTGTGATAAATGGGTGCACAAGAGATATACAAGAGATATAGTGGTATCAGAGGTAGACTGCAAGATTATGCTGATTTTATGTGTATGGCATGTCGGGGAGAGCAGGTGGAGATTGTCAGACGTGAAAGGATTGAATTTGCTGGTGAATCTCTTAAGTGTGTGGAAGAGTTTTGTTATTTGGGAGACATGTTGTGTGCTGGAGGTGGGTCTGGAGCTAGCTCAGTGGCTAGCGTGAGAAGGGGTTGGAAGAAGTTCAGGGAGCTCCTACCTCTTTTGACATTGAGACGGCTCTCCCTACGTGCTAAGCAGTCTTTGTATGCAGCATATGTTAGGAGTGTAATGCTGTATGGTAGTGAGACCTGGGCAGTAAAGGAGAAGGATATTCGCCAGCTCAGGTGTACAGAAATGACAATGATTAGTGGATGTGTAGTGCGTCTCGCATGCAAGGTCTGGGGGGGCTGGGTTTACGATGGAAGAATTGAGAGGTAGGCTGGGACTGGAGTGTATTGGTGTTGTGATGAGGTAGATCGAGATGGTTTGGACATGTGGAGAGGATGGGGGATGATAACTGGGTGAGGAAGGTGAGAAGTGTTAACCCGCCCCGTCCCGTTGACGTATGGGTACGTTGCAACGATTTGCATTTGCCAGTCCCGTTGACGTATGGGTACGTTGCAACGATTTGCATTTGCCAGTCCTGGCGACGTACCAGTACGTCGTGCAATTGCAAGGTCCCTAATTGCACAATTTTCAATTTTCGCGCATGATTTTTTGTATGTATACACGGGACACCTTCCTCTATTCCTCTACAAGATGCCAAGCAGGGACAATGCCTTACACCGCATAACCTCCCCACTCCCCCACTCACGCCATTGTCTCGGCAATTCACCTGTTACCAGTGACCTGGCTGGTAAAGATATTCAGGGCCAGAGTGATTCTCCAATTGATGACAATGTGGAGGACAATGTTTACATAGCATTAGAAGAAGAAACAGCCAGAAATAATGATCAGGTAATGTGGCAAAAAAAGGTCAGGTATGGTGATTAGTTAGTGAGTGAAACAATGCTTATAATGCCTTTATTACTGCTTGAAAACCAATATACTCTCATACTACATATACATTTGTACCAAGTAAATAAATAAATACCTTTTATGAGTGGATAAAATAGTTACCCTCCCACAGAACTCGTTTTCTTTGGTGCCAGCATGTTAGAAAACCCAGTCAGGTAAGGAGGAACTCCTACCAGGATTGGGTACTTTAATCCTCAGGTGAGCGATTTCTCTATGAATTTTGATGTTTCTCACCAAAAGCGAAGGTTTTAGCCTAAAAATTTTTTTTTCGAAAATACCTCGGGACTGGGGGATGTCGGAGGTGCGGAAAACCTCGGGATGTGACGGGTTAATATTAGGGGTGGGGTTATGAGGGGTAGACCGAGAAAGACATGGGACGAGGTCATTAAGTGTGACCTCAGGGTTAAGGGACTGAACAGGGAGACTGCAATGATCGCGCAGCGTGGAGAGCCGCCATAAGGTGACCAAGGCTGACGCATGCAAGCATGTTGGAGCCTTTAAAAACGAAACGAAACGATAACAAAGTATGGGTTACATAAAATGCAATCTTAATTCAAACTGTGCAACATAGCTAAGTCAATACACCCATGGTGTCTCAAATAAACTGTGCAACATAACTAAGATAATACACCTGTGGTGTCTCACATAACTAAGCCAATACACTAATGGTGTCTCAAATGAATAACTAGATCAAGTATGGATGATTCATGATATGATTACATTGCTATTATTGTATTAGTTTTATACATATGTGTCAGTTATATAGCTACAATAACCACACTTGTGATTTCTGCAATTATGTTACAGTTGCTACGATTATGTAGCCACAAACGCTTGCATTACTGCAATTATATTACAGTTCCAACAATTATGTAACTACAAACGATGCCATTACTACAGTTACGTTACATTTCCTACAATTATGTAACTACAAACGATAGCATTACTACAGTTATGTTACATATCTTCCAATTATGTAACTACAAACGATAGCATTACTACAATTATCTTACTGTTCCTCCAGTTATGTAACTATAAAAGATAGCAATACTACAATTATGTTACAGTTCCTGCGATTATGTAACTACAAATGATAGCATTACTACAATTATGTTACAATTCCTACAATTATGTAACTACAGTACAAACGCTTGCATTATCATTCATTACTACAATTGTTACAAATGCTGCGAATATGTAACTACAAACGATAGCATCTCTGCAGTTATGTTACAATTGCCACACTTATGTAACTACAATTTGTTACAACCACATTATGTAACAGTTGCATTAACAATATATAACAATATATAACTAAATTAATTAATTAAATTAAATTATGTAATAGTTGCATTAAGAAGATCTAACCAAAACTTTTTGGCCAACACAATAATGTAACAGTTGCATTAACAAGATGTAACTAAAATTTTATGGCCAACACAATTATGTAACAGTTGCATTGACAAAATGTAACTAAAATTTTATGGCCAACACAATTATGTAACAGTTGCATTATGTAACCACAATTTTATGGCCAACACAATTATGTAGCAGTTGCATTACAAGATGTAATTAGAGTTTTATGGTCAACATAATTATGCAACAGTTGCATTAACACAATGTTATGTTGGTCACACTTGCATAACAGTTGCATTAACACAATGTTATGTTGGTCACACTTGCATAACAGTTGCATTAAAATGATGTAACTACAATAGCATTAACACAATGTAACTGCAATTATACACTATTCATACAATTATATTACGTTTACAGTATTATGTATTTCACTTAAATTGCAAGTTGATTGTAATGTGTATATAGTTTTTTTTTTTTTAATAACAGAACAGAGAAAGGAAAAACAAATGAAAAAAAAAATCCATACACGAGATTACTTGTGCCCTCTGTTCATATAATATCTGTAATAGTTAGACTTGAACAGCTGTAGGTTGAAGTTTGGAGGGAAACAACTCTGGTGAAGCGAGTTCCAGAGAGATGCAGTTTGAGGAATGAGAGAATTCTGATAGGCAGAAGTTCTGCAATATGGCTGAGTGACATTCCAGTCATGAGCACTACCAGATGCCCGTGTAGCACGAGGGAAGGCATGGAGAAGTGGCACCATGGACGCAATTTCGTCTGAGCATTTGCCATAAAAATATATGCAAAAGAATGCAAGGGAGGCAACATTCCTTCTTACTTGTATGGAAGTTAGTATATTTCTAATGGCAGGGTTGTTAATAATTCTGATAGCTTTGCTCTGAATTTTGTCTAGTTATTTTAACCCCTTAACTGCAGGGTGTCACTTTCGTGACGCTTGGGAGCAAGGGATCATACTGCGGGGCGTCACTTTTGTGATTCTGTGTTATTTTCAATTCACCTGGGCTTTCAAATGGTGGCTTGTATCATTTATCAGTACTACCAGTGTCCAGCTATACTCAGTTCTGCTAATGTCACCTGTACTCCCATCCACTGTTGACAATTTAGCGATTTTTCTCCTGTCCTTGACTCTCCCCCTCCTCACCTCCCCTCCATTATCCCTCTCCTCCCGCCTGACCAGCTGCACTACGCTACACGAATGCTGGATGGATTTTTCCACTCATTTTATCCATTGAAATGTACCCTTTGCCCTATTCTTATACAAAATAATATATAAAAGATAGAGAAAAGGTAATTGATACTGCCATACATCTGGAATGGGCTAATTATCACATGGCAACACCTCGTGTGCACTCGTTCGCTAATTTACCCTGTTTATTGCTGCTTGAAATATGCCATATGACCTGTTCTCATAATAAAAATACATAAAGGAAAGGAAGGGAGAAGCCTAAGTGATACGGTTTTCCTGTCATTCTCTGACTAAATATATCTGTGCTGTTTACTTATTTTCTAATTCTACTATCAAAAATTCTTACACTTCCTTAGTTCTATGATGGAACACATTCTATCCATTTCTCTTTTCTCTGAAATCTCCATCCTAGGAGATTTCAGTGTTCACCACCACCTTTGGCTCTCCTATCCTTTCACTGATCCACCTGGTGAACAAGCCTACATCTTTTCTATCCTTAATGACCTAGAGCAGCTTGTACAGCACCCTACCCGTATCCCAGACTGCCTTGGAGAGAGCTCCAACATACTTGACCTCTTCCTATCAACTAATCCTTCTCCTTACACTGTTAATCTTTTCTCTCCGTTGGGCTCCTCCGATCACAACCTTATCACCTTAACCTCTCCTATCACTCCGGTGCGGCCTGTGGAACCTCCAGGGAAATGTCGTCTGTGGCATTTTGGAGCCGCGGATTGGGAGGCCCTCAGGCAGTACTTCTTTGATTTTCCCAGGAATGATTATTGCTTCCATGGCCGGAAGCCATCTGAGTGTACCTTGCGCATTACGGAGGTTATTCTCTCGGGCATGGAAGCATACATTCCATTCTCATATCCTTTGTCTAACACAAGAAAGCCTTGGTTTAATCACACTTATTCTAATGTTGTCCGCAACAGGGAGAGGGCCTACAAAAGGTACTGGAGCCAACCCACCCCTGAATCACATCATCTTTACGTTTCTGCCCGGAATCGTGTTAAGTCTGTTCTTCACTCTGCTGAAAAAAATTTCATCCGTATTACATGCTCTCAACTCTCCAACTCGAATTCTTCCCACTCCTTCTGGCACCTTGCCAAAAATCTTTCTAACAACTTTACCTCACCATCCTTCCCTCCTCTTTTCTACTCTGATGGTTTTGTAGCTATTTCTTCTACTGATAAAGTAGATCTCTTTGCACAGACTTTCTCCTCCAGTTCCACCTTAGATAATTTCGGTGCTGTTCCTCCATCGCTTCCCGCCTCTGACTTGCTCAAGGCTGACATTAAAATTTCTTCAATTGATGTATTTTCTGCCATCACTGGCCTCAGTACTAACAAGGCATATGGGCCTGATGGGGTCCCTCCTGTTGTTCTCAAGAACTGTGCTTCTGTGCTTACACCCTGCCTAGGCAAACTCTTTCGCCTTTGTCTGTCAACTTGTACGTTTCCTTCTTGCTGGAAGTTTGCTCTCATTCAGCCAGTCCCAAAGAAGGATGACCACTGCCAACCCTCCAACTATCGTCCAATTGCTTTAACGTCCTGTATTTCAAAAGTTTTCGAGTCAATTCTCAATAGAAAAATTTTAAGACATCTTGTAGGACTACATATTATATTTACAAATCATGATAGATAGATAGATAAATAGATAGATAGACAGCCCTCTGCGAGCCTGGGAAAAGGAAATGAGGTTTGCAAGTTACACTGAGGAAAGCTGACGACAGCGGCCAGTAAGGAGATGATGCAGTTAGCTGTCAGCAGTCCTCTCGTGAACAAAGACCTAGTCCATCCACGAGGAACACACGTGATACATCTCCTGTTTCACCAGAATTTAGGAAAGAGAGCTCAGAAGGGGACAAGCGATACTAGAGGCAGGTCGAAGGGGAGAAGGGCTTGGCAATTTGAGAGACAGAGAGAGAGAGGGACGAGACTCTATACTTATGCTCTGTGTGAGAGACTTGTTAATATTTCCAAGACAAATAAAAATAGTCCCATACTATTCTTTACCTCTCCTGTCACTACATGACAAATGGGAAGCTACTCCAAGATATAAAAACCGCTCGTCCATAAATCTAAAATATATATATAACTCAACCACAAAGGAACCTACACAGTCTTTAATGACACAAAGTCATTTATGACATTTGGTAGCAGCGAACGTATACGAACCTCGTCTACGAATCAACATTCAATTCCTACAAAATATCAAGATTGAAAACAAAGAGAATAACTCTCACAACCAGCTCCTGACACTTCTCTCCAACCAGCCCCTCCGTCTCCTAGATCACCATGCTGATGCAGAGGTGAAAGGATCACACGACGCCTTGCAAGTAGTTTAACAATATATTGATACGATCTTGCAATTTCTACGACGGACCAGCGAATCTACGGACATCGTCTCCCAATTAAAAGCAAATTTCTACAAGAGCAACCGAGACTCTACAAGATTAGCTTCAGTCTACAGTGAATCCCTACAAAATACAGCCTACAATGCAAATAGTCTACAAGTCTACAAAACAACTCTATAATCTTGACGTAACTTCAAGCAGCAACAAGAAGAATATAAAACAAAGCAAGTAAAGAAGAGGAAACACCGAAGCAACAAGCACACAAGCCACCACCACTCCCTCCCGCCTGCTGACCCAGAGGTCAAGACACGCAGCAAAACACCAAGTCCATATTCACAACTCATCTTACTCACCCGTCTTCACTCAAGTTACTCATCGCTACTCATTCACTCACCACAGCTACCAGTGTGGGAAGCCGACGTCACCATGTGCTGAGATGACATTACAACGCGAGTCTGCCATGCCAAGCAACGTGTGACTGACACCAGGCACTTCTCATCCACTAATCATTACTCATTATTCACATAGCTCCTACTCATACTCATTTATTTTCACAGTTAAGTTGGAAATTCGACGTTCTATGCTGAGGTTTGCCTGGGACAGCCGTTAACCACTACAAATACCAGGCCATGGAATTTCCTGAGTAATATCGTCCATCAACACACCACTAGAATTATCAAGAGATCTTCAATCAAACCTGTATTTTTCTTCTGAGATCGACTTTTGTATCGACACACCTCTACGATCTGTATCAAGTGGGTAAAATTATCCTTGCCCATTTCTTCTCAGTGCTAAAATTAGCTATATTCAACTTATTTACTCTTCTAGTTTGCTAGGACATAAATAAACAAGAGGCGTATTTCATAACACCATATCTTAATGACAGGAATATTTTCGCCACCACCCACGTTAATACCAGATGACACACAAATTGCCACAACATCAGACTCACAATTAAGAGACAGCCCACCCCTTGTACAAACCTCACCACACGCTAAAGATAAAGACATAGAGAGTGTGGACTTTGCAGCTGCCTTGCATACGTATGCCAATATACTTAACAGGGTTCACCGGTCCGGTCATACATATTCCACCATTCCCTCACACAACGATAAACACGTACAAGTTGAATTAACAGGGCAATCATTAAAAATGGATCAAGAAACAAATACCGCTGATCTAAAAACCACACCTCATGTGTTTGTGTATCACGAGGATAAGACTGCCCCAAAATTCTCTGGCACAGACAAAGATCGCATTGATGTCATTTCATTAGTCAGTCAGTGCGAACAAATGTTCATCAAGCGCCACATATTAGATGAACAAGAGAAAATTGCTATTTTTTCATCTGGCATAAGCCAGGAAAGATGTCCAGCAAGCAATTTATTGCGCTCTGATAAGCTCAATCGTGCTAGGACATATGATGAATTTAAAACTGAATTTCTGAAGAAATTTTCTGGAGGTATGAACTTCTTGCCAGGTATAATTCCAGAATTACATAAAATTGTAGATCTTGTAAGGGAGCACACTACAAACCATGTGCTCAGTGAAATAACTGCTGATGTCTCCACAATCAAGAGAACTTTGTTAGCCACTCTGGAGAATTCTAATTGGATAACAGATGATGGAAAGATGTCCCCAGACCTCGTCGTGGACATCATTGGTTATGTAGCTGCCTTGTGTAAATTACCTGATAGGACCCTTAAGATCGCCAAGACGATCGCGTACACCCCAGGAATGTGCTTGCTAGACTTAATGAACGAGGTAGAGATGCAGTGCAGTAAAGCAGGTGTGGTCGACTCACATGCACATTCTGGTAGAATCAGGGTACCTGAGACAGTATCAGCTGTGAAAACATCTACACCGACCCCAAACAGAGAACAAAATCGATCACGACCAGAAATGAGGCAGCCAAAACAAACAAAGACGCCTAGAAATCGTTCCCACACACCTTCCTACAGGCAGTTTCATAAGTTTTCGCGCAGCCCGAGCAGGTCTCGCGCCATAAACAACACTTCTTATGGGAAATCACCTCGTAGGTCACATTCTATGTCATTATTGTGCAAAACCAGGACACACAAGGTATGAATGCTTTATCAAGGCAAAAGAGGACAAACAAAAGACACAGGGATTTGGTCCTTACTGTAGGCATCATAGATACCAAGGGCACTGAACTAGTGATTGCAAAACAGTAGAAAAAATTGTGTCTATGTTCAAATCGGGGGAAGACCAAGTCATGACAAAAAACGAACAAACGTAAAGAAGAACAAGGCTAAACTTCACATAGGAGGCATGTTGGGAAATGAGTGTATATTGATACCAGCTGTATGTGAGGATCAAAACGTTTCCTTATTTTTAGATACAGGCTCTCCAGTGAACTTAATAACACATGAAGAACTAAATAGAATTCTTAAAAATAAAAAGAAAGTAACTTTTCTGAATGAAGCTGATTTAGATTTATACACAGTAGATGGACAGGAGATTACAGTGAAAGGTATGATAAGATTAAATCTCAGTTTCACAGAAACTACAAGACCATTCTCTGCATTTTTCTATATCGTTGAAAACTTAGCAATTAAAGCTCATATGTTACTGGGCTTAAGATCCATGAGAACTGAGAACATAACTATACTCCCACAAATGAATGGAATAGACTTTGATAATGAATTCATAGAGGAAATAACTTCAGAGCCCTCACAGATTGGTAGAAGAGAGCCAAAAAGAATTGGTAATATTAAAGGCTTAAGCAAACATACACAAACAGATAAGTGTATAGATCCACTTGCACCACCAACCCCATCCTCCAGAAGTAGTGACCCAGATAACAGTACTGATTTATCAATTTTTCCAGCCCATCTCACTAATGATTTGGTTATATCGCCTAATTCATACATGAAGGTTACCATAAAGAGCAAATTACGGAATAGTACTGTTCTTGTCTTAGAAGAATTATGTAAAGTAAAGGGATTGTCAGTAGAAAACGCATTATGTCATACAAACGACGAAGGGCAAACTCAGATATTCATTATTAATCACATGAATGGGGAAGTTCAGTTGAAAAAGGGAGCTTGCATAGTTAATATTGAAAAATGTTCCGGCCCTGTGAAGGAAATAAATATTGGTGGAGTAACAAGTGAGATAAAATCTACGGACAGAGAAAGAATAAAAGAGAATTTAATTCACTCAGGTGAATTTGACGAAGAAAATGATTTGTTAACCCTGCTGGAAAAACACAGGGACACCGTAGCATTGCCCGGAGAACAATTAGGGTGTACTAACTTGATTAATCACATGATTAATGTGCACCCAGAAACACCACCAATTTTCGTACCAGCTCACCGCATACCACACTCCCAACATACACTTGCAAATCAGTATGTCGATGAAATGTTAAAGCTTGGAAATATTGAGCCTTCAGTTTCCCCGTGGAACGCCCCCCTATTCTTCGTGCCCAAACGAAATGGAGAAATGCGTGCGGTAGTAGATTACCGTAAATTAAATAATCACACAATCCCAGACAGATTTCCCATGCCATTGCTAAGCGATGTTCTACAGAATATTGGTCCTGAGAATAATATATTCTCAACCATCGATCTCCTAAACGGCTACTATCAGATTCCGGTATCTCAGGAGTCACGTAAATACACTGCCTTTTCAACAAACAGAGGCCATTATCAATATACAAGAATGCCAATGGGACTGAGGACAGCCCCAGGCACATTCCAGCGTCTTATGAATTACGTATTGTCCGGAATTTTAGGACAAGGAATATTTGTTTATCTTGACGATATTATTATCGCAACGAAGAATATTAAGGATCATCTCAGGAAATTAGACTTACTCTTACAAAAGCTTAGTGATGCTGGATTAAAAATTAAACTTTCTAAATGCAAATTTTGCTTTAAGGAAATAAATTTCATAGGCCACAAATTAAGTTCTGATGGTATTCACACCACTGATGACAAAATACAGGCAGTGAGAGATTTTCCTGAACCCACTACGACTGACGAAGTTAGACAATTTTTAGGTCTGGCTGGGTACTATAGGTCATTTGTACCACAGTTCTCTCATATAGCCTTCCCTCTATTCCAACTACTCAAAAAAGATGCTGTATTCCAATGGGAGGAAGAACAAAAAAGGGCATTTAACAATCTAAAAATTAAACTAACAAATGCACCTTGTTTAGCATATCCGGATTACACAATATTATTTCTTATTTGTACAGACGCATCAGTTAAAGGATTAGGGGCTGTACTGATGCAGGAAGATAAAAGAGGAAAGAATCAACCGATTGCATTTGCCAGCAGACAAACAATAGGTGCGGAGAAAAATTATTGCACTACAGACTTAGAGGCACTTGCAGTGGTTTTTGCATTACAAAAGTTTTGAGATTTGGTATATGGTTACGAAATCCACTTATTCACCGACCATAAACCACTGGTGGGTATGTTTAAAGAAAAACTCCTTTCTGGGAGGAGAGCAAGATGGAAATGTACAGTTGAAAACTACAATGTACAAATTCATTATATACAAGGTAAAATGAACATAGTAGCTGACGCATTATCTAGGAACCCGAACACAATTCAGGTCGCGGCGTTAGATCTCAAAGGAAATATCACAAACCACGAGGATATCGCAAAGGCACAAAGACTTGACCCAATATGGTCTAAAGTAATATACAGGTTAGAAAGTGGAGATGACATACAATTACCCAAACTTCATGTCCCCCTTGAACAATTCACAATGGTCAATAATACATTATACAAAATTAACCCTAAACAACCAAAACGACAAAGAAATACTAACCAGTTGGTAGTACCTAATGACATGATACCCCAAGTATTACGATTGATACACGACAGCCCACATGCGGGACATCCTGGAAAGGATAAGACATTCAACCAAGCCCAGCTATTATATTACTGGCCTTCATTACGAAAAGATATAAACAATCATATACACAGATGCGAATCATGTGCGAAACACAAAGGATACCCAATCACACCTGCACCGATGGGTAATTACCCAGTACCACATCAACCATGGGACGTTGTCGCTGTTGATTTACTCAAGATGCCATTATCGTACAATAATAACCTATACTTATTCGTAGCAACGGATCATTTTTCCCGTTATGTCATTTTAGCTCCAATTAAAGATAAGACAGCAGAGACAGTAGCAAAGGCAATAACAGATAATGTAATATGTCGCTTTACTACCCCAAAGGTATTAGTAAGTGATAATGGAGGAGAATTTAATTCCGAGATCTTACAAGAAATATGTAAACAATACAACATCAAAAAGGTTAACGTTTTGGCCTATCACCCAGGATCGAATGGGTTGGTAGAGAGACAAAATAAAAAGGTATTAGATGTGCTACGACACATTCTCAATGAAAATTATGCAAGCTGGGATGATTGGATTCCCAGAGTAGAGGCCTCAATTAATGGGTCTATAAATAAATCCATTGGTGACACACCACATTTCATTATATATGGCACAGATAAAAAATTACCATATGAGCTCCTAGAAGGTGACAGCATGCCTATATACAATTACGATGATTACTCTAAACTTCGTTTACGTGAATTCCAGGACATTCACAAAAGAGTCAAAAAACAATTAACGATGTCCAAGGAAGAACTGACGGAGGCATTTAACAAGAAGGCAAAAGATTCACCTATCAGCTTAGGAGACATTGTTTACGGAGTCATTCATACGAGAGACAATAAATTATCCCCAAAATTTGAGGGCCCATACAGAGTAATTAACATAAAAGCAAACAAAGTTTTAATTAAGTTGCTTTCAAGTGGCGAGGAGAAACAAGTTCATATTGACCATTTAAAAAGAGTTTCAAGGGAATTATCACATAATTATTCAGCCTCGGATACAACCGAACAGGTGAACGTACCTCAAGAAACCAAACAAGAACACAACAATGATTACAAAAAGAAATTAAGGTCATATACCAAACAATCGAACATAGGTGCAACTATTCCAATAAAATCTACAGTACATCATTTACGAGATTTAAATATCGATTTAAATTCCTTCTATAAATAAAATAACAATCAACCGTAATGCACATCATCACTATCATCGACCACAGCTTTATAGGAAATTAATAGATTTTTTTTTTTCGGTAGGTTACAATGAAGGGACTTATGCTATGGATTCTCCTCTACATAGTAAGAGTATATGCGCACCTAGACCCCAAGCATATAGTACGACAAGGATGCCTCATAGCTCCAACGGCCATGACTACAATCGCTAAGGACGTCATGAGTACTGAAATAATTCTAGATTACTTGTATGAATTACCTACTTATCTAGAAAGACTTGCGACGCCGATGCGAACTCTGGACTTCAAGATAGGAAATTATGTTTCACAAGCACATAACACCAAGGAAGTGAATGAAATGGTGAAGTTAGCGAAATGGAAACTAGAACAGGCGAAGTCAACTATGCTCGTCGTGATCCAAGATCTCCCATCTTATGGAATGGAGGTACTGAGTGACAGGAACAACATCACACGTACTCGCCAAAAGCGCGGTTTGTTCGATCTGGATGGCGCAGTTCTTGGGAACATCTTTGGATTGGCTACAGAGGATGACCTTAAAGAAATAAACAACAAATTTAATAAGATAGCTCAGGTACTAACATACCAAGATAAATTCATCACAGGACAGAACTCTGCAATGAAGACAATTGTGAAAAATCTGAAACAAGCAGAAAACGTAGCTCTCGAGAATGTAGATAAAATAAATGAATTAGAGGGAAACGTTACTCTTTTCCAGCACTTCTCCATCATCACAGAACATATTGACACGATTCTACTACAATTAGAGAACACTAGAGATCGTTTCAGGGCACTTATGCAAGGAATTTCGAATGCTGGTGATGGCAAGATCACAAATGACTTACTCCCAGTTCATGAGCTACGTCAGATAGTTAGTCAAGGCATACATAAACATAAATTGAAGCCATTGTTCCGCAGTAGGGAATTTATGCAATATTACCCGTATTTAGAAGCAACACTAACACCAACATCAGTGGTAGTTCATGTACCATTCATCACTGAAGACCTGTTCACAGTATACCAAATACACCCCTTCCCCTATAAAAATAACAACACTTTGGTCATCATCAACATCAACACAGACACCGAACTCGTCATGGTCTCCAAGAGACGGGACACTGTCACTTTCGCAAGTGAGTCAACGATTGAACGAAAGTGCCGCACATCCTTACATGCTGTTCATCTTTGTCCTGCGTACATTTTCACGTTTCAGCCTACTGATACGGTCCCTTGTGAAATGGCTATCATCAGCAATAACAATATTCATAATCATTGCAACTTCACTTTTGCTCCAGATAAACTTGTACACCATCAATGCATTGGACACTCACAGTTTTTTTATTTCCCTCATAACACATCAGTTTACATAGTCTGTCCAGATATACCACCATCTCATACATCAGCATCAGGATTATACATAGCACCAGACTACTGTGCGGTATTTACACCAGCCATGTCTACTTTATCCACCATCAATCACTACGCCATTCTCAACCATACACACAAACATTTCCACCCACTGCCTAATATGAACTTAAACATGAGCACAAGTATTAAGCTGACTTCACCTAAGTTTGAAACTATGCAGCTGATCAATGAAACAATGAAGCCCTGGGAAGATTTGCGTTTGAGTATGTTCAACCCATATTATGTGTATAGCCCAGCACCTACTGTCTTTATAATCGTTTGCATTGTAGGTGCAGTACTGCTGTTCGCAATGCACAGAATGCATGCAAGAATTGCTAATTTGGAGTCATTATTTAGTGGGGAGAGAGTTAACATCACAGTTAACCACCCTGAATGAAGTGTATATATTTTGTATATAGTATTAATTATATATATATATATATATATATATATATATATATATATATATATAATATAACCAAAGAAAAAAATGACCCATATATGACAGACCATTACCATTATCTTTAAATGAAATATTAATAACTCTTACAATAATCTTAATTTTAAACTATTTTTTATTCTTGCATGTATACATTTCACTATAATAACCCAAGTACATACTGTATTACAGTTAAATAATTTACTTTAATGCATTTATTCAAATATGTATACAACTTGTTTAAAATGTAATATTACTGAATAATCACTATTTACTATGAATAAGATATGTATACAATATTCATACAATTATGTTACTTTTACAATATTATGTATTTCACTTAATTACCTTATAAGTTCATTATAATGTGTATATAGTATGTATTAATATATTAGGACTATTAACTGTTGATGGTACGCCATTTTCGCGCGGCCAAGCAGATGTAGGACTACATATTATATTTACAAATCATGATAGATAGATAGATAAATAGATAGATAGACAGCCCTCTGCGAGCCTGGGAAAAGGAAATGAGGTTTGCAAGTTACACTGAGGAAAGCTGACGACAGCGGCCAGTAAGGAGATGATGCAGTTAGCTGTCAGCAGTCCTCTCGTGAACAGAGACCTAGTCCATCCACGAGGAACACACGTGATACGTCTCCTGTTTCACCAGAATTTAGGAAAGAGAGCTCAGAAGGGGACAAGCGATACTAGAGGCAGGTCGAAGGGGAGAAGGGCTTGGCAATTTGAGAGACAGAGAGAGAGAGGGACGAGACTCTATACTTACGCTCTGTGTGAGAGACTTGTTAATATTTCCAAGACAAATAAAAATAGTCCCATACTATTCTTTACCTCTCCTGTCACTACATGACAAATGGGAAGCTACTCCAAGATATAAAAACCGCTCGTCCATAAATCTAAAATATATATATAACTCAACCACAAAGGAACCTACACAGTCTTTAATAACACAAAGTCATTTATGACAATCTTTCCTATCACAACCTTCTTTCTGATTGTCAGTACGGGTCCCGTCAGGGACGCTGCACTGGCGATCTTCTCACCTACCTTTCAGACTCCTGGTCATCCTCCTTTCGAGACTTTGGGGAAAGCTTTGCCATTGTACTTGACATCTCAAAGGCTTTCAATCGAGTCTGGCATAAATCTTTAATTTCCAAACTGCTCTCTTATGGTTTCTATCCTTCTATCTGTGCCTTCATTGCTAGTTTCCTTTCTGGTCGTTCTATAGCCGCTGTTGTAGAAGGCCATCGTTCTTCTCCTAGATCTATCAACAGTGGTGTTCTTCAGGGCTCTGTCCTATCACCAACTCTCTTCCTTTTATTCATCAATGACCTTCTAAGCTGTACATTTAACCATATCCACTCATACACTGATGACCCCACCTTTCACCTTTCCATTCGGTTCCCGCAACGCCCATCTCAGCAGTTACTTCAACAAACAAGGGATGAGGCTATGGCACACCTAATGTCTGACTTGGCTCGTATCTCTGACTGGGGTAAAAAATAATCTTGTTGTTTTTAATGCAGCTAACACTCAGTTCTTACACCTATCAACCCGTCAGAATCTTCAACAGGTATACTCACTCATGTTTAACCCCTACACCGCGGGCTCGTTTACCAATGACTTGCGTGTGCCGCGGGGTTATATGGGCTCCGACAGACTCTCAAAAAATATTTGCCAAAAATCAGTTATTAGTCCTAGAATAATAAAATTACATATGCTTATGGCACATACCTTCAGCTTTCTCCTGGAATGATTGTTGAGCCTTCGTCCGTTACCGTAGGACTTGTGGAGACCTCTGAAGTAGGGTAACGAAGTCTCCACTTTACACTTCCCGACAACCCGTAATATGATTACCACAGCCAGATACAAACACTATAAACACTATTCTACAATTTTCAAGTAGTTCGGGATCCATACTAAAAAAAAAAAAAAACACTGTGAAAGCAATGGAAATTACGAGCGCGTCTGATCGTCGCACTGGCACTAGGTCGCTCTTAGTAGTCTGTCATTTATTATTCATAAAACCCCTCACAATTTATATTTCTATTACTATATAACACTTATATATATCTACAGTCTTTATCCATAAGTTTCCTTCAGTAGTATTAGTTTATTGTCACTGTAGGGATTCAATTTCTTTCAGTAAAATACGTAGCATTCACTTTCTCGTCCTGTATACTGGCATTGAGAGTGAATGTCACTTTCATCTTCACTCTCATAACTCATAGCATTCAGACATGCTAGAGTGAAACTTTCACTTTCATTACTCCTAGGGTATATACTCGTATTCTTATAATACTACTCATTTACATTTCTAGTTACGTTCTGTATTTTATTTACGTTATTTACATTTCTATTTTATTTACACTGTGTTGTGCACTGTCACTTGAAATAACTTATAAAACTATTTTCCATTGTTCATGTATATTTACATTCATTACTTTCACTTGCTGTTTACACATTATTTACACATTATTTACAATTCCACTTGCACTGTTTTACTCAATAGAAAGATCGTAGTCACTCTTTTATCAATTGTCAGCCCTTTACCTCTTTCCACACAAGGTTTAGTAGGGGGTAAAGGTCACAGGGCCATTTGCATGGGGGTGAAAAAAGGCCTTGAAGTCAGCAAGAAGAAACATACATACTCTCGCTTCGGAAGTTGAGAGTAACCTGATAACGGAGGGCCAGCGTAGAGGCCTGCTAAGGGGTTATTAAGAGTTACCAATATTACTGCTTGAAACAGCTAAGTCTAGCACTGATATGATTGGCAGGAGATCTAGACAATACATTATAAATTTGGTAGTTCCAGGTGAATGTAAATATCACTTAGGCTTCTCCCTTCCCTCCTTACATGTATATTTATTACGAAAATAGATTATAGGGCATATTTCAAGGGGAAAAAAACAGCGAAAATTAGCGAACGAGTGCACGTGAGGTGTTGTCAGGTGATAATTAGCCAATTCCAGGTGTTTGGCACTCTCACTTACCTTATTTCTTTCTTGTATATATTATTTGGTATAAGAATAGGACATAGGGCTTATTTCAATGGATGAAATCAGTGAAAAATTCCAGGGAAGATTTACTTAGCGTAGCACGGCCGGGCAGGCGAGAGGATAGGGTAATGGAGGGGGGGTAGGGAGGGGAGTCAAGAACGGGGAGAAATGGCTAAATTGTCAACAATGGATGGAAGTACAGATGAGATTAGGAGTGCTGACTAGTGTTGGACATTGGCAGTACTGATAGATGATACAAGCCCCCACTTGGAAGCCCGGGTGAATTCAAAATAACACAGAATCACAAAAGCGATATGATCCCTTGCTCCCAAGCGTCACGAAAGTGACGCCCCGCGGTTAAGGGGTTAATAATATTCAGCTTATTCCTGGATCATCCTTGAGCTTGCTTGGGATTTCATTTACCCAGGACTTACCTTGGAATGATCATATTACATTTCTTGTAAAATCTGCTTCCAAGAGATTGGGTGTGCTAAGCCAACTCTGTTCTTTCTTTACCCCTGCAAAACTGTTGACTCTATACAAGGGTTTTATCTGCCCCAGTGTGGAGTACAACTCTCATGTGTGGGGAGGCTCCCCACATACAGCTCTTCTCAATTGGGTGGAGTCAAAGGCTTTTCATCTCATTAACTCTCCTCCTCTTACTGACTCCCTTCAACCTCTGTCTCTTCACCGCACTATTGCATTTTTATCTCTTTTCTATCGCTACTTTAATGGTCACTGCTCCTCTGAACTATCTGCATGCATTCCTCCACCTCTACGATGGGCACGTAGCACCCGTCTAGCAGCAAACTCTTATCCCTTTTCTGTCCAACTCTCTAATGCAAGAGTTAACTGTTACTCCCAGTCCTTCATTTATGCAACAGGTCAACTCTGGAACTGTCTCCCTCTGTCTGTATTTCCTGCTGCCTATGATCTCCAGTCTTTCAAATGCAATGTGTCCAGGCATCTCGAAATGAATGGATCTTGAATTTGGCTCTCTCTTGTATTTTGTTTTTCTCTTGGAGGGAACTGTTATTGCTGGCTCATGGCCTTTGGTTCCTTCTTCCTCTCATTAAAAAAAAGTTATGTATTGTCTAGATTTCCTGCCAATCATTTCATAGCATATATATTAGCAACTGTCACCACGCTGACATTAACAACCCTTTACTGCCCCTAGGCTACAATAGTAAGTTTACTGTCGTCTTTCAAGGTGAAATCACGTCAGAATCGCGCCTGTCCAATTCAGCCTCTTTTTAACCCCATGCAAAGGGCCCTGTGACCTCTACCCCTACTAAACCTCGTGTGGAAATGGGTAAAGGGCTAAGTGACTGGTGTGGAACGTGAACTGGATAATTTATCAATGAAAATGATGGACAGTGACTACGATCTTTCTGGTGACTCTAAAACAGTGCTAGTGGAAATGTAAATAATGTGTAAATAATGTGTAAACAGCAAGTGAAAGCAATGAATGTAAATATGAGTGAACAGTGCAAAATAGTTTTATAAATTACTGCAAGTGACAATGCATAACATATTGTAAATAATATAGAAATTTAAATAATGTGAATAAAATAGAGAATGTAAATGAGTAGTAATATACGAGCATATATACTAGGAGAAATAAAAGTGAAAGTTTCACTCTGGCATGAATGAATACTATGAGTTGTGAAAGTGAAAGTGACAGATTTGCTCTCAACGCTAGTATACAGGACGAGAAAGTGAATGCCTGGGCTGAAAATAAACTACTAGTACTGAAAGAAACTTATAGATAAATACTGTATATATAAATAAGTGTAATAAAGTACAAGGAATATAAAGTGTGTGTTTATAAATAATCAATGACAGCTCTGCCTCAGAATAGCATCGGGGAACTTGCACAGGAGGAAATGTATGCGCTCATGATTTACATTGCTTTCACAGTGGGTTTTCTTTTTTTTTTTGGAATATGGATTCCAAACTATTTGAAATTCATAGAATAGTGTCTGTAGTTATATCAGGCAGTGGTAACCATATTACGGGGTATCAGGAAGTGTAAAGTGGAGACTTCGTTACCCAAATTCACAAGTCTCCACAAGTCCTACGGTACTCGACAAAGGCTCAACAAACATCCCAGGAGAAAGCTGAAGGTATGTGCAATAAGAATATTTAATTATAATATTCTTGGACTAATAACTGATTTTTGGCAAATATTTTTAGAATGTATGTCGGAGCACGAATATCCTAGGGGGACATGCAAGTCGAGCTAAAACAACCTTGCGGTTTAGGGGTTACTTCGTAATGTAACCTCTCCACATCCATTCCACAAGGGTGAGCAATATTCAAGCTGAGAGCACACATGACTCTTATAAATAATAGCTAACTGCTCATCAGCATGCATTATGTTAGGACAGTATTTCCTGTTGATGGTACGCCAGTTTCGCTTTACCTACCAATGTTTTTTTTTTTTTTATGTGCTCGACTCTGGGCATAGGCTTCACAGCCTGCTCCCAAGGCCCATTAGTTCTCCTACACATCAAACACCTCTACATGTCACCACTTTGGCGCTAACACCCACTGACCATATTGAATACATGCTAGGGCTGTCTCATACAGGACTGGTGTATTGGTATAAGTAGGGGTATTTTTACGACATGTCGGCGGGTCTTCTGGTAGATCGGTAAAGTCTGCTTTACATGAAATTAAAATCCTTAAACTATTCCCTGCCCCAGCGGGGATTTGAACCTGGGTCTGGTAGGACCGCAGGCCACCTCTCTACCGATTGAGCCACCACATAATATGTTATAACACAATACTATATGTAAGTAAAGAGTTATAGGCATTAGTATATATCTCATAAACATAATGTACAGGATGTAGTGTCTGCTGGAGACATACACCGTTTCTCACTAGGAATGTCAATCCACATAATGTTTATCAACAAGCTTGTTGTCCCACACCATTAAGAAATTTTAATATATGATGTATCTCAATCTCTTTGTAGTCCACGTGAGTAACTAGACACTACATCCCACACACACATTCTCTCCGAGCTGTATATAATGTCGGAGAGATTCCCTTCATATTAAAGAAGGAGTTGGAGAGAAGGCCCGTTAACACGAGGGTCAGATACAGTGAGAAGGTGTCAGAGAGAGAAAAGGGAGACAGGGGCTAGAGACAAGGTCTGACACAAGGATCACGCTCTGTTACCCTGTAACTCACTGTTAATATAACTGCAATAAACTTCGTAACCCAAGAGTGCTGTAACTCACCTCATTCACACTACGTCTCACAACTTTATTCTGGCTGAGCTTAACAATCCATAATAAACTTCCCTATCTCCCTACAAGTTCCTTAAGACCATGGTATCAAGGATTTCATGTGTGTTATCACACTGGTGGTAAGCCATAAATGCACCACCACTTTTTCTTCCAGGCGACTGGGATGGTTGGCAGTATCCCAATCGCCCAGGTATGGCTTACACGTTGGCATATGTAGTCTGGTCCACTGACCTTGCCACAGAAGATTTATTGATTTCTTTCCGAGAGAGAGACTCGACAGTAGATCACGAGGAACGTCCCAAGTCTCCTCGACCTCTACAGCCAACTATGCAAGTAAGTCAGCCTGCTCATTGCCATAATTACGACAATGACCAGGCACCCAGATCAGTGTGAACGACTTGTTGTATGAATGCAGTTTTATTGACAATGCGGCCATGGATCTCATTAGAATCCATATTGCAGGAAGCAACCGCCTGAAGGGCTAATTTTGAATCTGAAAATATGACAAATTAGTTATGCCTACAATTGAGAGCATAGTCTATGGCTCTGTGAATAGCAAAAAGTTCGGAGGTAAACACAGATGTATGAGTTGGCAACCGATACCTTAGAGCACATAGGGTTGACCACACACTATCACCCACACATTCACTCAACCTGGAGCCATCGGTGTACAGTTGGTGGGACCACAAATGACGAACGATGATGTTATGAAACAAGTGTGTCCTCCATCTACAGCTCCCTAGACTTTGGTGCTGGGAGCCAGGAACATCAACAGTAAATCCGGGTGGCTCCCAAGGCGCTATATTTGTATGCACCAACCTGTCAGTCACTGAGGACCACGCCAAGCTCATGAGTCAGTAAGTGGAGGCGAAAAGCAAGTGGCTGACGAACCCCCCCTCCCCCGCAGAAGATGGTGGTATTGACACAGGGGGGGTATAGGCCACATTCCTGATATTACTTTTTCTATATGTCTGTACACCATAGAGCAATGCCACGTGGTCTCGGCGAATATGGAGGGGAGGCACATTCGCCTCTACTTCTATATGAGCTACATGGGTACACCGGATGGCAGCAAGACACATTCACAAACATTTATTTTGCAAGACATTGAACCTATTTAACGTGCCATTGGACACAGAGCCATACACCTGTGCGCCATAATCTAGCTTTGATTGAATAAGGGACTCATACACCATTAATAAAGATGTTCTGTTGGCACCCCATGTAGTACTTTCTAGGTACTGGAGGATATTTAATGGTTTATCACAACAAGCAACAAATTATTATCATGAAGTTTAACCCCTTAACCGGGATGTCGGGAGTGTGCCGTGCGTGTTCCGCGGGGATAATCGTGCTCCAACTGACCTTTTAAAAATATTTGGCAAAAATCAGTTATTAGTCCTCGAATATTAAAATTAAATAAGCATATGGCACATACCTTCAGCTTTCTCCTGGGATGTTTGTTGAGCCTTCGTCGACTACCGTTGGACTTGTGGAGACTTCTGAGGTTGGGTAACGAAGTCTCCATTTTACACCTCCCGATACCCGTAATATGGTTACCACTGCCTGATATTATAACTACAAACACTATTCTATGAATTTCAAGTAGTTTGGAATCCATATTAAAAAAGAACACTGTGAAAGCAATGTAAATTACAAGCTTTCTTCCCGCGCTCGTTCCCAGTTGGTATTCTGAGGCAGATCTGTCATTTGTTACTTATAAACACACTCACACCTCATATTCCTAGTACATTATCACACGTATTTATATATACAATATTTATCCATAAGTTTCTTTCAGTACTATAGTTTATTCTCATTCTAGGCATTCACTTTCTCGTTCAGTAAACTAACGTTGAAAGCGAAGCTGTCACTTTCACTTTCATTACTCCAAGTATTTGTACATGCTAGAACGAAGCTTTCACTTTCACTTTCATTACTCCAAGCATTTATACTTGTATTCTTATATTACTAATTATTTACATTTCTATTTACGTTCTCTAATTTATTTACATTATTTACATTTCTATTTTATTTACACTATGTTATACACTGTCACTTGCAGTAGCTTATAAAACTATTTTCCACTGTTCAATTATATTTACATTCATTGCTTTCACTGGCTATTTACATATTATTTACATTTCCACTTCACTATTTTAGAGTCATCAGAAATATCGTAGTCACTATCCATCATTATCACTGATAAATTAGGCAGTTCACGTTCCATACCGGAGTCACTTACCCTTTACCCTTTCCCACACGAGGTTTAGTAGCGGTTGAGGTCACAGGGCCCTTTGCAAGGGGCTAAGAAGCGGCGGAATTGGACAGGCGCGAATCCGACATGGTTTCACCTTGAAAGATGAGAGTATTCTGAATGATGTTGTGTATTATGGGCAGGGAAGGGTTGGCAATGCCAGCATGGTGACAGCTGCTACTTTTTATGCTATGAAATGATTGGCAGGAAATCTAGACAATACATAATAAATTGGGTTGTTCCAGGTGAATGTAAATATCACCTAGGCTTCTCCCTTCCTTTCTCATATATATATTTTATTACGAGAATAGGTCATACGGCATATTTCAAGGGGAAAATTAGCGAACGAGTGCACATGGGTTGTTGGCAGGTGATAATTAGCCCATTCCAGATGTATGGCAGTATCAATTACCTTTTCTCTTTCTTTTATATATTACTTTGTATAAGAATAGAGCATAGGGCACATTTCAATGGATAAAATGAGTGGAAAAATCCGTTGAGGATTTGCATAGCGCAGCGAGGCTGGGCAGGCGGGAGGAAAGGGTAATGGAGGGGAGGTAAGGAGGGGAGTCAAGGGCGGGAAAAATGGCTAAATTATCAACAGTGGATGGGAGTACAGTAACATTAGCAGACCTGAGCATAGCTGGACACTGGTAGTACTCATAGATGATACAGCTCACCACTTGAAAGCCCAGGCAAATTCAAAATAACACAGAATAACAAAAGTGACACCACACGGTATGATCCCTAGCTCCCGAGCATCACACAAGGGATGCCCCGCGGTTAAGGGGTTAAAATTCAATCTGCAATCAAAATGGAGGGCCAAAAACTTTATAGCATTTTGAAAAGGTACCGCCTGATTATCCATAAATCAACGAAAATTGGGGATGTTGCGAGTAGTAAAAACTACAGCAGTACACTTTGGGACGGAAAACTTAAATCCTCAATGCAAGGCCCATTTGTGGACGGAGCCAAGGGCTGCTTGAATCCACCCAGCTGATAATTTTGCATTACAGGAACAGTGCCATATAGCACAATCGTCATCACAGAGTGAGTATTTAAGATTCCTCAGGATGGAAGCTGATGACAGAAAATCATTCATCCTAATACTAAATAAAGTGGGACTAAGCACACTTCCCTGCGGCACCCTGTTTTCCTGATAAATATATCTGTTTTGTTATGGGGCAATTTGACAGAGAAAGTCCTGTCCCTTAAGAAATTTGAAATAAAAATAGGCAAATTTCCTCTCAAACCATAAGTAAAGAGCTTCTTTAATAAACCATGTCGCCATGTTATGTCATAGGCTTTATGGATGTCCAAGAACACCCCTATCATGAATTCATTATTGACAAATACCTCTGAAATGTTCCAAACTCATTAAATGATGTAATGAACTTGTGTATTTACGGACGCCACATTGTTGATCATTTAACAAATTCTTCGATTCAAAATAAAAAAGAAGCCTATTGTTTACCATTCGTTCCATAACCTTACATAGACAAGAAGTCAACACAATAGGAAGAAATGAACTGGGATTCATAAGACGACCAGTCTCTTTGAGTGTCGGTATGACGTGCACAAAGTGCCATGAGTTTGGGAATGTTCGAGACGCCCAAAGCTCATTGTACAGTGCTAACAGCTTAATCAGGTTGTCCTGATCAAGATGCTGGATCATACCGTACATGATGGTATCTGGTCCAGGACTGGTGTCTTTACAGGACTGAAGGGCAAGGAGCAGTTCATCCAGCATAAATTTTGGTTGTACGGGGAGTCTATGTCTCCTGTGGCAAAGTCTAATATTCGTAGCTCAGCCATGCGTTTATGATGTTGGAAACGCGAGTCATATTTGGCTGAGCTACTTACATAAGAAAAACTCCTGGCGAGGATGTTATCAACGTCCAAGGGATCGTCTTAAATGTTAATAACTTGCAGGGATATACGGGACTTTATCATTTAATATTCTTATAGTGGACCAGACTTTACTTAATGGTGTAGAACGATTCACTGTGGACACAAAATTCCTCCAGGAGTCACGTTTGGCCCTACTTATTATTCTCCTTACCTCAGACCGTGCTTGTTTGTATGCAATTAAATTTTCCTCTGTAGGTTGACTATTGTTAATCCTGTACCTCCTATTGCGTTTCCTTAAAGCTTGTCGGCAATCCAGTGTCCACCAGTGTGCTCTATGCTTCGGATGAACTGTAAAAGTCTTGGGAATGGTAGCCTTGGCCACGTGCAATATGGAATTGGTTAAATATTCGACTTTAACATCTATGATCTCCACAGACTGGCGGTCCTTGAGAACGTTCCCCAATCTGTTTTCTTATAGTTAAATTTGGGAGTGGAGGGTCCAAAACAATGTCATGTGTATAAGAAAGACAGTTGGGTAAATGAACCCTTCCCAAGGAGTCGTCATAAGGGTCCCACAAGAAATCTGGATATATACCTGGGGAGACCAGACATAAGTCAATGGCCGAAAAGTTCCCAGTATTATCATCTACACAAGTCGCTCAATCATCATTCAGAAGACAGAGATTGGACTATAGTATTAGGTCGGCTACTTGCTCCCCACGACCATCAATCCTCAAGCTATCCCACTGAGAGTGATGGGCGTTAAAGTCGCCCAACACTAGCTTCTTTCCCGGAAGATGTTCTAATAGTGAGTTCAAAGCATCACTATCAATGGAGCCATGTGGTGAACAGTGGAGAGAGCAAATAGACAGATACGTGTTATTAAATATTACTCTGCATGCAACAGCTTCCACAGTAGAATTTAGAATCACTTCCATTTGTGGGTGTGATTTGTGTGTGTTTATGGCAACTCAGTGACCTTCATATCTTCTATACGAGTGGTAGTGGTTGAGCTGAGGAGGATCAGGATGATCCACTAAGCGGGTCTCCTGTAAATAAATAACGTATGGCCTGTGTATTAAAAGCAAGCTTGCTATATTATGCAGTTCATTCCCAAGAGTCCTACAATTCCATTGTAATATAGTGAATGTGACGGTTTAAGATTTACATTGGGGGCCAGTGTGCTTAGTCTTTTTATGCTGCCTGCCAACAGGTGAGCATCTACGGGAGGACCTATGCCAGTGCTTGTTGACGTAAACCTCCATTTTATCATCAGTAATGAGGCTCCCAGACTCCCCTGAGCAACAGCTAAACTTTCCCGCCCTCACTGGAGTAGGAGCTGGAAGAACATGAGGACGTGACTGTTTTGTGAGGATGGTCATGTTACTCTTACTAGACTTGTCAGACTTCTGTTTAGGCCGTACTGATGGAGAGGCAGCAGCAGCCTGAGAATATGTTGAAACTTTAGGGATGTCAGTGAGAGAGTTGGAGCAGATAAGACGCTGAGAAGGAGAGGTCCTGTGAGTGGCAGGAGGAAGAAGGACAAGGTCAGTCGGCGTCTCGACAGAGCACATCACAGGACGGGACATTACCGCCGAAGCATAGGACCTATTTGGCATGGGAGTTGCATGCAACGCCTTCACCTTTTTCCTAGCATCGAAATAGGAAATACCCTCAGTTGCCTTCACCATGCAGACCTCCCTCTCCTTCCACTTGGGACAGTCCCTAGACGAAATGGACTGAGTACCCTTGCAGTGAATGCAACATACTGTCTCAGATGTGCAACGTTCTGCATCATGATCATGGCCTGCACACTTGCCGTATACTGGCTTGGAAGCCCGACAAGCCTTGTCACTATACCCATACAACTGGTTTTTCAAACAACGTAGAGGGTTAGGGATATACGGCCACACATGAACAATTTCATAATCAATATTTACATGACTAGGAAGTGACACTTTACCAAAAGACAAAATGATAGTTGCAATCTTTGTCCTGACACCTTCCGTAAATCTGGTTATAAATCTAGCATCAATGACGTCTTGCTGAGCGAGTTCCTTTATGATCTTGTCCTCACTTATCACCGTGAGATCCCTGCAAGTGATAATATCCTTGCAGGAATTCATGGAAATTGGAATCTTGGCCTCGACATCATAGCAATGAAACTTGCACATCTTCAACAAGTCGTAAACTTAAGATGAATTACAAGTCTTTATTAGGAGGCCTCCACTCGCAAGTTTTTAACTTGTTCCACCTCCCCACCCCAGTCATCAAATACCTTCTTGATATGAAGGGACTGAGACTGCTCAAGGGTGTGGAACCTAGAGCATGGATGATTACAAACTCGGCATAATGTACTATACAGGGATGTCATAGTTCTACGAGTCTGCGGCCGTTCTGTCTGGGGGCTGTCAGTCCGTGAACCAGTCGGAGGTCAGTCAGGACCACCTCCCCCCCTTTGGGTGGGGGGGAAGCAGAAAAGACGTCCACCATGGTGACCACTTCCTCCTCGCAGGAGAAGTGGGAAGGAGAAGAATGAGCAAGGGTTGAACAACCCGGGACCAGACACCTAAGGCTGACATTGCCCTCTCAAACCATTCCAGGGAGGCCCGACAGTGTTTAATCACGCCCCAGAACGATCAGTGGGGGGACCCTCCATGGGCGAGTAGACAAAGGCAAGCTCAATAAATTGAAACAGACACCTACTGTTCCTAACTAGTAGGGAGGAGTGAAAAATGAGCAACTAGCTGTCCTATTACCACCAGAAGGGTGAAAAAAAAAAAAAAAAAGCTAATGCCAGTAAGGCAGCCCTAGAAAACTAAAGGAGAGCTCAGAAGAAAACACGTCTTTACTCTCCACAACCATGCATAGAAGTCCTGAGTAATGGCGTATCTCCTCTCCCTTATAGGATTCAGAGATGCCAAACATTATATAACTGCAATTACTTAAATACAATGACCAGAAATTTACAGGGTCTAACTTAACAAATCAATCCCATTTCCAGATAAGGATAAAATATTTTTAAAGTACATTAAGATACAATACCTTCTCCCATTTTCCAGATTACCACAGCACACAGGCACAGTCAGATACAGAGGAAACTTCCTAAATGTTTATACAAGAATTTACAATATAGTTGTCCATAAAAGTTAAACAGAGTAGCATTTAATTTATTAATAATAAGGATTACTGACCAGAAACTAGAGCAAATCCCTTGGTTAATAACCTTCTTGAAATAGCAATGAACATTCTCTGGAATTCTCCTCTACTTTAAACAGGGATATCTATTATAATTTTGCACATTTTACTGCTAAACAGAAGATATCTCACTCTCGGGGATAATAGTTTCTACAGGACTGTCAAATGTCAACAACACGTTTCTATCTTGTACCAACACCATTTCAATGCATGAAGGATGAAGAAAAAAGAACGCATCTGTATTTTCTGCTATAAATCAAATGGTAAAAAGTGCTTTAAGAAATGGGGTCATATCGCTTTCACTCTATATTATATTCATTGCCTAGGAGTAGCAAGAATAGTAAATGTGAACACCTTTCTGTTACGGAAAAAAAAAAAAAAAACGTGAATTACTTCGTTTTATTTATTTAATTTTTGTGAATCTGATTTTGCATAAACCTTATCAGAATATTAGGACTTGCGAACAGTTTTTTACTTAATGCTCAAAATACAATATTTGTACAATGTGTACCGTTGGATGCCTTTTCTACGTTATTCAAGTTTCCTCCAAATGATTACTAATAGTATGATTGCAACAACAATGATATCCTAAGGCTCAGGAGGTCAGATGCTAAATTATGTTATGGGTCTGATTCATATCAATGAAAAAAAAAAAAAATCTGCCTCCGGGATTCGTATGGTAAATAATTAGTCTAATGTTAGTCTCGTAAGTCCCGGTGTAGGAGAAGGGTGAGGCACTGACAAAAGCAGCCACTCCATTATAAAGGCCACACTGCCCATGGCGATGCCCACCAGGACAAGTAGGAGAGGTCCCTGTATATGGATAATAGACAGATTCCTGATATTAGGTTTACTGTGTTCTGCTCCATCCAGCCCTTGCTGTTTTATTTCTTCCCTCTGTTTCATTCGACTTTCACGTGCAGTGGCTTCCAGTGTTTCCTTTTTCCATTGCTCGTACAGACCAGCCTGAAAACAGAAAGTTGCAGTAGTGAGTCGTGGAAGAACTTAAATAGACTTCTTCAGGTCCCAATATAGTAAATGTTCTACTTTTTATGTAAACTGTGAACGAATCTCAACCATCAGAGCTATGACATTTGTACTTTCTATTCTGTATGCTAATGCACTGGACATACTGAATGTACGTGTAGTCACCCGTTACATGCATAGCGGTATGTGTACAGTGTTTAATGACAATACAACGTATTAACAATTGATTTAACCCTAGATCAGCAACCATGCCCAACTAACGCTATCGGCAACCACCGGCCACATGTGGCCAGAATTGGGAATTTAAAAAAAAAATACTTATACGCATTGCACATTTATAAAAATTGTATTACGTGTAAAGTAAAGACTAATGAAAATGGTGACACAAAAAAATATAGAAAAAGTACGGAATTTTTTTATTGTATCTTTTTTTCTAAAGGCACTAAAAAACTGTCAAAATTACAATTATTGTAACATATTTGGCTATAACTTTGTTTGCAGCCTTCTCAAGGGTTGCCAACAAGGATACACTGATTCCAGACATCCCCCTTGATGGTCATGTTAACCTGCCCCGTCCCGTCGACATATGGGTATGTTGCAACATTTTGCATTTGCCAGTCCCGACGACTTACTGGTACGTCGTGCAATTGCAAGGTCCCTAATTTGCACAATTTTAAATTTTTGTGCGTGATTTTTCGTACATATACACGGGACACCTTCCTCTATTCCTCTACAAGATGCCAAGCAGGGACAATGCCTTACACTGCATAACCTCCACCCCCGCACGCCATTGTCTCACCAATTCACCTGTTATCAGTGACCTGGCCAATAAAGACATTCAGAGCCAGAGTGATTCCCCAATCGATGACAATGTTGAGGACAAAGTTTACATAGCATTAGACGAAGAAACAGTCAGAATGATGATCAGGCAATGTGGCAAAAGGTCAGGTATGGTGATGAGTTAGTGAGTGAAACATTGCTTATAATGCCTATATTACTGTTTGAAAACCAATATACTCTCGTATTACATATAAATTCGTACCAAGTAAATAAATAAATACCGTTTATGAGTGGTGTGAAATAGTTACCCTCCCATAGAACTCGTTTTCTTTGGTGCCAGCCTTTTAGAAAACCCAGTCAGGTAAGGAGGTATTGCTACCTGGATCGAGTATTTTAAACCTCAGGTGAGCGATTTCTCTATGAAATTTTGATGTTTCTCCCCAAAAGCGGTGGTTTTAGCCAAAAAAAAAAAAAAATCGAAAATACCTCGGGATTCGGGGGTGTCGGAGGTGCGAAATAGCTCGGGACGTGACGGGTTAATGCCCAAAAAAATACCAAAAAAATAAAAAAACACCAAAAAAAAAAACACTATACAAACGTTGTTTGCAACCATGGCCACATGTGGCCTTTTTCAATGTCTTAGAGAAATAAAAAACACGAGCACCCCAGACGCACCTTGAATCGAAAGTGCAAGGCAAAAGGGGAAGCTACTAGGATGGTGAGCTAAATTCTCAAAATGCCGCCATGACGCCAAGCTTTTAAACATTGCCTGGCTAGGTGTGGCTGGTGGTTGCTGATCTAGGGTTATTAGTCTGTTCTACAACTCTGACAATGCAAAATCTTTAACTATAATTCATCAGTCTAGGCTGGTCACTCCTGTCTCTCATTCAGACTAAAGTGGCTGGTTGGGCATCACCTACGAAAACTGTGCTGTCCCATTGTACTGAGTGGTACTATCACCACATATCTGACTGTTTGGCATACTTCGATAAACTGTACCGTGGCCTAAATGCTCCTGCTACCTGCCGATATGTAACATACTTTTAGGCTGTCAGTCTGCACCGTCAGTAATTACTTTTTTATTTTATTATTATGGAACGTAATCTTCGTACTCAATTTATCGTTTTTGTGCTCACTGAGGAAAACTGTATGGTGCATATGAGTCGTACAATTAATGTAGTATTTCGCAAAATCAAAAAGGATCTCATAGTACAATGAAATGAGGTTCGGGAAGGCAGTGACTCAGTCGGTAGAGAGGTGACCTGCAGTCCTACTGGACCCAGGTTCATAGGGCTCAGTCGGTAAAGAAGTGGCCTGCAGTCCCAAAGTACCCCACTGACACACAGCTCAGTCTGAACATGGCACTGGAAGAGTGTCGAATGATGTCTTTTTTATCCTCCTCATCCGATTCCATCCCTCCATGTGCGGGGCTCATTGCACCATCGACCCCCTTGAAAGTTCTGCCCTTACTGCCGGGGAAAGGGCTCAATGACTGAGTAGGCGTGTGGGATATTGTAAATAGTGAACAGATATGCACTTTTTTTTTTTTTACATAAGTCAAATGTTAGCTATAAGTTATATCTAGTAACTGCCATGAAATAAGTGTTTTATAATAAGTTTCACAAGTCCATTGCAATAAGTGTTACAGTTTATAGTCATTTGTGAAACAGTGCTTGGAAATACCTGAGTAACCCTATCAGGTACAATGAAAGAAACCAAAAGTACACGAGAGAAAGAAAATGACCTGGTTGGCTGTAACTATTTTTTTTTCCCTCGTTACTCAGAAAATAATGGTGAATATGTGAACATTAGCATATTTGTGATGTGAAGTACAAAAAATGTAAGTTGTGTATAACATTAGTAATATTTTCACTATGCTTTTGATTAGTACAAATTAGTCACAATTTATGTACAAGTAATTACCTCATACCCAACCATACTGCGTGAAACAGCGACAGTATTTATTTCTCGATGTGCAGTTACCCAAAATCATCATGTCAAGTTTAACCCGTCACGTCCCGAGGTTTTCCGCACCTCCGACATCCCCCAATCCCGAGGTATTTTCGATTTTCTTTTTTTTTGGCTAAAACCTTCGCTTTTGGTGAGAAACATGGAAAATTCATAGAGAAATCGCTCACCTGAGGTTTAAAGTGCCCAATCCAGGTAGGAGTTCCTCCTTACCTGAGTGGGTTTTCTAACATGCTGGCACCAAAGAAAACGAGTTCTATGGGAGGGTAACTATTTTATCCACTCATAAACGGTATTTATTTATTTACTTGGTACGAATATATATGTAGTATGACAGTATATTGGTTTTCAAGCAGTAATAAAGGCATTATAAGCATTGTTTCACTCACTAACTAATCACCATACCTGACCTATTTTTGCCACACTACCCGATCATTATTTCTGGCTGTTTCTTCTTCTAATGCTATGTAAACATTGTCCTCCACATTGTCATCGATTGGGGAATCACTCTGGCCCTGAATAACTTTACTAGCCAGGTCACTGGTAACAGATCCTTTGCCAAGACAATGGCGTGAGGGGGGGAGGGGGGAGGCTATGCAGTGTAAGGCATTGTCCCTGCTTGGTATCTTGTACAGGAATAGAGGAAGGTGTCCCGTGTATACATACGAAAAATCATATGCGAAAATTGAAAATTGTGCAAATTAGGTACCTTGCAATTGCACGATGTACTGGTACGTCGCCGGGACTGGCAAATGCAAATCGTTGCAACGTACCCATACGTCGACGGGATGGGGCGGGTTAATATAGGTGCCGTAGTAAAGGGAAGTTATGATAACTGATGCAAGAAGAGAGTACAGAGCTATTCTTTTCCCACACACCTAAGGGGCATAGTGGCACTATGATATGGGCAGAAAACCCCATGGGGAGCCACAAGGACAGGGTGATGACTCATCCTTACGACGGTGAGTAAGGAAAAGTCGAAAGAATGAGTGGATTATTCTGAAAGGCTGGGCAGTGTTACAATCATCACTCTGGTCAGCGCTGCCAATGCTAGCCAGCGAGTCCAAGGTCACTGGCAATGGCCCACACTTGGATTAGACCACCAAACACGGAAAACCAATCATCATTAACTTATCCTTACTCATCGACGGGATCACCTGGAGACATGGGGATGCTTTCAATTGAAAGAGGAAGAGTTGATGAGTCTTAAGTATCATTAATTTTTTCTCTAGATATTATAGTTTGGCAGATATTATGGTTTAAAGTAAGGGTATTTTTTCCAAAATCATGGAATTCTCCTGTAGGGAGGAATGGGCGACTTCGGAAAAACCCCGGCGGGTGGGGGTTAAACACAAACAGAAAGGTAGGGGGAATGGATTTCCAAGGATAAGTAGTACCTCAGAAGGTCTTGGGACCTATTCCTCACAAATACCATGGATGAATTTACAAGGTATTCATTGCCACTTGAATAATGACATAAAAATATAGTAGAGATAAAGGC
Organism: Coenobita brevimanus; assembly: GCF_032717465.1. Lineage (NCBI taxonomy): Eukaryota > Metazoa > Arthropoda > Malacostraca > Decapoda > Coenobitidae > Coenobita > Coenobita brevimanus. Next base: position 14,901,053 of record NC_136986.1, read on the forward strand.
TCTCTCCAACCACTTCTCCCGCCTTCGAAATGGGTGCGGAAAAGGAAGTGCATCTAACCCGGGGGAAGAAGGGTAGGCTAGGAAATTGGAGGAAGTATCCAGTCTACGAGAGTGTCAGGTGTGGCATGACTCTGAGCTGATTTGTTGACGAAGTGTCAACTACCGGTGATGGTAGTTAACTCCATTTACAGCAGATATAATATGTGAAAAAAATTACCAAATGTATCATGTGGAATCATCACTGAAGGAGTATCAACAAACAATTCAGATGGAGTGACTAGGCTTTTATAACAAAGTAATTTAAACTCTAGGCAATGTTGAGAGGAAAAAAACAAAAATAAATATATCAGACAAATATCCATGTTACAATATGGTTTCCTCTTTGGATTTTTCTTATACAAGGAAGAAGGAACCAAATGCCTGGAGCACGCAATCCGTACTTTATAAAAGAAAAAAAGAAAAACAATACAAATGAGAGCCAAACTCAAGATCCATTCACTTTAAGATGCCTGGACACACTGCATTTGAAAGACTGAAGATCATAGGAAGTAAGAAATACAGAAAGAGGGAAACCGTTCCAGAGTTGACCTGTTATATAAATGAAGAACTGGGAGTAACAGTAAACTCTTACATTAGAGAGCTGGACAGGAAAGGGATGAGAGTTTGCTGCTAGACGGGTGCCACGCGCCCTTTGTAGAGTGGAGGAAGGCAAGCAGACAGTTCAGAGGAGCAGTGATCATTAACCCCTACACCGCGGGCTTGTTTACCAATGACTTGCGTGTGCCGCGGGGTTATATGGGCTCCGACAGACTCTCAAAAAATATTTGCCAAAAATCAGTTATTAGTCCTAGAATAATAAAATTACATATGCTTATGGAACATACCTTCAGCTTTCTCCTGGAATGATTGTTGAGCCTTCGTCTGTTACCGTAGGACTTGTGGAGACCTATGAATTAGGGTAACGAAGTCTCCACTTTACACTTCCCGACAACCCGTAATATGATTACCACAGCCAGATACGAACACTATAAACACTATTCTACAATTTTCAAGTAGTTTGGGATCCATACTAAAAAAAAAAAAAACTGTGAAAGCAATGGAAATTACGAGCGCGTCTGATCGTCGCACTGGCACTAGTTCGCTCTTGGTAGTCTGTCATTTATTATTCATAAAACCCCTCACAATATATATTTCTATTACTATATAACACTTATATATATCTACAGTCTTTATCCATAAGTTTCCTTCAGTAGTATTAGTTTATTGTCACTGTAGGGATTCAATTTCTTTCAGTAAAATACGTAGCATTCACTTTCTCGTCCTGTATACTGACATTGAGAGTGAATGTCACTTTCATCTTCACTCTCATAACTCATAGCATTCAGACATGCTAGAGTGAAACTTTCACTTTCATTACTCCTAGGGTATATACTCGTATTCTTATAATACTACTCATTTACATTTCTATTTACGTTCTCTATTTTATTTACGTTATTTACATTTCTATTTTATTTACACTGTGTTGTGCACTGTCACTTGAAATAACTTATAAAACTATTTTCCATTGTTCACGTATATTTACATTCATTACTTTCACTTGCTGTTTACACATTATTTACACATTATTTACAATTCACTTGCACTGTTTTACTCAATAGAAAGATCGTAGTCACTCTTTTATCAATTGTCAGCCCTTTACCTCTTTCCACACGAGGTTTAGTAGGGGGTAAAGGTCACAGGGCCATTTGCATGGGGGTGAAAAAAGGCCTTGAAGTAAGCAAGAAGAAACATACGTACTCTCACTTCGGAAGATGAGACTGAACTGATAACGAAGGACCAGTGTAGAGGCCTGCTAGGGGTTATTCAGAGTTACCAATATTGCTTCTTGAAACAGCTAAGTCTAGCACTGATATAATTGGCAGGAAATCTAGACAATACATTCTAAATTTGGTAGTTCCAGGTGAATGTAAATATCACTTAGGCTTCTCCCTTCCCTCCTTACATGTATATTTATTACGAAAATAGATTAGAGGCCTACTTAGGAGATATATAGTCAGAGCTACCAATGTTATATCTTGAAACAGCTTTGTCTAGCACTGATATGATTGGCAGGAAATCTAGACAATACATTATAAATTAGGTAGTTCCAGGTGAATGTAAATATCACTTAGGCTTCTCCCTTCCCTCCTTACATGTATATTTATTACGAAAATAGATTATACGGCATATTTCAAGGGGAAAAAAACAGCGAAAATTAGCGAACGAGTGCACGTGAGGTGTCAGGTGATAATTAGCCAATTCCAGGTGTATGGCACTCTCACTTACCTTATTTCTTTCTTGTATATATTATTTGGTATAAGAATAGGACATAGAGCTTATTTCAATGGATGAAATCAGTGAAAAATTCCAGGGAAGATTTACTTAGCGTAGCACGGCCGGGCAGGCGAGAGGATAGGGTAATGGAGGGGGGGTAGGGAGGGGAGTCAAGAACGGGGAGAAATGGCTAAATTGTCAACAATGGATGGGAGTACAGATGAGATTAGGAGTGCTGACTAGTGTTGGACGTTGGCAGTACTGATAGATGATACAAGCCCCCACTTGGAAGCCCGGGTGAATTCAAAATAACACAGAATCACAAAAGCGATGCCCCGCGGTATGATCCCTTGCTCCCAAGCGTCACGAAAGTGACGCCCCACGGTTAAGGGGTTAAAGTAGCGATAGAAAAGAGAAAAAGATGCAACAGTGTGGCGAAGAGACAGAGGTTGAAGGGAGTCAGTAAGTGGAGGAGAGTTAATGAGACGAAAAGCCTTTGACTCCACCCTATTGAGAGGAGCTGTATCAGGGAAGCCTCCCCACACATGAGAGTTGTACTCCACACAGGGGCGAATAAAGCCCAAGTATAGAGTCAACAATTCTCCAGGGGTAAAGAAAGAACAGAGTCGGCTTAGCACACCTAATCTCCTGGAATCAGATTTTACAAGAGATGTAATATGATCTTTCCAAGATAAGTCCCGTGTAAATGAAACCCCAAGCATGTTCAAGGATGATGCAGGATTAAGCTGAATATTATTAAACATTGGTGGGTATACCTGTGGAAGATTTTGTCGGGTTGATAGGTGTAAGAACTGAGTCTTAGATGCATTAAAAACAACCAGATTATCTTCACACCAGTCAGAGATATGAGCCAAATCAGACATTAGGTGTGCCATAGCCTCATCCCTTGTTTGTTGAACAACTAGATTATTTTTATCCCAGTCAGTGATACGAGCCAAGTCAGACATTAGGTGTGCCATAGCCTCATCCCTTGTTTGTTGAAGTAACTGCTGAGATGGGCGTTGCGGAAACCGAATGCAAAGGTGAAGGGTGGAGTCATCAGCATATGAGTTGATAGGGTTAGATGTACAGCTTAGAAGGTCACTGATGAGTAAAAGGAAGAGAGTTGGTGATAGGACAGAGCCCTGAGGAACACCACTGCTGATAGATCTAGGAGAAGAACGATGGCCGTCTACATCAGCGGATATAGAACAACCAGAAAGGAAGCTAACGATGAAGGTACAGATAGAAAGATAGAAACTGTAAGAGGGCAGTTTGGAAAATAAAGATCTATGCTCGACACGATTGAAACCCTTTGAGATGTCAAGTGCAATGGCAAAGCTTTCGCCAAAGTCATGAAAAGAGGATGACCAGGAGTCTGAAAGGTAGGTAAGAAGATTGCCAGTAACCCGTACTGACAATAAAAAAGAAGGTTGTGATAGGAAAGATGCCTTAAAATTTTTCTATTGAGAATTGAGTCGAAAACTTTTGAATTACAGGGAGGGTTGGGAATGGTCACCCTTCTTTGGGACTGGCTGAATGAGAGCAAACTTCCAGCAAGAAGGAAACGTACAAGTTGAAAGACAAAAGTGAGTTTACTTATGCAGGGTGTAAGCACAGAAGCACAGTTCTTGAGGACAACAGGAGGGACTCCATGAAGCCCAGTTGGATAGTTGAGAGCATTTAGTACGGATGAAATTATTTTCGGCAGAGCGAAGAACAGACTTAGCACGATTCCGGGCAGAAACGTAAAGATGTTGTGATTCAGGGGTGGGTTGGCTCCGGTACCTTTTCTAGGCCCTCTCCTTGTTCCGGACAGCATTAGAACAAGTGTGATTAAACCAAGGCTTTCTTGCGTTAGACAAAGGATACGAAAAAGGAATGAATGCTTCCATGCCCGAGAGAATAACCTCTGTAATGTGCAAGGCACATTCAGATGGCTCCCGGCCATGGAAACAATAATCATTCCAGGAAAAATCAAAGAAGTACTGCCTGAGGGCCTCCCAATCCGCAGCTCCAAAGTGCCACAGACGACGTTTCTTTGGAGGGTCCAAAGTGCCTCAGACAGCTGAGTCTCAGTTCAGTAGAGATGGTGAGGTTTAGTGGAGGAAAGATGGTGCTCAAGAGAGAGAGAATGTTAGAGGATAGGCCGCGAATGTTGTAGAAATGAAGGTCAGACAGTGGTTCTAGGCAGCTCATTGTCACCGGGAGAGGGGCAGATGGTGGGGACATTTATGGTCCCTCCTCCCTGGAGACACTGAGGCTTAGTTATTTGACACCATTTATTTAAAAAAATTTTAGAAGGAAGTGTAGTGTTTAATGTGCATATAGTATGGTGTTGACAGTTAACGATGTAACCCATCTTTCATGATATTCTTTAGATGCTGCAGCAAAATTCTGTTATCATTTGCGTGAAGATAACCTGCCATGCCTCATCCAGGAATAGCTGCTCTGCACTAAAATTGTTAAAGTGTTTGAGCAAACTGGGAAGAACTTCAACTGCTCGTGTCTGACTTTCACCTTCTGTGTTTGTCTTCAGGAGAAAATGGTCAGAAACAAGACTCTTCCTGTTCTAAGAGGATATACAGTTCTCCATTCACCAGCTCTTAGACTATGGTTCTCATGGTGGCTGTACTCTCCTCTCCTGTACCGTACTGATGTTCCATTTACTTATTCTCCTGTCAGTCTGTCCTTCAGGCTGTGGTTGTTCAATTAGACCTGGGGAGGAGTTACGTATTCTTTTTTCTTTATCTTCCCCCTCCCCCTCCCGTTCCACGCCCCTCTGTTCCTTGACTACTATATTCGTCAGCTTCCTAGGCCATTTGTTCTTCTAGGCAACGTAATTTGGCATTGTGCTCTGTGGGGTGAAACTATATATAACACCTTTGGTGATCTGGCACCTTTGGCTTAGGATTTGGATCTGATTCCTCTGAGCACAAGACACCTGACACATGTCATGTACAAACTGGAACTCTCTCTGTTATTGACCTTACATTGGTCTCCCGTGATTCTTCACTGAACTTTTCATGTAAGATTTCGTCTGACTTAAATGATATCGATCATTTCCCTATTGTGGTTAAAGCATGCAACTTTGTGTTAGCGAAGCGTGTCCCTCCCTGGTGTTTGGATTCGGCTGACTGGGGAGAGTTTCCAGAACACTGCACTCTTGGCTGAAGTGTTCCCAACTCTCAAAGGTCTGATGATGCAGAACAGTATTTCATAACAACTGGATATGAGTCTGGCCTTTCCTCATTTACATGAACGTCTGAAAAGTTTTGTAGGTGACCTGTGCCTTGGTGGGATCAGGAGTGTGCTTTAGGTAGGTGTGTCCAAAAAGCTGCTTGTAGGAACCTTAGGAAAAATAAAGATGTCTTCTTTTAAATTCAGTTTAACCTGTCATGTCCCATCAATGTATGGGTACGTCACAACTATTTTTCATGCTGAGACCCGACGACATACCAGTACGTTCAGCAGTTACGAGGTCTGTCGTTTGCAGATTTTTCAATTTTCGTGGGACTCATTGTAGGCATATGAAGGAGACCTTCCTCTACCCGCCGCCTGATGGCGAAACTCCATGACCCTGTATGACCCCCACGCACCATTGTCTTAGTCACTCACCTGTTAGAAGTGACTCAGTAAAGACATGTTGCACTGTGGTCTCTCCGACAATGAAGTTCAAGCCCTCCTTGATGTCTTCTCAGGTGACAGTGATTCCCCAGTTGATGGCGATGTGGAGGACAAAGATTACGTGGTGCAAGATGATGAAACAAACAGCAGTGGTGAGGAGGTACTATCGCCAAGGAAGGTGCAGTATGTCAGGTACTGTACGTATAGGAAAGGCCTGCCTGGACCCCAACCACGTGCATGCATCTCTTTCCAGCCTGTGGATGAAGGGTTGAACAAGGACGAGGAAGAGGATGGAGCCATATGTCATGGTGTTCCCTCGTAGTTTGGGAGGGAGAGGATTTCTCCATGGGGAGCTGAAGAGGCAGTGAGGAGAAAAATAAGGTATAGGCCTGGTGCTTTGTATGGGGAAGGCACGAGTGCTGGGGCGGGCATGAGTAATGAAAGGGAAAGTGGTGGTAGCAGGGAGGCAGCTCCTGGGCGAACATGTGGTACACCTGGGGAGTAAGCAGGTGGGGAGCAGCAGTGCCCCAGCACCTCTTTCCCCCAGCAAGCTTCCCACGCTTCCTTCCCATAGCCCCGTGGTGTGGAGAAAGGAAGCAAGGAGATGGGAAAGGGGATGGGAAACGGGAGAGGGAAGAGGAGAGCAAGTGGGGAAGAGTGCCACTCTCTGCCTCCCCAACCACCCCCACCACCGTCTCCTCCCCACCCTGAGGAAGGCAACATTGAAAACGAGGATGGAGACGGTGGTGTGTCGTCGGACTGGGAAGGTGGGAGTGATTTCACTCATATCATTCACTGCTTCACGAAAGAGTGGTGGTCTGCATGTACGGCAGCTGGCCTACATGTAGGCTTCATTTCTTCCCCCTATACTTCAGCGAGGAGTTTGTGGAGCGAATTGTGGAGCAGACCAACGCTTTCAGTAGCAGGCAGCACAGGAAAGCGAGTGTGAAGGAACAACAAGCAGGCACTCCAAACAGTATGACTACCCAATAACCACAGGTTAGATGTTCCTCTTTTTTGTCTTGGTTCGCATCATGGGTACTGTAAGGAAAAACCAAATTCCAGCATACTGGTCTACAGACCCTATGATCAACACACCTTTCTTAGGCAGGGTAATTGGTCTTAATAGATTTCAACAAATTCTGACCCACCTCCACTTGTACGATGCCAAGGGCCCTGCTAATGCTAATGACAGTGATATAATGAGAAGAATAAGGACAGGATTTGATCACCTACAGGAAAAGTTCTCATAGACAAGAGTCTCGTGTCCTGCAGAGACAATATTTCTGTTCGCCAGTAGATACCCAGCAAGAGACACCGTTTTGGGTTCAAGATCTTTGTTATGTGTGACTGTAAGACTGGTTATGTGCAAGACATAGACTTGTACACCAGCACACAGACAGACAAAACAGAAGATCAGAGTATAGGACTCTCAGGGGCGATGGTGATGATCATGATTGAGGAGTACCTTCATCATGGTCACGTCTTCTACATGGACAACAGGTATACTAGCCCACTTCTCACTTGGTACCTCCACCTTCACGACATCAGAGTCTGTGGCACAGTCAAGAGAAACCGTTGCCATATGGTCAAGGTTGGAAGGAAGCTTGACAAGAACGAGGTGGTATTTTTCAAGGCAAATAACATCCTCGCCTCCATATGGAACCACAAAAGAGAAGTCTTCCCCCTGTCAAGGGTACACAACCCCTAGAGGCACTGCACAAACTCCAGGGATTACCACAGCGACAGGAGGCTCCAGGTTTGGAAACCAGAGTCAGTACTTGACTACAATGTCAATATGAGGCAAGTTGACCAGTCTGACTCCATGATTTCCAGTGTCGATTGTGCCAGGACCATGTTGAAGTGGTACGAAAAGGTGTTCTTCCACTTTCTGGACATCATGGTCCTCAACGCCCACTACCTTCACACCTTGACTACAGGTGCCTCAGAGATCTTCGAGAGGTTTGTGAGGGAGCTGTCCTGGGAAATTATCTCCAAATATGGAGACAGGCCTCAGCACCGTCCCCGCCCCACCGCTGCTGGCCAGACTTCCCTACGCCTCTCCAGACGCCATTTCCCCACTACCATCCCTCCTCAAATGAACCGTCCTAGACCCCAGTCCCGCTGTCACGTATGCAGTCACTCCAAACTCAGAACAACCACTCAGGGAAAAGACACGAGGAATGAGCGTGTTGAATGAAACATTGGATTGTGCATAGAGTCCTGTTTCAGAGAATACCACACCTTAGAACATTACTGATACCGTGTGTGCTTGTGATATATGACACTCATTATAATAGTAAGGCCTGGAAATATGTGGTAACAATTATATTGGATGAAGACTGGTATAATGTTTGTGGAAATGTATAATGTAAGTTGAAAAATAGACTTTATGTTCCGACAACAATCATAGTGAGTCAACTGTGCAAGAATTTGGCAATTTTGATATGTTCAGTGAGGGAAACAACAATTATATTGCCTATATTATTGTGTGAAAACTATTATATTCTTGTACTGCATATAAATTCGTACCTAATTAATAAATATCTGCCTATTCCGAGTGGTTTGCAATACTCGTAGTTACCCCTACCATAGAAAACGTGACAGCAGCAACGCGGCTCCAGAGAAGATGGTACCAGGTGAACAGAGGGTTATCTGTATCGTGCACTTATAAGCTCAGATGAACAATTTTTTGGTATTTTCCAATGGTTCTCGTAAAATCGGAGTTTGAGCCAAAAAAAAAAAAATCGAAAATCCGCTGGGATTGCGGGGGGGGGGGGTGGATTGGTGAAAAATCTGCCAGGACGTGATGAGTTAAGAAGGCTCGTGCCTGTTAGCAGTGGGTTCTGAAGAACTCTCATCAAATCTTGTGAAGAATCTATGTCTCCTGAGCCACCTTTTCCACTCCTTTACCATTGGTCTGGAAGAAGGTGATGAAAGTAACTGATAAGTAAACACTTTCTCCTCCCTTGGTGCTTAAAATTCAGGGATGTTTTTTTATTCATATCCTTTAAAGTAGCTTCAGCCCCGGCAGAGCATTTTTACAATGATTTTGTTCAGATCCCTTCAAGCCATTTAGCTTCTTCCGGCTTCAACAGGAAAGGTTAGGTATTTTTGTTCTGTATACTAAATGGGCTCCTTTTTCTTTTTGCCATCTGTAAAATCAGGGCTGCACTCCAGCAGTGTAATGACTCTGCTCTTTGGCCTAATGACATTTCTTATAATTTACCAATTGCCCTACGATTCTCTGTTTTTATTAATGATTTAAAATAGGATAAGAAATGAAGATAAAGTATCCACTAATTGGAGGATGGGTATGGTTCTTCCATTACCTAAGTAATTTAAAAAAAAATTTTAATGAGTCTAACCACAGTCCCATTTGTTTGACATCTTGTGTATGCTTACAGTTTGAGGAAATGATTCGCGTGAAACTAGTTCAGTAACTAAAGAATATGTTTCTTCTCTCTCTCTCTCTCTCTCTCTCTCTCTCTCTCTCACACACACACACACACAAAGTGGGTTTCATTGGATGAGTCGTACATTGGACTACATCATCGGACATGAGTCAGCAGTTTGTGAGGCATTTGGATCCGGACAACATCTTGCAGCTTTGTTCTCTGGCCAAGGCATACGAAATGCCTTGGCACCATGGCATTTTGAATTAACTTCAGAGTTTGGGACTGCATAGCCACCTGCCATTATTCCTTAGTGATTTCAAGTTGAACTGCAGGTTTCAGGTCCGTGTGCTCTCCTCATTCTGTCCTACGAGTTCAAGTGGAAGGTGTTCCACAAAGGAGTGTGCTAAGTGTTCCTTTTCTTGCTGTTGCCATCAATGGCATACTTGATTCCCTGCCACAGAGGGTGTCTTCTTCCTTTTATGTGGATGACCTAGTGATATGGTTTGATGGTTCCTAGGTGTGTGCTGTTGAGAGTAGGATGCAGGTGGTGCTGGAAAGGGTCGCCAGCTGGGCAGACTGGAGAGATTTCAGTTTTTGTGCAAGCATGAGTGTAGCTATCCACTTTTATAGATTAAAGGGGCTGCCGCCTGCTACAGTGCATGGAGAAGACTAAGTTTCTTGGCTTAACATTTGACTGTCAGGTTCCTTAAATTTACCATTGAAACTTCTCTGAGTGTCATGTATGCAAGCAATGAAGTTGTTGAAGGTACTGTCTCTATATATCACACTTCGTGGGGTGCTGAACAGAGTACACTCCTTCACCTGTATCAAGCCTTTGTGGGATTTACGCTTGCCTATGGTTGTGAGGTCTACTCCCCCTCTATTGTACCATTCCTTAGTGTCCTTAGTCCTTTGCATCATGCAGTTTTGTGTCTTGCCACTGGTGCTTTCAGATCCTACCCAATTCCTAGGTTGTGGAGGCTGATGTTCCTTCCTTTTATCAACAGCACAAGTTGCTAATGATTCGTTGCTGGAATCGTGTAAGATATATTCCAGAGTCAGTTATTCCTGTTTGCGTATTATGGTAGTCATTTTTTCAGTATCATATTTCTCATCCTCGCACTCCACATTCATTTGGGTACAGGTTCATGCAGATTATGAGGGATTTACGTCTGTCTGCATAGCCTGTCTGTCCCGTTCGGCAACAAATAATTGCACTATGGTACCTTCCCGAGGTGCAGGTGTGCAGGAATTTTTAGGATACTAAATCTTCTCTCTTTTCTTTGGCGCTTCATCAGCCATCAGCTATTTTTGGAATATTCGTCCAATCACAGAGGCATCCCTCCTTATATATAAAGTTGGTTTAAAGTCATACACTTATTGTTTCTCATCCTCGCACTCCACATTGCTTTGCGTACTGGTTAAGGTCAATTTTGGGAGATGTAGGTTTGTCTGCAGTGTGTCTGCCCTGTCTGGCTCCGAAAAATCACACCATGGTGCCTTCCTAAGATGCAGGTTTCCATGGATTCTGAGGTTACAAAGTCTTCTATTTCTCGGGCTCTCCATCAGCTGTTTAGGACCATTTGTCAGTTCAAAGAGGAACCGTCCTTGTATATACAGATGTTCAGAGTCAGACACTGGTGTTGGGTCTGGGGTGAATTTCCCAGATATTGTATGAGTAGGAATGCTTCTAAATTCCACTATTTTATCATCAGAATTTAATTCAGCTCATCCCCTGTCCTTGCCTTTCTCGAGTAAGGTAAGGATTCATGCGCATGTCAGTGTGGACGGCAATTAGATTGAAGATACATTTGCAAAATCCGTTTCTTCTCGATGATCCCTGTCAACTACCCCCTTCCTGCTTCCATACTTGAGATATGTGATTCTTATTGGCTGCCAGAACCTGTGGGATGCTGTTTTCAATAATAAATCAAGGGATGTTTTTCAAAGGGTGGTAGTGCCAAGGGTTTTCTCCTCCATGTCTTAACAATTGGATGTGGCTGTTGCCCAACCATACACTGGGCACTCATAGATTAGTCATGAGTCCCTAATGTGTGGTGGGGCTCAACCATTTTGTGATGATTGTTTTGTTCCCCTCACTGTCCGTCACATGCTAGTCCTGCTTCCGAGTCTGGGGCACTTGCGAGGAGGTTTCTCCATAGGCATAGCAGGACGGATGGTGCCTACTCTGTCATTCATAAATGGAGGAGCCTCTGGCTATCTGATTGATTTTTTTTTTTTCTTAGGGATGTGAACTTATTACATCTTTTATAGATGAGAGATAGTGGGATAGAAGTTGTGGAAGCAATGAAGAAAGTCAAAATGGGGAAACCCCAGGAATTCATGGAGTGTGTTGTGAAATGCTGAAGCATGAGGGAGAGATAGTGGTAGAATGGATGTGGAAGATGTGCAGATTGGCCTGGTAGGAAGGTAGTCCCGGAGGATTGAAAGTCAGGTATAATTATTCCCGTGTACAAAGGGAAAGGGGAAAAAGAAGTGGGTGGTGGTCACAGGGGCATTTGCCTTCTTAGTGTAATAGGGAAAAGTATATGGTAGGATACTTATTGACAGAGTTAGGAAAATAACAGAGGAATTAGTTGAAGAAGAACAGGGAGGTTTTAGGAAGGGAAAACGTTGTGTAGGTCAGATATTCATTCCTAGATCATTGGTGGAAAATCTAAAGAAGGGAAAGAAATTGTAAGTGGCCTTCATGGATTTGGATAAAGCTTATGACAGAATGGATGGACAAGGATTGTGGAAAGTATTAAGAATATACAGAGTAGATGGGAAGTCATTCAATGCTGTGAAGAGTACGTATGAGAATGCTAAGGCTGCAGTGCGTGTGGATAATGAACTGAGTCAATTTTTCTATTTGAAGGTTGGGTTGAAACAGGGATGTGTCATGTCTCCATGGTTGTTCAATCTGTACATGGATGGGGTTATAAAAGAGATACAAGGTAGGGCAGTGGATGTAGGAGAGTCCCTAATGAGAGAGGGCAGTGTTTGGAAACTCCCTGTACTGTTGTTAGCAGATGATACTATGTTGTTAAGTGAAGACGAAGGGAAACTGCGAGGCTTGGTGGATGAGTTTGGAAGAGCGTGTAAAAAACGGAATCTAAAGGTGAATGTAGGGAAGAGTAAAGTTATGGTCTTCGAGGGAAGTGAAGTCAGGCTGGATGAGGAGGAAATGGAAGATGTGAGTACGTTCAAGTACCTGGGTAGTATGATGAGTAAGGATGGAAGTGTGGAGGGTGAAGTGCTTGAAAGATGTCGTGGATTTCGGGTTTGAGTTTCCCGCCCACGACAGCACATTTCTTTGTAAATAATTTCTTGTATTATATATGTTGGGTAAAATATTATTTATTACTAAAGATAACTATGGCCATGGAGAACACAACATATTTAGATATATAGTACCGGTAAGTGATAAGTTTAAGTTACTTCGCTCACCACGCTGGTCGAAGATATTCAGTTTTCTCCCTGCCACCAGACAGTAAACACACTTGCTTCAAACCTTCTACAGCAACCAGCTTAATCATTCTGCCACTTAATACCATCGACACCACAGCTCAGTGCTCAGCATATTTAATAGGCCTTCAAATATTTGTACTGAGTACTGATCATAACGCCATTTCCACATAGTGTATATAATGGTGAGATGTTATTCCGCTTTGTTAGTTAATAATCAAGACCCCCTAAAGTGATAACTAACATAAATTGGTGCCGTGACCAAGATTATATCTATTGATAAATAATTGGGGATTATTACGGGTGTTGGATGGCCTTTTGGATAGAGCGTGTTGCTTTCTTGGGCAACAAGCAGCTCGTAAGGGGGTTTGGGGTTTGATCTCCAGGACTGCCCAACATACCACCTTCACGGGAGCTTGACAAAATTAGTTGTCAAAATTAAAATTTTGAATTTCGGCCTAGTTTTATTTATTTATTTTTGGATTTTGCCCAGGGAAGACTACATTTACTTAAAATTCTGCATTTGCTGTCTTCTTTCACTTAATTGGCCTATCGTTAAAAATGGATAAAATAAAATCTTTAAGGAGGCTTAGACCAGGCAAAAGGGGAGCTATCACTAAACTGGCCACTAATTTGACAGATTACAGAACATGTGGCAACGGCTCTTGACATCAAAGGTATGAAAGTGACGGTTGAGAAGATCCTTGCTGAGATCGAGTCTTAAAATCAGGAACTCTATGAATTATATCCTGATGAAGACCTAGAAGAAGTGATCAGTGACATGGAGTATGTTAATAAGGTCAACAGACACTTGATCGATTTAGAAAGTGCTCAAGAATTACCCGCAAGGGACTCGGTAGTGCAAGAGAAAGCAGAGAGTCGGAAAGCATCGGGAATTGCCTCCTATGAAATTGCCAATATTTGATAGTGATCCGATTCAGTGACTGGATTTTTGGGAGCTGTTTGGCTGTAGTGTGCACTCCCGAACTGATCCGACAGACATCCAGAAATTTACATATCTTAAGGGACAATGAAGTGATCAAGTTCTCCGAATTATTAGTGGATTCAGCTTGGTAGCAGCTAGTTATGAAACAGCAGTCACAGTTTTAAAGAATACATACAGAAGAATACATACAGTCAAGAAGATCGCATTAAGGCTGCTCACATTGCAGAATTATGTAATTTACCTCCTCCAGCTCACGAAGTGAATGAACTAAAAGACTTTTCTGCATCTTTGAATGTGAGTTACAATCGCTACGTGCAGTGGGAGTGACTGTGAGTGAAATTCGTGCCGTTTTGTTGCATAATAAACTCCCTAGTACACTTTCGGAAGTGATCAAACGTGAACTTAAAGAGAAGTGGTTGGATGAGGATGATTACGTTCGTGTGCTAAAGACGGAAGTGGGTAATATTGAAAGTAGACAGAATCCCTTGGAACATTAGGTGCGACCGCTACGGCAGCATATGCAGTGAAGCATGTGAAACACGTTGAACCTACGCAGAGGAATGGATGTAAATTGTGTTTTAAACCAGGACATTTTGAGGCTTACTGTGCAAAGTATAAAACAAAGAAGGCAAAATTAAAGAGTGCAAAGCAATTTAAGCTGTGTGTCGGGTGACTGTCGGCAGATCATGGTAGTCAGGGTCATACAAATCCCAAAGTAAGGCCATGCCGACATTGCCAGCAGAAACACTTCAATTATTTGTGTCCGACTTCTCGTTCTAAACCCCATGAACAAACAGTAACGCAAGAACCAGCAGTGACAATGGCTGTGGCTTTGAGTCGTAATGCACTGTTGTTGCCAACGATTCAGGTAAACAAGATGAGAAAGGAGCATTTACAACTACAAGGATTTACTGGATCTATGGAAAGTGATGACCATGAGGTAGTGGAGTTGTTTTACCGCCATCATAGAAAAGTGCGCAAGTTGAGGGCGGTGGTTGTAGACGAACTACCTAACTATAAGCCAGGGAAGGGGTCTGCAACATAATGTGCGGGATCTGAAAGCTCGGGGCTACAAGTTAGCTGATCCAAGTGTCACTAGTGGGGATAAGGTCGAACTGTTGATTCGGGCAGGTCTTTTATTACTTTGGACACGCTGGCTATATTAGTGAAGGAGGCATAATTTTGTTACCCACGATTTATGGTTATACACTGAGTGGCACTTATCAGTCAGAAGAAGAAGGTACTCATGTAGAGCTGGTAACTGTTCTGAAACTGGCAGTAGATCCAAAAAAAGGAATGAGCAGATACTGATGGCAGGAACAGCACTCCAGAAATCAAGGATCTGACAGCTCTATGGGACTTTGATCACATAGGTATTAGTCACAATAAGACCAATAAGAAGGGAAAGAAGGTATTAGGTAACTTCTGTGAAACGGTGCAATATTCCAAAGAACAGGGACAATATGTTGTGGATTTACTGTGGAAAGAAAACGTTGATAAGTTACCTGGTAACTTTACAGTAAGTTAGCCTTGGGCAGATTAAGAGGTTTGCAGCGTAAATTCATAAAGGATCTCAACTACTGCAAACAGTAAAGTCATTCAGGATCAACTAGAAAGAGCATTCATAGAAAAGGTGGAGGACAAGAGTCTGGTAGGCCATTCTGTACACTATCTAGCTCATCATAGTGTCACTAAAGATAGCTTAACAACACCAATTAGTGTTTGGTTATTCAGCTAGAGAGCATGAGAGGGCATATAGTCTGAATGACTGCTTACACGCAGGCCCATCTTTGGTTAATGACCTCACACAGATATTGTTGCACTTTCAGTGTCATCGTTTTGCCTAGGGGAGTGACATCGAGAAGGCATTTCTTATGGTGGAATTATATGAAAAGGATAGGGATGCCACTAAACTTCTTTGGCCTATTGAACCTTTAAATCTAAATAGCCCCTACTTGATATATAGGTTCAAGGCAGTATTGTTTGGAGCCACTTGTTCTCAATTCCTCTTGAATGCCACCATTCAAAAACATTTATCAGTGGTTCAGGAGGATACGGCCTTGATTCATAAATTAAGGAAAGGGTTGTATATTGACAATTTGCAAGGAACCGTAGAAGATGAGGGAGGCTTTACAACAACTGTATTGGGATGCCCTGAGAGTATTTTCAAATGCTAATTTGTCCTTAACCCGTGCCGTCCCGGCGACGTGAATTAACGTCCGCACATGATGTGCACTCATGTCCCGGCGACGTGAATTAACGCGGCAACATTGCAAGGTCCCTAATTTGCACAATTTTCAATTTTTGTGAGTGATTTCGCGAGTGATTTTTGGCACGTATACACGAGACACCTTCCTCTATTCCTCTACAAGATGCCAAGCAGGGACAACGCCTTACACCGCATAACCTCTCCCCCCCCCTGCACGCCATTGTCTCGGCAATTCACTTGTTACCAGTGACCTGGCCAATAAAGACATCAGGGTCAGAGTGATTCCTCAATCGATGACAATGTGGAGGACAAAGTTTACATAGCATTAGAGGAAGAAACAGTCAGAAATGATGATCAGGTAATATGGGAAAAAAAGGTCATGAATGGTGATGAGTTAGTGAGTGAAACAATGCTTATAATGCCTATATTACTGTTTGAAAACCAATATACTCTTGTACTACATATAAATTCGTACCAAGTAAATAAATAAATACTGTTTATGAGTGGATAAAATAGTTACCCTCCCATAGAACTCGTTTTCTTTGGTGCCAGCCTGTTAGAAAACCCAGTCAGGTAAGGAGGTACTCATACCTGAATCGAGTATTTTAAACCTCAGGTGAGCGATTTCTCTGTGAATTTTCGATGTTTCTCACCAAAAGCAGATGTTTGAACCCCCCCCCCAAAAAAAAGGTCCAAAAATGTCGGGACTGGGGCGTACCACTGCCCAGAAAACGTCGGGATGGGGCGGGTTAAGAGAGGGGGTAAAAACCAGTGTGAAATTGCGGAAGAAACTCCACCTAAAGGGACTGGCTTCTGATGTTCAGGACAAGGTGAAGGTACTTTGCATTAATTGGCTAACTGACAAGGACATGTTGCAAGTGAAGGGACACGAAAGTAGACCCACAGTAGTGACAAAACGTAAGGTGTTGAGCATAACTGCAGGTGTGTTTGACCCTCTGGGAGTATTATTGTTGGTGACCATCCGTGCAAGAAAATTTGTACAAGATCTATGGCGTATTGAATGTGAGCGGAATGTTCCCATACCGAAAGATATGGAGGATGAATGGCAGGGGATACATGAGGATATGATTAACAGTACCAATATTGTATTTCCCCACCAAGTCACTGATAGTAAAAAGATCATGCTGTATCTATTTAGCGACACAAGCACCATTGCTTATGGTGTGGCAGCCTACTTAGTCAGTGAGGGAAGTAGTAGATTAGCTATGGCAAAGGCCAAAGTAACTCCTATTAAATCCCTCACTATACCAAAATTAGAACTGACTGTTGCCATGCTAGCAGCTCGTCTCGCCAAGTATATTTATTAGGCCTATGCAGACGAGTTAAGCATAGAAAATATATACCTCTGGACGGATAGCCAGATAACCCTATACTGGTTGTCTAGTAAAAAACTGTTGCCTGTCACTGATCAGAACAGATTTGATGAAGTAAAGGCCTTAGTCCCTGATGCTGAATTTCGTTATGTGTCTACAAAGGACAACCCTTGTGATACAGTTTCCAGAGGGATGTCACATGCGTCCGTAATAGGTTCCTCTTTGTGGTGGGGAGAGCCCACATGGCTACATTACCAAAATAAGTGGCCGGAAAATGGTCCAATTGAGGAAGTTGGGGACACAACCGCGGGTTGTCTCCTTGAAGAGACCCTGTCATTGCCAGTATCGGTAACCCTTCCTGCCCTATTGAAATGGGACCGATATGGTTCTTATGTGAAGACAGAGCATGTGATGGCATGGGTATTGAGATTTATCAAGACACTGAAAGATAGGAGACAAAGCACACGAGGCAATGCCAGCTTATTTGACTGTGCTGGAATTAAGGACAGCAGAATCAGTAATAATTAAGTTAGCTCAAATGGAAGAGTACCATGAGGAGTACCATTATTTGTCCACTGGAAAGGGCACACCAAGTAATATTGTGAAGCAGTTAGGCCTCTATATGGAAGGTGTGCTGTTGCATTGTAAGGGTAGGTTACAGTTGTCAGACTTAAAGGATGAAGCAAAGTACCCTATCCTAATATTTAGGTTAGCAGCTCTCCTTTCTGAGTACTGCTACAAGGTGTGTAGCCATAGTGGAGTAAGCTATGCTGTAAGTTACAGAAGACAAAGATTTTGGATTCCTAGGATCAGACAAGTTATAAGGAATGTTTTAAGAAAATGTATAACTTGTATAAGGCTACAAGGTACCCCACATAGGGCTGTACAGGCTCTGCCCTTACCGTACTTTAGGGTTCAGGAAGTGAATCCATTTCAAGTAACAAAAGTAGACTACACAGGTGCTCTACCCATTAAAGAAAAGGGTACCGTAGGAAAATTATACTTAGTCTTGTTTACCTGTGCAGTTACTAGGGTTATAAACATTGAGACGGCGTCAAACCTCTCCTGTGAGTTCTTCATTCATGCCTTCCGTCGGTTTTGTGGCAGGAGGGGCTTCCCTGAACTCATAATTAGCGATAATGCCACTACATTTATAAACAGAACCAGTGTATTGAGGGGGTTAAGAAACGATACGAGGTCACAGAATGAATTGGTAAAAGTAAACTGTGAAACACGGTTTATACCGGCCAGGGCACCATGGTTTGGTGCCATCTGGAAAAGAGTAATAGGCATCTTAAAGGCAGGCCTGAGAAAGGTATTGGGTCGACCTTTAGTAACCCTTGAAGAGTTGGATACGGTATTATTGGAACTCGAGGCCACAGTCAATGACCGTCCACTTGGATATACATATGGTGACCTTGATGATCCACTCCCTATTACTCCTTCACAACTTATTAATGAAAGGCATCTTAGGCAGTTTCTGAAACAGGAAGTCAGGGATGATGATCTCATGAACGTCACCTGGCGGAATAATACGGAAATAAACCTACGTCTCCTGTACTTGACAAAGACCTCACGAGATCTGTGGAGGAGATGGACCACTGACTACCTAGTATCGCTCAGGGAGCAACATCGTCAAGTAACATTCAAGAGGGGGAAGGCAGCGCCTCAAGTTGGGGACATCTTGCTGATACACAATGATAGGCCTCCACTTCTATGGCAACTATGTTGGGTCACCAAATTGTTATGTGGTCCTGATCAAGAATGTAGAGTAGTGCAGCTGAGGACAAGAGCCAGTTTGGCCACTAGACCGGTCGTTAGGCTGTATCCACTAGAAATTGATTTAGAAATGAAAGATGACAGCCAAACCGTCACTACCCAACACTCCCCTACACCAGTAAATAACCGGTGTGCCCCTTTAAGGACATCACGTCGCACCTCTCTCGGTTTCTTCCATCTATGGCGGACCCTGACTGGGATGGGACAGCTGTAACTATTGTACATATTTTGGGCGAGGGAGTGTGTCGTGGATTTCGAGTTTGAATTTCCCACCCATGACAGCACATTTCTTTGTAAATAAATTCTTGTAATATGTATATTGGGCAAGATATTATTTATCACTAGAGATAAATATGGTCATGGAGAAAACAACATACTTAGTAATATATTCACTGATAAGTTTAATTTACCTCGTGCACCAAGCTGCTTGCAGCTGTTCAGTTCTTTCCCTGCCACCAGACAGTAAACACACTTGCCTCGAACCTTCTACAGCAACCAGCTTCATCATTCCTGCCACCTAATACCATCAACACCGCAGCTAAGTACTCAGCATATTTATTAGGCCTGCAGATATTTAAACTGAGTACTGATCAAAACGCCATTTCCACATACTGTAAATAATGGTGAGTTGTTATTCCGCTTTAAGTTAGTTAATAATCAAGACCCCCTACAGTGATAATAACTAACATAAGAGTACAACAAAGAAGAAAGGTTCTTGGTTCCTTGAAGACAGTGACAAGAAACAGGGAAGTGAAAAAGTTACTACATGACAGTTTTGTGATACAAGCTCTAACGTATGGAAGTGAAGCTTGGACGTTGTTGGAGAGACACAAGTCAAGAGTAAGAGCCGTAGTAATGAGTTATTTGAGAGGAGCATGTGGAGTCAGATGGAGAGGCAGATTGACAAATGAGGATGTGAAGGAGCGCTGTGATGTGAATGTGGATGTGATACGAAGCATTAGGAGAAACACACTGAGGTGGTTTGGCCATGTGTAGAGGGTGGAGAGTGAGAGACTGACAATGAGAGTGCGAGTGAGGTGGCGTGGGAGAGAGGGGAGGGGGAGGCCAAGGATGAGATGGAAGGATGGAGTGGAGAGGTATAATTATGAGAGAGGGGTGTGTGAGTTGTGAGCAGGGCAGTGAAATGGCAGGGGACAGGGCGACGTGGAGGCGATTTGTTTGTGGTTACCCCGTATGGAATTAAAGCATCTGGCAATATATAGACAGATAGATAATTTACTTACATTGTTGCCGTTTTTCCCCTCGATGTAGGTATCGATTTATCTTAATCCATTCAGCCCCATATATATGATCGATATAACTCATCGAATACTTGGCGTTAATGATGACTCGTTCACTACTAGGGATTTTTCCGCAACTGGCTAAAAATGTTTGGAGGTTGGAAAAATTGAAAATGTAAGATACCATCCTTGTGAAATTAATAACTTCTTTACTACAAAGATATCTTTAGCAGCAATGCTACCCGCAGTCATTGTTACTCAGATAAGGAGTGATTTCGTGTAAAAATATATTAAGCCAAAAGATTAAATTATCTTACCCACCTGCGATATAATCCTCAGGCATTTATCAATCTGATGTGTGTAGGGGGCATCATGAGGCACTGGCCAGGCTACCGAAACCTGTAACAGCTTTTCCTTGCCTAGATACAAGGGGGAAGTGCCATCTAGTTTTGCAAAGTTCCGGGATATTACGAGCTGCATGTTTAGAGGGGAACCAAGATGGGCACTCCTGAAAAAAAAAAAGTAAAAAAAAAGAAAATAAATAACCCAGACGCTTTCACTACCTAGAAACAGCATGAGGTATGATATATAAGAACAGAATATTCGATACTGGGAGGATAATGCATAGTATGCCCAGTAGAATGGGCCACATAATCTTTCATACATCATTCAATCCTCTAGAATCCTGGCGCTTCGTCACATGCCAATTCATCTACACGTTTTTTCCTCTTATAAATTCAGCTGACATATGGCTTTTCAACTGTTTAATATTAAAAGGTTAAAAAACAATAGAGAGTATTCAGTTTTAATAAACGTACCCTTCACGTGAATAAACCATTCCTGAGAATGACATAAATAATGGTTCATTTAGGCTCGAACCAAGAAATATATATTTAGCTGAGAGACATATGGACAATAAAAGGATTAACCAAAGGATGTACAGTATTAACGGAAATTTTTGATACAGCACCAACATGATGCTGAGAACTAGTCACCAGGGTAATGATCAGAATTTAGATACCTTCAGTGTAACGCCGGAAAAATTTGGCCACCATTGTAATGTTGACAATTAGTCACCAATAAATGACACCAATGTAATGCTGGGACTTTTATAAATTATGGAAAATGGGGTAGCGTGATCTTTTGAAGAGTGCGTGAGCAGTTAGATATTAGCACACCTTACGGGCCACTCAATCTCGTCTATACTACTCCATAAAGGATAGCAAAATTCAAACTCAAAATCCTAAAATTTACTTAGTATTGAGAACAGAGATACAGATTACACTTCAAACTGGGAATGATACCAAACAAAATATAATGAGGATCTATATATCAACAACCATATGGATCTTCTCAAACTAAATATTCAAAGAATACTGTTACACTTTCCAGAAATATGAAGATTCACGAACAAAATTAATAATCAATAATCAGGATTTACAGTATAACTCCAGAAATGTGTATCTTTACACAGTAGATTAATATTCCAATATACTGATACGCATGGATATAGTCCCGTGGTCTCTGATGGACTCGTCGGGAAGGAACCTAAAGCTTATCACCAAAGAATATTCTCTAAGACTGAATGAACAATAACTGAATAATCTTATATTAACTAGACACAATAATCAATGGGATCAGTAATCACATGGACCGTAATCAAATGGACCAGCCAATATCACTTTGATTCCACGAACTAAAGGGGGGGGGGTGATTTAGTGTGTTAGAGGTTAGGACGTGGCTAGAACGCTCGAATCCTTGGAATGTGAGCCATGGCCCTCCGTAACTCTCGTCTGCAACAATGAAAAGGAGCGACGGTCTCACTATTCAGCACAAGAAGGATTAGGGGAAAATATTACTAATTTAACTCACAAAAGTATTTGATGACTTAATACACAAGAGAGAGAAAAAAAATGGGGGGTTGAGAGCGTGGGCACTAACCTGCAATGAATGAAGAGGAAGCGACGGGTCTCATTGTTCATGGCTAGCTCCTTCTTTCTTTCCATACTAAAACCAAACAGTGTTCAAGAAATTGCTAAAAATTTAAATGACTAATTAGTAATATGTTTTTTTTAATAGATATCCAAAGAATACCGAAGAGACAGCGTTTGCACTCAACATACGTAGAATATAATGGACTTATGATGTTTAAAATTTTTGTAATAAGCGTACAGGAACATTAATCATAATGAAGCCAAATTAATTAGGGATTCGAACAGTTTTATTACCCATGTCAGTTACATATGCCTATGTGACTGTAACCCCGACTTAACAACATGAATTTCACGCTTCACAAATGACAATCTTCAATATTCTTAATTCAGTCAACTCTCAATCACAACTGCTTGGTTCAAAAGGGGAAAATCTATTAAATTTGCCAGGTAAATCTCTAGATCAGAATATAAAGGAAGACATTCGCGATTTTTTATCTCTGCTAAAATTCCCGCGGTTATACGTCTTTGTTGGAAACGGCTGGTTCATATGTATAAACACTAGTCATATTCACATCAAAACTCGACTTAGCGCTATCAATAGTAGAATTATGTTCAGATTATGAATATCAACCAAGACTAGACTTAAATATAGAACTTAACGGTTAAATCATGTACAATACTTAAGCTTAAGATTGCACTTACAATACTAGCTTATATTAACTTACACTAATACTTAAAGTTATGGCACTACGGTACATCTCTTTTTTATTTTTGAAGTTTCTCTTAATTCCTTTACTTGGAGGACGTATTTCCTATTTAGTTCTACTGAAATCACTGTATTCACCCTGATATTAAGGGATTCTTGAAAGCTGTATCTGGCTTTTAACCCGCCCCGTCCCGTCGACATATGGGTACGTTGCAACATTTTGCATTTGCCAGTCCCGACGACGTACTGGTACATCGTGCAATTGCAAGGTCCCTAATTTGCACAATTTTAAATTTTCGTGCGTGATTTTTCGCATGTATACATGGGACACCTTCCTCTATTCCTCTACAAGATGCCAAGCAGGGACAATGCCTTACACCGCATAACCTCCACCCCCCTTCTGCACGCCATTGTCTCGGCAATTCACCTGTTACCAGTGACCTGGCCAATAAAGACATTCAGGGCCAGAGTGATTCCCCAATCAATGACAATGTGGAGGACAAAGTTTACTTAGCATTTGAGGAAGAAACAGTCAGAAATGATGATCAGGTAATGTGGCAAAAGAAGGTCAGGTATGGTGATGAGTTAGTGAGTGAAACAATGTTTTTAATGCCTATATTACTGTTTGAAAACCAATATACTCTCGTACTACATATAAATTCGTACCAAGTAAATAAATAAATACCGTTTATGAGTGGTGTGAAATAGTTACCCTCTCATAGAACTCGTTTTCTTTGGTGCCAGCCTGTTAGAAAACCCAGTCAAGTAAGGAGGTACTGCTATCTGGATCGAGTATTTTAAACCTCAGGTGAGCGATTTCTCTATGAAATTTTGATGTTTCTCACAAAAAGCGGAGGTTTTAGCTAAAAAAAAAAAAAAATCGAAAATACCTCGGGATTGGGGGTTGTCGGAGGTGCGAAATAGCTCAGGACGTCACGGGTTAATCCTCTAAAAGTCTTCAGTATAATCGTGTGGGGATCGTAAAATGATAACATAAGGTATTTAGTGAACAAATGTAGCATGAAAACTACCTTGAACTTTGGCGATTTAGTCCAATGTTCCTTAGTTTAGAGGTTTCTGTCACTATGCCACCGAATGTTTTATTGCAAAGGGAAAAATAAATCAATTATAAACGCGTTGTATTTTCTCTCAGTAATAACTGACTAATACCAGACAGTATTCTAAGTTCACTCTCAGTGACATGTAACAGACTTAGTTCATATAGGGGTTACTGTAGAAATAGCTATTGTGGCCCGTAATATCGCTGGCTAAGGAAGCTCCATAACATCATTTCCTAAGCGACTTCTGTTGCTTATTGCACTTTATTGTTATACTCTGTGTTGTATAAATCCTCCAAACATCGCGGTACTCTGCATAAATAACGTGCAAAAAGATATTAACCAGCCACATCCAAAAATAAATCGCTACGAATGAGGTGCTAGGGAGCCTTCTTACCCAAAAAGAATAAGGGCCTGTGTCTGACAGAGATGCATTGCTTTGCAAAAAGACTAAACCTAAAACAAGTACTTTTTCGCTATTCTGGAAAATTGTATCGGTGTGTTTACTCGCATTTTTTTTTTAACTCTTGGATCTGTATGATAAAGTTTTGGAGATCCAGAACTGCAGGCAAAAATGTGTTTATGATATATTATGAAAAATTAAAAGAGAAAAAAATCATCATAAGTTTTGCTCAGTTATAGTTATAATTAGTGTTCCTCTGGCTTCTTTTGTTCTCAGACTATTGCCATGACTCTTTGTGAGGTAAAAATTACCAAATAAATTATCCCCATATAGAATTATAGTTTGTCTTCTCCGGATAATAAGTAATTAAGTAATTACATCACATGGAAGTCACTGCTATAAATGGTCGAGAATAAAAACAGTCGACAAAAGCACTAGCGTGACCCCTAAGTCCTACTGTTACCTTCAGTCCAGTGACATTTGACTTTTCATCCATGCTGTCTCCAAGCAATGTCATTCAGGTCTGGAGAGATTTTTCAAACAGGTGAGGACGGATCGGTCATCCATTTACCACTTCATGACCAGAGATCTGCCTAAAGCCGAACACTGTCGTCTGAGGAAACATAAATAAATGAAACAAATGCATTCGAGGGCCGAATGCTAATCGCCTGCCAAAATATGTCGTTGGATAAGGTACAAATTACCTGGAAAATAAATGTAAAGATAATTAACAAAACTCTAGGGAATTCAGTCACCGCGCTTCGCAAAAATCCCTTCCATATTACAAAATATATGACGGCTGACATTCGGCTGTCATTGATGAAATCCACACCAAAAGAAATAGGCTTCTGCACATCGACATAGTTGCTGTTTCCCGAAGGTTTGGTGAAAATTCGTCTACATCTTTTTTGATACATGATGGGACCAGATACACATAAAGACACACAGACAGACAGACACACAGACACTGGCAAGTGTATTATCTCTCTCTTGCTAAAGGCGGACGATAATGAGGTTTAAGAGAAGGACCCTGGGTGATAATGATCGTCATCCATCTGTGACCGAGTCGGCAGAAACGTGTTCTCATATCCCAATGGATGCGTGTTCAAATCCCTGCTGGGGCAGGGAACAGTTTATGGATTTGAATTTCGTTAAAAAGCAGACTTTACTGACCTACTATCAGACCCGCTAACATGTCGAAACGACAACCTCGCTGATGCCAGTACACCAGTCCTGTGTGAGACAGCCTTAGCATGTTTTAAATATGTATGGTGGATGTTAGTGCTAAAGTGATGACATGTGAAGGTGTATGGTACAGTACGTAGAGGGACTGCTGGACTTCAAGGAACGGGATCTGGTGCTTACATCCTGATTTGGACACATTTTTAAAAATCATGATAATAAATTATCTTAAACAGTAACGTAAGACAGTGCATAATATACGGTATGTAAAGTAGAACAAAAAAATACTCGTAAATAATTGATAATGCCGATAAACATTTTTCTTTTCTTTTTCATTTCTTCATATACAGTACATTAGATATTTTCTTTTCTACTGCAAATGTATATGACAAAAGATTTACATACATAAAAGAATCAAATTTTTTCATGCAAGCATCCCAGTATCTTTAATTATCATATGTCAGTCAACGTATCTCTGAAATACCAAAAAATTATGTAACAAGTCATCACCCATTCACCCACTAAAATCTTCAGACTAACATTACAAATGACTCACATGGTAAAGCGAATACTAGTACATCTGCAAGAATTGCTACATTACAAGAAGTCAGCTAGAACGTCCTAGTACTAGAACTTGACTCTCCCGAAACTGCTACACTTAAAATACAGACTAGATACATACAATCCTTCCTAGACAGTTTACCAGCCAACAAATCTCCAGGCCCAGATCTAATTCCTCCAGTTGTTTTGAAAAAGTGGTTCCCAGAACTTGCTTATGTTCTAGCTAATTTATTAAGGCTATGCTTACGTACTTCTTCATTCTCTAGTTCTTGGAAAGAAGCGACTACCAACCCAGTTCTGAAAAAGGCAAGTTCCTCTGACCCCTCGGATTACAGACCAATATCTATCACGTTTTCTCTTGGTAAAGTATTGGAAATTGCAATGAATAAGCACATAATATAAACATAATGAATTCAACAACTTAATTAGTGATAGGCAGTATGGTTTTCGCCACGAAAGATCCACTGTTGATATATTCAGTCTCCTGACTCACACCATTCATCAATCAGCTGAGCAGCATGAAGAAACTGATGCAGTAGTCTTTGATATTTCTAAAGCTTTTGACAGAGTTTGGCACAATTCCCTGCTATCTAAACTCCCTTGCGATGGACTAACATCTGTTGTTCCTCTGATTTCCTCATTTCTCAACGAGAGAAATATAAGAATAATAGTAGATGATGTACATTCAAATATCCCTCAGTGACCATTGGTGTGCAACAAGAATCAGTTCTGCCTCGAACCTTATTCATAATTCATATTAATGATCACTTATCTGTCACTCATAATCACTTCATTCATATGCAAATGACTCAACACATCACAGTTCATTGACACTTAAACACCCATTCACAAAGTTTAATATCTCAAACTCAGAACTCAGTACAACCGTCTACATAAATCAAGACTTATCTAGGATCACTGAATGGGGACAAAATAACCTTGTCTCATTTAATGCTAGTAAACCCAAATATATACAGTTTACTAATAGGCAGATGTTGCCAGATTCCTATATTATCTTCTGTGCTACTAATATTCCTATCTCCAAAAGTATTGAAATTCTCGGTGTTTCACTTAACAATGCCCTCACCTGGACCTCTCATGTCAGATCATTTGCTAAAACTGCCTCAGAGAAATTTGGATTTTTTTTTACAGAGTTTGTTGCTTCCTCACTGATGAGCAGTTAGCTGTAGTTTATAAGAGTCATGTGCGCTCTCAGCTGGAATATTGCTCACCATTGTGGAATGGATGGGGACAGGTTGCACTAAACCAACCAGACAAATTCAGAACAAAGCTGTTAGAATTATGAGTAACCCTATTATTACAAATAAACTTCCTCCCCAACAGGTAAGGAGTATTGCCTCTTTTCTATTATTTTACAGATACTTGTATGGCAAATGCTCAGATGAAGTTGGATCCATTGTGCCACCTCTCCATGCCTTTCCCCTCTGCTACATGGGCATTTGGTAGCACTCATGACTGGAATGTCACACTGCCTTATTGCAGAACTTCCGCCTGTCACAAATCTTTAATTCCCTAAACTGCATCTCCTTGTAACCGCTTCCCACGAGTTCTTTACCCCCAAACTTCAACCTACAGGTGTTCAAGCCCTATTGTTACAGATTTTTATGAATCGAGGACACCAGTTATTTGGTATATGGATTTTTTATTGTAGCCATTTGTTTTTCTTTCTTCTGTTGTGTTATTTAAAAAAAAAAAAAGTATCGCTGTAAGTAAAACCAACTCACTTCATCTTCAGAGCTGCGTTGAGTCCGTCCATAACATCTCCCCCGACCATCATGCTCCCAAGTTCTCTAAAGGCACTTGATTCAGAGTTTAAAAAGAACTTCTTGTATGAACCATCAAAAGATCTTATTGTCGCCCTGTAACATGTACAAATGAAAATCGTTTAATTAGTATTACTACTGAGGCCCCTTGAATAATGCAACACCAAAACGTAATACATTTCATTTATTTTTGTTAACTTAAAAATTGGCCTAAAAATGCCATATTTGCATCTCGAATGCTAACTTGTGACAGTTAATTAAAACCAAAATATGATGCTAGTCACAGAGAAGTGCTATGGAAAGAAAGCAAGAAGTAGTATTGTCTCTTCCTGCCACTGAGTTTCGTGAAATAAGCCACAAATGAAAAAAAAAGAAAAAAGGACAAGTTAATTTGACAGAGCTATAAAACTATAGAGTTTTTATCTGGTCTTTACACCGTTTATTACAGCACATTTCTTGCATTTATCCTATTGTAGTATAGGAATAATAAAAAAAAAGTTACACAACTGTCTGAATATCCGATAAGGAATGAACTGAACAATTTCCAAAGTGCTACAGGATGTGCGGATCTAGTCCATGTATTAAGGCAGAGAGTGGAGGAAGCTTAAGTGAAAGACTGTGCGTCCCTGGAGGACAATGCATGTGGAAGAGAATAAGGTTACGAGAGCGGTGAGCATAAAAGTAAAGATAAAAAGAAAAAAAAAGTAGAGCTGGAGATAAATATTGAGAGATGGAATATTTCAAGTATGGTTATGTGGATGATGTATTACGTGGTACTTAAGAACAGCATTTATTGATTCTTTCAGTGTTGCCCTGTTTTTGAACAATCAGGGCTGAAAGTACAGTATAGAAGGATCTGAATAAAACAC